>NC_086445.1:1029188051-1029493884 GCF_028390025.1 Pseudophryne corroboree
TCCGTTTTGTTGGATTGTGATTTGGTAGTGTATGTTAAGGGACGCGAGGTTCATATATCGTACTTCCGTCCCGTCTACCATGGAGGAGTTGTTAAGGGCTCTAACTAATATGGCTGCAGGGCAAAAATCCCAGATGCAGCTTCTTCAAACACAAGTACAGGCTCAGCAGGAAACCCTGCGCCTGATTCATGATGAAGTGGGTCTCCTGCGACAGCATCACCAGGAGCCTAGGCCGTTGACGATGTAGAAGCCTACCTGGGAACCTTTGAGCGTGCCGCCGCACGCCTGGGATGACCACAGGATAGCTGAGCGAATAAGCTGGCCCCATATTTGATGGGGGATCCCCAGAAAACATACCATGATCTACCGGCGGACCAGACCTTCACCTATTCGCAGCTTAAAGCTGCCATATTGGGTCGCATCAGCGCAACCAAGGCCTGCAAAGCCCAGCAGTTCCGGGACTGGCGTTGGACCATGACAGAGAATTCTCTAATCCAGCTGACTGAACTTCTAAAGATGGCGAGGTCTTGGCTTCGGCCGGAGAGGAATACGGCCACCCAAGTGGTGGAGACCATAACCATTGACCACTGTGTGCGGGTCTTAGACAGAGGCATGCAGAGGTGGGTTCTCCAGGCTGACCAAGCCGCTGCAATGGAGAAATATGCTACGCTATGGAAAATGGCTAAGCCCTTAGACTGAGAGTTTTGACCAGTTCCAAGACCCCGGGCCCGGCCCAATCTGGTCGTCTGTTATGAGTCCGGGGAAAAGGGACACATCCGAAAGGACTGTACCAAATAGCCTGAGCCTATGGATTGTAGAGCAGGGAAATCGGGGCAACCAAGCCTACAGCTGTGTCGGAAGCAAGGGTTCGTCAGGTGACCCTCTAGATCGCAGCACGGCAATCCAGGCGCTTGTTTCTACCGGGAGTGAGTTGTCAATTATCTCAGCGGAGTCGGTCCCTGAAGGCGTTGACCAGGTATTACCTGCGGTTGAGGTGCTCTGCGTCCATGGTGCCACTCGCAAGTACCCCAGAGTGCGGTTTCCAGTGCAACATAGGGGGCAGACAATCCAGCTGGTGGCAGCCGTCACCCCTCGCTCGCCCTACCCTTTGATCCTGGGGTGGGATTTTCCTGGCCTGTCGGAGCTGCTGGTGCTTCAACTCGAGAAGCTGCCTGCCTCTCCCAGCTCTGTAGCTCGAAGGTCGAGTAATTCTTCACGAGCTGACTGTAGAATCGGTACGTCTACACCAGAAGAGCCGACCAACCCAGAGGAGGCGAGTGACGAATGGATATTAAGAACTGTCATGTCGCTTCAGGATTTCAGACGAGACCAACGGGAAGACCCGAACCTCGCAAATGCTTTCCAGAACATTTGTAGTTATAATGGGAAAAGATATTCGCTCCTACCCAGGGCAGGCAGCCCTTATTTCAGAGTAGAGAAGGATTTACTATATAGGGTTGTCGAGGAATGGGGTAAAAAAAGTTGAGCAGCTTATAGTGCCCACGGGTCCATCAGCCTCTGGTCCTGGAAGCTGCCCATTCACAGTTGTGGGGAGGACATTTGGGGGAGGAGAAAACTCTTCAGAGGGTACAGCAGCGTTTTTTCTGGCTGGGAATCCGGGCGTCTGTAGCAAAGTACTGTCAGGAGTGTCCCATCTGCCAGCATACCACACCAAAGCCCCAGTACAGAGCTCCCCTCTTACCTCTTCCGGTATTCTCCGTTACCTTTGAGACAATTGGGATGGATATTGGTGGTCATTCCGAGTTGTTCGCTCGCAAGCTGCTTTTAGCAGCTTTGCACACGCTAAGCCGCCGCCTACTGGGAGTGAATCTTAGCTTATTAAAATTGCGAACGAAAGATTCGCAATATTGCGATAAGACATCTCTGTGCAGTTTCTGAGTAACTCGAGACTTACTCGGCATCTGCGATCAGTTCAGTGCTTGTCGTTCCTGGTTTGACGTCACAAACACACCCAGCGTTCGCCCAGACACTCCTCCGTTTCTCCAGCCACTCCCGCGTTTTTCCCAGAAACGGTAGCGTTTTTTCACACACACCCATAAAACGGCCAGTTTCCGCCCAGAAACACCCACTTCCTGTCAATCACATTACGATCACCAGAACGAGGAAAAAAACGTGAGTAAAATTCCTAACTACATAGCAAATTTACTTGTCGCAGTGCGAACATTGCGCATGCGCACTAAGCGGAAAATCGCTGCGATGCGAAGAAATTTACCGAGCGAACAACTCGGAATGACCCCCACTGTGGGGCCAGTGGAAAAATCAGCAAGGGGATATAATTATATCTTAGTCCTCCTTGATTATGCCACACGATACCCTGAAGCCATCCCTCTATGGAATATGAACACCGTAACCATTGCCAAAGAACTGTTGCTGATATTCTCCTGCCTGGTCATACCCAAGGAGGTCCTCACTGACCAGGGGACCCCCTTTATGTCCTGGCTGATGAGCGACTTATATCGAGTGCTGGGGGTTAAAAAGATTTGCACCTCAGTGCATCATCCCCAGACTGATGGCTTGGTGGAGTGTTTTAACCGCACACTCTAGCAGATGCTCAGGAGGGCAGTCACCCAGGGCAAAAGGGATTGGGACCAGCTCCTACCTTTTCTGATGTAAGCCATCCAAGAAGTTCCCCAGTCCTCTACTGGCTTCAGCCCCTTTGAGCTGTTGTGCAGCAGACAGCCCAGGGGAAATCCTGGACTTCCTACATCTCCAGAGCCAAATGTAGTACAGTTCGTCCACCAGCTCTACGGGCGGTTCCAGCAGATAGCCCCATTGGTCAGAGACCATATGACTCAGTCTCAGTCTAGATAGGAACTCTGAGAAACAGAGTTTTAACCCTGGAGATAAGGTCCTGGTCTTGGTACCCACAGTGGAAGGCAAGCTGTATGACCATTGGCAAGGGCCATATACAGTGCTCGAGGCTGTGGGGCCAGTGACTTATCGTGTGAGCCAACCGGGAAAGCGGCCGTTTACACAGATCTATCATATAAATCTGCTGGAGCCTTGGAAGGAAAGCTCAGAGACAGCAACTGCAAGAGTGGCCAAGATCTCAGCATGTGTGGTCCCAATTGACAGATTCCTCAACGAGGTCAAGAAGCGTCATGCTCAAGACATTGTCAGGAGAAATTTAGATATCTTTTTGACTATTCCAGGGAGGACTAAAGGCCCGTATTCACAGGCTGATGTGGGAGGGATGTGTGCTGAGCGAACCGCTCAGCACACATCTCTCCCTCAGCACAGCGCGATGTGTGCTGAGCGTGCGGGGGCGCTCTTTTTGCCCAGCTGGTGAAATGAGCGACCTGCTACATTGGCCTGCATGCAGGCCAATCTAGCACCAGCGATAGCGATGCACAGGGCTGTGCATCGCTATCACTATGGGGGGTACACACGGAGCGATCTTGCTGAAAATCTAAGCAATCTAGTTAGATTGCTTAGATTATCGCTCCGTGAGTACCCTCCTTAAGATCATCGAGCACGACATTGTTACTCCTCCGGGGGTAGTGGTCAATCTTCAGCCGTACCGGATACCCGAGGCGAAGAGGGATGCAGTATGTGAGGAAGTGGAGGACATGTTACGCCTAGGGGTTATTGAAGAGTCCACCAGCGGGTGGAAAAACCCCATAGTGCTGGTTCCCAAGCTGTCCGTAGCACTGCGCTTCTGCATCAACTTCCGGAGGTTGATCCAAATGTCTAAATTTGATGGCTATCCCATGCAACGCGTTGATGAGATGATCAAGCAACTGGCTTAAAGCCAATTCTTGGCCACTCTTGACCTTACCAAAGGCTATTGACAGATTCCTCTAACTGAGGCTGCCAAGGCGAAAATGGCCTTTTCCACCCCAGATGGCCTGTTTCACTATCGAGTCTTGCCATTTGGTCTTCATGGGGCCCGGCCACATTCCAGCGGGCTATGAATAAGCTCCTCCAGCCCCACCTAAAGTACGCAGCCACGTACCTAGAAGACATTGTTATCTTCAGCGACGACTGGGAGTCTCCTCTGCCAAAGTGGAAGCTGTATTAAAAACTCTGCGCTTTCACGGCCAGACTAGAGAAGTGTGCGATAGGTATGTCGCAGGCTAAGTACCTAGGATATGTGGTGGGCTGGGGCCATATCAAACCTCAGGTCAATAAGGTGGAGGCAGTTGCTGCCTGGCCAAGGCCTGAGAGGAAGACCCAACTCAGGGCCTTCTTAGGCCTGGTGGGATATTACTGCAAGTTTGTCCCCAACTTTGCCACTAGAGCAGCTCTGCTCACTGATCGGACAAGCTTGTGCGGACGTTCCAGGCCATGAGGCCTGGAAGGACTTAAAAAGTGCCCTGTGTAAAGCACCAGTGTTGATAGCCCTGGACTTCGGTAAAAGGTTCATCCTACAAACAGATGCTTCAGGAACAGGCCTCGGAGCAGTGTTGTCTCATGAGGTAGGTGAGGAGGAGAGACCAGTCCTCTACCTTAGCAGGAAACTAATGCCTAGGGAACAGCGATATGCCACGGTAGAGCAGGAATGCCTGGCTAGTAAGTGGGCAGTAGAGACTCCTGGGACGGGAATTCACTTTAATCACCGATCACGCTCCGCTCCAATGGATGTTCCTAAATAAGGGGAATAATGCCTGGGTAACACGGTGGTTCCTTGCCCTCCAGCCGTACCGCTTCAAGGTCCAGCACAGAGCAGGAAGATTACAGGTCAACGCGGATGCCCTTTCAAGGAAGTTCCTCTCCTCAGAAGGTGCAGAGCCCTGTGGGGTGAAACTAGAGGGGGGAGGGGGACTCGGAGAGAGGCCGACCCGGAAAGTGGTATGCCTGCTGAGATTGGCGAGCAGGTATGTGCGCCAAAGAAGCACTCAGCTTCACCGTAGGCTCAAAGCTTAGGGGGAGGATATCTGGCAGTCCAGTCCGGATGCCACCCCGGGTGTTTGCAGGACAGGGCACAACAGTTTGGGTGCCCCGGGCCAAAAGGACCTGGGTTTGGGACTGGACCAAGAGGAAGCCCAGGGAAGTGTTGGGACACAGCAGGTTGTCATTCGGCCTTAGCATAGCCGGTTTTGGGTCCCTGGGGTTTGGATGGAAAAGGGAGAGTGGGCGGGCTCCTATATGTGCAGGTCCGGTTCAGGTTTTGGAGCAGGCGTTAGAGGGCGGGCCGGTGGGTTAGAGACAGGGAGCCTGAGATCTGTGTACATGCTGTTTGGGGACTGGTGCCTGGTTACGGTACCCTGTAAACTTGCCGTGATAAAGACCTGTTTGCTGTGCTGTGGAAGTAGACAGACCATACAACTGTGTCAGCGTCTTGTCTGGTGGAAGGTCGCTTTGTTACAGCACATTTTCATAAAAAATAAAAAAAAGACGCCCGATGCTAATGGAGTTGCATGGGACCTGTCAGATCACTCACGCCTGGGGTATTGAGGCAAGATGTATGAGGACACTTCTGTACTTGTGCAGAGGGATTTTGTAGAAGACGTTGCAGAAAGTGGCGTAATGCTCGTTCCATCAGCCGACATGGGGTTTTATGTCTTTATTGTAAATGGATTATTGCCATGACGCAGCTAATTGTTTACAATAAACATATTTTTGGGATATAATACGTGTGCCAGTTTTATTACGCATACAGTAACTATACATTTATAACTTTATTATGCAATGTGCATATGATTCTAGTCCCCAGGAGGTCATTTGCATTTATGCTCGATTAAAAATAAGATTTTACTTACCGGTAAGTCTATTTCTCGTAGAGCGTAGAGGATGCTGGGACTCCGTAAGGACCATGGGGATTAGACGGGCACCGCAGGAGACAGGGCACTTTAAGAAAGCTTTGGACTCTGGGTGTGCACTGGCTCCTCCCTCTATGCCCCTCCTCCAGACCTCAGTTAGGGAAACTGTGCCCAGATGAGATGGACAGTACGAGGAAGGATTTTTGTAAATCTAAGGGCGAGATCCATACCAGCCACACCAATCACACCATATAACTTGTGATAAACTACCCAGTTAACAGTATGAACAACAACATAGCCACGGTTCAACCGATAAACTATAACATAACCCTTAGTAAAATATGGCGGGGGCTCTTTTATATACATGTACAGAGCCCACCTGTACATGTATATAGTCTTTTTGCCATGCAGAGGTTTATATTGCTGCCCAGGGCGCCCCCCCCCCCCCTGCGCCCTGCACCCTTACAGTGACCGGAGTATGTGAGGTGTATGGGAGCAATGGCGCACAGCTGCAGTGCTGTGCGTTACCTCAGTGAAGCTGAAGGCTACTGCCGCCTGACGACTTCTGTCTTCTGTACTTCTAGCTCTGTGAGGAGAACGGCGGCGCGGCTCCGGGGGTGGACGCCCAGTAAGAACCTGCGTTCACCCCCTCTGGAGCTAATGGTGTCCAGTAGCCGAGGAAGCAGAGCCTATCTTTGACAAGAAGGTCTGCCCCTCTCTCCTCAGTCCCTCGATGCAGGGAGCCTGTTGCCAGCAGTGCTCCCTGTGAAAATAGAAAAATCCACACAAAAATGCTTCTAGGCAGAGAACTCAGGGGAGCTCCCTGCAGTGCACCCATCTTGCTCTGGGCACAGTGTAAAACTGAGGTCTGGAGGAGGGGCATAGAGGGAGGAGCCAGTGCACACCCAGAGTCCAAAGCTTTTTAAAGTGCCCTATCTCCTGCGGAGCCCGTCTATCCCCCATGGTCCTTACGGAGTCCCACCATCCTCAAGGACGTTAGAGAAAGGTGTGATTTGCTTACAACTGATTAGAGGCGGAGTCTACTGATATGAAATGTCCTCCTTTTCATGCCATGAATTGTTAAAAAGACGTGTTTTTGTGAGACGTGTTTTTGTGTGTGTTTGTGTGTGTGTGTGTGTGTATGTATATATATATATATGTGTGTGTATGTATATGTGTGTGTGTGTGTATATATATATATATATATATATATATATATATATGTATACATATATATACATGTATATATAATCACTGAGAAAGTCTAGTGACTGCAGACCCCACACTCTGTCATCAGTTACTGTTATTGTGCCCAGTGTTGCAGGGCTCTTTCTTCCCCTGTCACCCGTCTTTGTCCCCCTAGTCCTCCACCATCTTCCTGTCTCTCATTTCCGTCATCGCCCTCACCCCCTCTTCTTTCTGTAATCAGCTCCCCTGCATTTCCCTGTATCTCATCTCTCTCCCCACTTATCCTCAGTGTCCTCCCATCTCTGTCCGCTTAACCCCCCTCCCCTGTGTCGTTTTCCCTTCTCTCATTTCCGCCTCATTTCCATCTCCCTGTCTCTCATCTCTGTCCCCCTCACTTCCCTCCTGTCTCCTCATCTCGTATATATGTCCACCTCACCCCCCATCTTCCTGTCGCTCATCTCTGTTCCCTCACTCCCCCTGTCTCCCCATCTCTCATCTCTGTCCCTAATGTCGGTCTCGTCTCTTTTATATATGTCCCCAATTCCCTTCCGCCACTGGCACATGGGAAAGTGAGGGGGGGGGGGGTGGGGGGGGTTCGCTGTTAGGACAGGACTGTACCTTCCTGCCAGCACCTAGTAACATAAAACCTCATTCAGCTTGGATAGCTATTGAGACGGAAAGTGTGATTTTCTCAATCCTGTTTCTGCGAGGGGGGGGGGGGGGGGAACGCATGTGAAGAGCCGCCCACAAAGTAAAAGGACGCCGACCGATGCAATCACAAATATACATACGCAGTCGCATGATTGCGATGCATACGTAGAAATCGAGTAACATCGACCATTGCGGCTGCCCCAGGGCAACTCAGGATAATGAGCATGCAGTTGCAGCAGTGCCATGTTTTTAGTTGCAATCCGTTGCAACAGACGTCAGATACACACCCCGAAAACGCCAGCGTTCCAACCACTGCCCACAAACGCCATGTGACCTCACCCAAAAAAACACTTCACTTCAATCGGATCACACTTTGCAGGGCCTGCAGTTGCATTGCGGATCTGATGCATGCACAATGCATTCGCATCACATACGCAGTCATCCGATAATCGTCCGATTTGCGATTTTGCTAAATTGCATCGGAATCTGAATAAGGAGTGTCTAATATTCTGTCACTCACAACACGGATCTGACACGACACATGAAATTAGGGGGGGGCAATCCTTCATTAGGTGGGTTACTGTAATAGGTTATCCTAAGGCAATGTAATGATATGGGCTTATACGTATTATAATTTAACTGGCAGGTCCACTTTATAGACTTCCCATGAATTATTGCTGATGGCGTACAATTGATGTGACTCTCATCACTGGCGCTAATTGCGCTGGTTTATGCGGACAGAGGTCCCCGTCTTTCTAGTCTTTAAGCAAACAGTGTATCTTATATTCCCAGTCACTCTGTGGGTCATTAACTAAGCAGCACATTGTCATTAGGAATAATGGGTGGTTTATCATACAAATCCAGAATTTCTCAAGTGGATTAAATCACTGGAATATATTAAACAATCGCACTAATGTATCAGCATAAGGACAGAAAATATATCTGCTGCTGAATATTGAGTAGGCGATACCTCCACCGCGATTTGCAGATGAAGCAGCTTTTAGTGAAGAGAGATTATTCTAACACTGCTCCCACTGACATTAGTGGGTTGTGACATCTGGGATCCAGTCTGAAGATCGACACTGTCTAGGTCGACAGGGTTGGAAGGTCGACAGGTCAAAAGGTCGACATGAGGTTTTATTTCTTTTTCTTTTTTTAACTTTCATACTTAACGATCCATGCGGACTGCGATCGGAATGGTAATCTGTGCCGCGTGAAGCAAGCCATGCGAGGGTGCACTAATTGGGGTTCCCGGTCACACTACGAAGAAAATGACACCAAAAAACAAAACAAAACAAAAAAACCTCATTTTGACCTGTCGACCTAGCACATGTCGACATAGAAACCCTGTCGACCTAAACATTGTCGACCTAATGATCCACACCCGTGATATCTACGCCGGTGGGGCAATGCAGGACTGTACATTAACCAGTCCTGCTGCAATAACTCCAGTGCATCTGTGAACAGCGCGATTGGTGTAATGGTTAGCATTACTGCCTCACAGCACTGATGTCATAGGCTTGATTCCCACCACTGCCCTAACTGTGTGGAGTTTGTATGTATGAACTTGTGTGAGTTTCCTACGGGAGCTCCAGTTTCCTCCCACGCTCAGTGGTGCAAGTAGAAAAAAATTCTTAGTGGTATTCTGAAGGCGTGCACGCGCCAAAAAATGGGTGTGGCCAATAAAAATGGGGGCGTGATACACACATGCCCCCAATAGTGCAGTGCCAGATACACACATGCCCCCCAATACTGCAGTGCCAGATACACACATGCCCCCCAATACTGCAGTGCCAGATACACACATGCCCCCCAATACTGCAGTGCCAGATACACACATGCCCCCAATACTGCAGTGCCAGATACACACATGCCCCCCAATACTGCAGTGCCAGATACACACATGCCCCCCAATACTGCAGTGCCAGATACACACATGCCCCCAATAGTGCCAGATACACACATGCCCCCCAATAGTGCCAGATACACACATGCCCCCCAATAGTACCAGATACACACATGCCCCCCAATAGTGCCAGATACACACATACCCCCAATACTGCCAGATACACACATGCCCCCCAATAGTGCCAGATACACATATGCCCCCAATAGTGCCAGATACACAAATGCCCCCCCAATAGTGCCAGATACACACATGCCCCCCAATAGTGCCAGATACACACATGCCCCCCAATAGTGCCAGATACACACATGCCCCCCAATAGTGCCAGATACACACATGCCCCCCAATACTGCAGTGCCAGATACACACATGCCCCCCAATACTGCAGTGCCAGATACACACATGCCCCCCAATACTGCAGTGCCAGATACACACATGCCCCCCAATAGTGCCAGATACACACATGCCCCCCAATAGTGCCAGATACACACATGCCCCCCAATAGTACCAGATACACACATGCCCCCCAATAGTGCCAGATACACACATGCCCCCCAATAGTGCCAGATACACATATGCCCCCAATAGTGCCAGATACACAAATGCCCCCCCAATAGTGCCAGATACACACATGCCCCCCAATAGTGCCAGATACACACATGCCCCCCAATAGTGCCAGATACACACATGCCCCCCAATAGTGCCAGATACTCATGCCCCCAACAGTGCAACTCACCGATGTTGCTGCTGCCTGGGGCTGGCTCTACAGTGTCACTGTGTTAGGGAGAGGAGAGCGCAGCATGCGGCTCTCCTCTCTTGCCCAGCAGTCAGTCCGGTCTCTCTTCTCTTCCTTCGGCGGCAGTTCTTGAGCCAATCAGAGCTTGCGGTCTGGCAGCGGCGGCTCCTGATTGGCTGCCGGTCCGCAAGCTATAATTGGCTCACGAACCCGGCATTTGATTGTGATACACGCCACCGCTGCCCCCGAAGGAAGAGAAGAGAGACCGGACTGACAGCTGGGCAAGAGAGGAGAGCCGCATGCTGCGCTCTCCTCTCCCCGACACAGTAGCAGGCTTTTCCAGCAGTAAGTATCCTAAACCTAGCCCTTACCCAACAGCTGTGGGTTTAGTTGCAGGTTGTGGCGAATGTTGCAAAACTGCAGTCACAGCGGTCACTATATTACGCAGCATGTAACATTATAACAGTGCGTGCAGTGATATAGCGAGATTACAGAGCATCCCTTCGTAAAGTATAAATGCGTAAACCCCCATTGGCTGGATGAAAGTCTTCCAGCTGCGTCACGGCGCTGTACTACGCTTTCTCGCCTCCATTTATCACATCTCAAGATGTCTTGAAACTACACTTTGCTTGGAAACATTTTAGAAGTAGAAGTGAAATTTCCCCCTGGTGGCTGAGCCCATTTAAAATCCACCTTAAATCTGCTATTTCCTCCAGGGCGCAGTGACATTACCTCGCCCTGTGGGAGTACCGGCTTTACAGCGGCAGAGTTAATGTATCTGTACCGTGATGCCGGAGCGGAGAAGAATAAAATGCAGATGTGTAAGATTTATAATTGCGTAACTTGCCTTTTTACAATAGATATAAAACTACAGTGTGTCAATAACCTCTGCGACTCAGCTGCAGCATAAAGCGTATATGACAATATGCAGGTTATAATGCTTAGGAGCATGGCACGCATATATAGCGCTCAGCTATACACTGGGTTTTTTTACCCGCATAAAGGTTGTTAATTTGCATTTCTTATGGGTTTTTGTTTCTATAGCTAGTTTAGCAATGTAACGTTATTTTCTGCTGCAAAGTAATTTTTTCTTAGAATTTTAGGATCGTTTGCCTCTCACTGATTTAACTGCTCGCCATTTTCACGGTCATCTCCACGCTGAGCGACACCCTCGCAGAATAACAGCCCCCCCACTGTGTGCAGGGACCCTTCACAATTGCCCAGACCGAGGAGTTAACTGAGGCGAGGAATCGGCGTTGCAATCTCTAGCGTCTCTGAGAATGTGTTTTATTCCGTACACAAAATAACTGTAAAGTAATACATTACCTGCGTAAGAGCGTGAATTGGATGAATTATATATAAAATAGCTTGTATTCAGCGAGGAGATATAATAGAAAGTTATGGCCGCGCTGCGAGGGAGACGTCGCTCAGTCATTCTGTGCAAGATTGAAGGAACAATGATGTTACCTCCGTTTTATAGATCTGTACTGTGCGCCGTTTGCAGACTGTCCAGTACTGCATTTATCTTACCTGTAGAAGGTACCTGTTCTAGTCTACAGTACCCGGCACCGGTCTGCACATGGCTGTCTAAGGGCCCGACTCAGACCTGATAGGTGTTGTGCGAAATCATTGTTCTATTAAGGAACGACTGCGCATGCAACGCACCACAATGCGCAGGCATGACACCAAACAACAACAGGATGGTGCGAGTATTTGGATCGCTAGGTGTACGCAAGGTGGTTGACAGGAAGAGGACGTTTTGGGGTGGTAAGTAGCCGTTTTCTGGGAGTGTCAGGAAAAACGCAGGCATTCCCAAGCGTTATCAGGGCGGGTGTGTGACGTCAGCTCCGGGCCCCGATCAGCCTGTTTCTATCGCACTGTAGGAGTAAGTCCTGAGCTGCGCACAGACTGGAAAAATCATTCGATGGTGACTGAGTTGAGAACGGATTTGCAGATGTCCGCTGTCTGGAGAGGTTTTCGCACGGCGTACACATGCATTCACACACTTGCACGGGACGGGTTTTCACTCTCTATGGGCGGTGACTATCTGATCGCAGACTGCTGCAAATTTGCAGGGAAGCGATTAGGTCTGAATTAGGGGGTCATTCCGAGTTGTTCGCTCGCTAGCAGTTTTTAGCAGCCATGCAAACGCTATGCTGCCGCCCACTGGGAGTGTATCTTAGCTTAGCAGAAGTGCGTACGAAAGGATCGCAGAGAGGCTACAAAATAATTTTGTGCAGTTTCAGAGTAGCTCCAGACCTACTCAGCGCTTGCGATCACTTCAGACTGTTCAGTTCCTGTTTTGACATCACGTACACGCCCTGCGTTTTTCCTGGCACGCCTGCGTTTTTAACACTCCCTGAAAACGGTCAGCTGACACCCAGAAACGCCCACTTCATGTCAATCACTCTGCGGCCAGCAGTGCGACTGAAAAGCTTCGCTAGACCTTGTGTGAAACTACATCGTTTGTTGTAACAGTACGTCACGCGTGCGCATTGCGCCGCATATGCATGCGCAGAAGTGCAATTTTTTTGCCTCATCACTGCGCAGCGTACAAAAGCAGCTAGCGATCAACTCGGAATGACCCCCTTAAGTCCTAAGACTCTCTACTCTCACCTAGTTTATATCCCAGTGTATTTTAGGTGCTTTATGGCCCGATTTACTAAAAAGATGTAAGCCCTACAGTTTTCATCAAAGGGACTGGCGCGTTTCTCCGGCAATAGCTTACCTAGCGAGAACATCAGGAATCCTATTTAACAATAATAGAAAAAAATCATAAGAAAAAAACTGCTTTATTTAAATACCGGTTTTTTTTTTTAAATACATTGAAATGATCAAATATATATTTTTTTTAATGTTACTTTATTTTTAAATATTGGCGATATTTTATGATCCGATGGTGGCGATTGATGGTTTTCTATCACGGTGATAGACGACCGGTCCTTTCACACCTTCCTAATAAATGGGCCATTTAGCATGTAAAAATTGTCCAGTGTCCAAATCCGAGCTCCCCATTACAGTCCAGGTTTTAGGGATATCCAGGTTTGAGTCCTGATGGTTAAATCAAATTGACTGAGGTACTACTTCAGTCACCTCTGCTCATGCATGCATATCCTGGAAACCTGGTCTGTAATGACGGCGTTTGGGAAACTTTGATGCAGACAATTAATATGTTCGAGATGTTGTCAGTAGCAATGCTACCAAAGACAATTCCAGCGTTGCCCCCCATGCACAATGCCGACGGGGCCCTGCAATGCTGTCCTTGTACCTGGGGTCCTTGCTACAATCTCAATAGAAAGGGGAGCTCTAACCTTCCTTACAGCAGGTAAGTGCACCCTGCTCGATTGATAGACATTGACAGGAGACTGATAGGTAAAACGATGCATTTTGTAAATGTTGTAAGAGGGCGTGTACCAACCAGTAAAGTCACCTGAAGGTGGACATACCTTATAACGCACAGCCTGGTCCTATGCCTCCATGTAAGTAATGTAGCGCTGCCAGAATAGTCTGCGGCTATGGGTCTCTATAGCTGCTTCTAGTAATATCGACAAGGTCAAAATACCGACATTTAAAATGTCGACAGGTCAAAATGTCGACATGAGTTTTCATGATATTTTTTTTTTTCATTGAAACCGACTTGTTCATACTTTACCATCCCAGTGGACATGGAGGGAGAATATAATAGTGTGGCCGAAGCATGGCGAGCACAGCGGTACACTTATACGGCATCCATGTCGACCTGCACACACAAAAACCAGTGAAACACTTGTCGCCTTTTTGACATGTCGACATTTTAAATGTCTGCATTTTGACCTTGTCAATATTTTAAATGTCGGGATTTTGACCTTGTCGGTATTTTGACCTTGTCAGGATTTTGACCGTCTGTCAATTGTTGTCGGTATTTTTATTGCAGGTATTTCATACTGTGCCCCCCTGCCCTCCCAGCTTGTTGTCCGTTGTATATCTACAGTACCTTGCCATAGAACGTGGTGGGTTAATTCCCCCCTGCGTGGCCGGCCGATGGAAGGTCGTGAGTGCGAGAAGCGGGCCATTCTGCCGGAGCACTTTCCGCACTCAGGAATTATCATGTCCATTTTGCTAACGAGGTTGAACAGAAGCTTACACTTCAGTCCTGGCATGTACAAGAAGGGATTTCACTAATCTCCTTACAAAACGCATTAATCGCAGGATTAGATCCTATCAGCCATGTAGCTCTTTCTGTTTCCACTTTCTGCCCCACTTGCTTAATTGCTGGTGGGATCGTCCCCCCTCTGCGCAGCCCTCAGGAGTTTCCCACATCGTTCCGTGGGGCTTATTAGCATTTACAGGCTGGTATATAAGACATTGTGCTGCTGCTTCAACGCAAAACAAAGACGCCCCCCTTTGCTGTACAGTAACACAACACTGGAGCCATAACAGTATTCGGAGAGGTGTTTTCAGTTTGCTGTGAGTAGATTCGCAGTGCGAGTAAGTGCGGCAGTATGCGCTCACGGTCCCCCAAGGCGCGTGGATTATGATTCACAGACCCTTAGGGATGTGTACAAATACCTGCTAATCCGAGGTGAGATGAGGCGGCGTGCAGCACGATGCACTGTACAGCGCACCGCTCCATGTTAAATTATGTGGGTGGAGCCTGATGTCATTCGCCGTACGTCTAATGGAAAACTGCCTGGTCTCTCAGTGGTCCGGGAGGTTCCCTCTAATTCATGAGCCATCGGGGTGTTCCGGAATAGAAGGCGACTGTTACGTACTGTACAGTACTTGCCTACATTTACATCCTGACAGTAACGCTGCTAATATCATCAGAAACCAGCGCTGGCTTTCTCCGGAGATAGGAGTCTATGGGCCTAATTCAGACCTGGTCGCTTCTCTGCCAATGTGCAGAGGTTTGCGATCGGATAGTCGCCGCCCAGACAGAGGGAAATTCCGCCCCGTGCTAGTCTGCGTACGCGGTTCGAAAAGCTTTGCAAACTCCGGCCAGCAGCAAATCCGTTCACAGCTCACTCACTATCTAATGATATTTCCAGTGTGTGCGCAGCCCAGGACTTACTCCTACAGTGCGATGAGAACGGGCTGATCGGGGCCGGAACTGACGTCACACACCCACCCTGAAAACGCTTGGGCACGCCTGCGTCTTTCCTGACACTCCCAGAAAACGGCCAGTTACCACCCACAAACGCCCTCTTCCTGTCAATCAGCCTGCGTACGCCTAGCGATCAAAAAAGACGCCGATTTATTTCGCGGTTCGGCCATGTGCGAGCGCATTATGATCCGTACGCATGCGCAGTCGTTTGATCGTCCGATTAGGAATTTGCACAACAGCAATCAGGTTTAAATTACCCCCTCCTATGTACTAAGCCCTAGAGCAGGCCTGGCCAACCCGTGGCTCTCCAGCTGTTGTAAAACTACAAGTCCCATCATGCTTTGCTACAGTTTTGCTATTAGGGAAGGCTAAAACTGTGGCAGGGCATGCTGGGATGTGTAGTTTCACAACATCTGGAGAGCCACAGGTTGGCCAGGCCTGCCCTAGAGAGTGATAAAGCGGTAAGAGATTATGGGGTCTATTTACTAAGCCTTGGATGGAGATAAAGTTCCAGCCAATCAGCTCCTAACTGTCATGTCATAGGCTGGGTTTGAAAATAGGCTGATTGGCTGGGACTTTATCTCCATCCAAGGCTTAGTAAATAGACCCCAAAGTACCAACCAATCAGCTCCTAGCTATCATTTTTCAAACCCAGCCTGTAACATGACAGTTAGGAGCTGATTGGCTGGAACTTTATCTCTCTCCACTTTATCTCTCTCCAATGCTTAGTACATAGACTCCTTAGTGTCCTGTGTGGGGTTAAACGCAGCCTCCTCCGTAGTAATTACCGGCAGTCACGGAGTGAGATAACGTCTATTCCGCGTTATTTGTTTACAGGCGCATTTGCCATTTCTTGATATTTTTCTTTTTCCAATCTAATTTCCAGCCGGCACTTTTCCCTCGGATGACATCAGTATTAATAATGGAAGATTGAGAAGAGGCTTTAATGTTAATTAAACTCTTCGGGGGAGAAGCCTGGCGTGCAGTATTTGCACTCGGGGAGGCATTTAATCGAGGGCTGTCGCTGGTATAATGGGTGCACTGTAATCCTCACCCTGCACTCGGGTCTGTATACTGTGTATTACATGGCATTGCACAACGGGGCGTAGTGTTGTGTTATTTTGTACTTGGAGATGTGAAATGCCTCGGGGGGCTTATTCATATCTCTAGCTGGCCAGTATTCGTGTTTCTAGTTCTATGAAAAGATATAGGTTCGGCCGGCCTCATTCCCAGCAGCCTCTGCGCTTGCGTTCAGGTGCGAATGCATTGCGGCTCACTTTCATAGATGCTGCTTGATTCCTTAACTTGTGTGCGGCGCAGGTGAATGCGTTGGAGTCGGGGCAGACCTCTCCATTGATCCTCTCCCCCGACGGCAGCGGCTTATTATCACTACGCCAGTCAGTAATTGCGCACAATCTGCAGTCTCACGTACAGTGACGTTTTGTACCTGTATAATGTGAATCTGAGTTTGTTTCAGGGTTGCCTCTTGTAGCTCCGTCTTCCCGTTACAAAATCTCTCTGCAGGGGAAAGGTATACAGTATGTCTCTATGAATTGGACGCAAACGCAAAAGCGGCTGCATCTCATGTTTTGATGCGAACTGCGCAAGTATCGAAAACTGCAAGTGGGGTTCTACGCGCGCGTTGCACAATGCATCCGCAGTAGTCCGTCCGTGTTGCATGTTGAATTGGCACGGCCTAACGGGAAATGGGCGTTTCTGGGTAGCAACTGGGTGGCAATAATACAAATGCACAGAACAGATGCGTCTTCAGCGGTTGCTGGGAAGTGACCGCAGGTGCGGCCTACATAGAATCAACCCCTTTGGGTTTCGGCACTCCGGCTTGTACGTGAGAAGTGAGACTCCCCTACTCTCTGAGGGGAGATGTATCAAAACTTGGAGAGAGTGAAAGTGGATAAGTTGCCCTTAGCAACCAATAGCTTCTGTCAGTTATCCAGCACAGTCTATGAAATGACAATTGAAGCAGTAGACAACTTTATCTCTCCCCCTCTGTCAGAGAGCTCCCTCTATGTACCTGGGGTCTGGGGCTGCAGTGCTGTGAACGAGCCTATCTGCTCACTACATCATGTCATGTGACTGTGGTTGCCATGGTAATCTCATGACACCACAAACTAATTGCTTGTTCTTTCATGGTTTCCAGATGTTAATGTGCCCATAATATATTCAGGGACATATTTAAAAACTGGTGCAAAGAAAGTGATAGACCCTGTCTGATTCTGATATCTGGTTGCTCTGGGTTACAGCACGTTTAAAAGCACCAGTTTTCACACATTTTTTTACTTCAGCTTTTTAGTTGTTGCCTTTGAAAGTAGGAACATACAGCAGATAGTCCGCACTGAGCATATACAGACTGTGTGTCCCCATACCGGCGTCCTATCGTCTGGGGGGGGGGGGGCTGAACCCTTCCCTAACTGGGAACATGTTACGTGGATGGGTGACTTACTGAATCAGTCACCGAATTTCCCAGGAAGCCAGTCTACAGCAGAGTAGCCCATTCTCCATTGTTTTCTCAGGGTACCCCAAGGCACTGGGAGTAACGTGACTGAGACCCTCTGCTGAGTAAGGCATGATGTGGGGAGGGGGTATCACTATTTCATTTTAGTTTCACTTATTAACACTTGAATTCCCATGTACTGTATGATGGACGTCATAATCCTGTATATGTCTTATACTGCATGTATGCACAGGAACACTTCCGATGTCCTGTGTGATCGGCGTTAATTTCTGTATATGTTCTTATACTGCTTGTGTGCACAGTAACACTTCTCATATCCTGTATGATGTATTTCATTATCTCTATATGTTCTTATACTGCTTGTGTGCACAGTAACACTTCTCGTGTCCTGTATGATGTATGTCATTATCTCTATATGTTCTTATACTGCTTGTGTGCACAGTAACACTTCTCGTGTCCTGTATGATGTATGTCATTATCTCTATATGTTCTTATACTGCTTGTATGCACAGTAACACTTCTCATATCCTGTATATGTCTTATACTGCATGTATGCACAGGAACACTTCCGATGTCCTGTGTGATCGGCGTTAATTTCTGTATATGTTCTTATACTGCTTGTGTGCACAGTAACACTTCTCGTGTCCTGTATGATGTATTTCATTATCTCTATATGTTCTTATACTGCTTGTATGCACAGTAACACTTCTCATATCCTGTATGATGTATTTCATTATCTCTATATGTTCTTATACTGCTTGTATGCACAGTAACACTTCTCATATCCTGTATGATGTATTTCATTATCTCTATATGTTCTTATACTGCTTGTGTGCACAGTAACACTTCTCATATCCTGTATGATGTATTTCATTATCTCTATATGTTCTTATACTGCTTGTGTGCACAGTAACACTTCTCATATCCTGTATGATGTATTTCATTATCTCTATATGTTCTTATACTGCTTGTGTGCACAGTAACACTTCTCATGTCCTGTATGATGTATTTCATTATCTCTATATGTTCTTATACTGCTTGTATGCACAGTAACACTTCTCATGTCCTGTATGATGTATTTCATTATCTCTATATGTTCTTATACTGCTTGTGTGCACAGTAACACTTCTCATGTCCTGTATGATGTATTTCATTATCTCTATATGTTCTTATACTGCTTGTATGCACAGTAACACTTCTCATGTCCTGTATGATGTATTTCATTATCTCTATATGTTCTTATACTGCTTGTGTGCACAGTAACACTTCTCATGTCCTGTATGATGTATGTCATTATCTCTATGGGGGTCATTCCGAGTTGTTCGCTCGCAAGCTGCTTTTAGCAGCTTTGCACACGCTAAGCCGCCGCCTACTGGGAGTGAATCTTAGCATAGTAAAATTGCGAACGAAAGATTAGCAGAATTGCGAATAGACACTTCTTAGCAGTTTCTGAGTAGCTCCAAACTTACTCTGCATCTGCGATCAGTTCAGTGCTTGTCGTTCTTGGTTTGACGTCACAAACACACCCAGCGTTCGCCCAGACACTCCTCCGTTTCTCCAGCCACTCCCGCGTTTTCCCAGAAACGGTAGCGTTTTTTCACACACACCCATAAAACGGCCAGTTTCCGCCCAGAAACACCCACTTCCTGTCAATCACATTACGATCACCAGAACGAAGAAAAAACCTTGTAATGCCGTGAGTAAAATACCTAACTGCATAGCAAATTTACTTGGCGCAGTCGCACTGCGGACATTGAGCATGCGCATTAGCGACTAATCGCTCCGTTGCGACAAAAAAATAACGAGCGAACAACTCGGAATGACCCCCAATATGTTCTTATATTGCTTGTGTGCACAGTAACACTTCTCATGTCCTGTATGATGGATGTCATCTCGATATGTGGTCTTGTATGCTTAGTAACACTTCCCATGTCCTGTATGGTGGATGTCATTATCTGTATATGTTCTTATACTGCTTGTATGCTTAGTAACACTTCTCATGTCCTGTATGATGTATGTCATTATCTCTATATGTTCTTATACTGCTTGTGTGCACAGTAACACTTCCCATGTCCTGTATGGTGGATGTCATTATCTCTATATGTGATCTTGTATGCTTAGTAACACTTCCCAGGTCCTGTATGGTGGCTGTCATTATCTCTATATGTGGTCTTTTACTGCTTGTATGCACAGTAACACTTCTCATGTCCTGTATGGTGGATGTCATTATCTCTATAGGTGGTCTTTTACTGCTTGTATACACAGTAACACTTCTCATGTCCTGTATGGTGGATGTCATTATCTGTATGTGTTCTTATACTGCTTGTGTACACAGTAACACTTCTCATGTCCTGTATGGTGGATGTCATTATCTGTATGTGTTCTTATACTGCTTGTATACACAGTAACACTTCTCATGTCCTGTATGGTGGATGTCATTATCTGTATGTGTTCTTATACTGCTTGTGTACACAGTAACACTTCTCATGTCCTGTATGGTGGATGTCATTATCTGTATGTGTTCTTATACTGCTTGTGTACACAGTAACACTTCTCATGTCCTGTATGGTGGATGTCATTATCTCTATATGTGGTCTTGTACTGTTAATATGGACAACTGCACAGGTCTCCTGCATGGTGAATGTCATTCTTGGTACCTGTTCCTATTTTGTGTGTGTGGACAACAGCACAGTACAACTTCACATATTTAAATGTCCTGATTACTCAGGCTTGATGGAGGGGCCCTGCGGTGGCCCGGATCCACCACTCCTCCCCCATACCTGTCAGTGGCTTCTGCCTGCCTCCCTAGCCCAGCGCACAGTCTGCTGTGGCCACGCCTCCTTACATTAGGCCACCCCCCCGTACTCTCACCCATCCCAGCTCTCTGTTTATATCTGCTTATTTTATTCTGTAAGTTGGCTGGGACGTCTTCATAGTATATGGAGATATGAGAACGTGTTGTATCTGGCATACAGTTCTGGCTTCAGCAGGTTGCACATTTCCATTGCATGGGGTGAGACCATTGGCGTTTCTATAATGGGTGCAGTATGTGCCACACCGCACACACAGCCCCCATTTTAATACTTACCATTCCGGAGTCTAGCGCCGGGTCCAGCGGTCGGGGTGGAAATCGCCGCTGCGCATGCTCAGGTGCCATGTTTCCGGAGACCTGCGCATGTACAGTAGACTCGGGCACAATGCTGGAGTGTACAGTGCCGTACAGAGGAGGGGGCCCACCCTGAGGTGCACATGGGCCCCCTCCTCTGTAGAAACGCCCCTGGGTGAGACGATCACTCTCTGTGCCGTTAAGTTGCAATTAACATTCTAATAAATGGATTCCCCCTACAGTACCATTGTGGGGTCACCAGAACTCTTCAGTCCTGGGAATAAGCGCTCCGGCTGCCCTGTCATGTGACTGCCATGCATCCACTGGGGGGGTGTTTCCCAATTCCAGATTCATCTGACCCCGGCGACTTCCCTTCTCGCTGCTCTGCAGTCCGCGGCCTGTGCTCCTTGCACCGCTGAGCTGGTAAACGTGCGCTGCCGGGAGTGACACGCGCTTTGTGCGCTGCGCATGATGTTACTCATTTCCAGCGTATACTTGCACACAGGTGTCCTTCATACACCCAGGTGTTTCCAGGCATGGTCACTGTATACTATAGTGATCCACAACGTTCTAGAACACCCTTGGTCTCTGCTGGATAAAGGGGTCCTGCTAGTAAAGGAGAGGTGCTTGCAGAACTCCGTGCTATCGCAGATAAAGTAGGAAACTTACGTAATGAAAAGTACAGATATAACCGGAGGGTCCTGGAAGCTGCCGGCGGTATCGTATCATCGGGGGACGTTACAGTGAGCGCTGCGTCCCCTTCTATGCGGCTAGTTGTTCATACAGATGGGTGTATTCTGTATTTGTGGCACCGCTGCTGTGCTGTGCATGGGGCAATACTGCCAGTCTAATGCGGAGAGACATGAGAATATGCACAGGACACAGAGAATTGCTGGAACCTGAAGAGGTGTACTTAGGGAAAATGGGTGTGGTGTGTTATCGCAACATTCCGAATGTTAACGTAGTTGTAATGTCGGCACTGCATGTCAAAGGTCGACTTGCTGACATAGCGTTTTTATGATGTTAGTGACCCAACCGAAGCCTGACCCTAATCCTAAACCTTCCGCTCATACTGACGTTCTGTATATTGTATGACGGCTTAGTAACTACATACCAGGAAAGCTAATATAAGAACATTGTGTACATGTTTCGCTGCTTTCGGAACTTTGCGTTGTCCTGTGCTTCCGCAGTTGCTGAGAAACGCGTTCATGCATTGATGTCATTATCACGCTCTCCAATTCTAGGCCGTTCTTTATCATCCAAACCAGGACCTGCGACCGTGCGATAACACGTGGGATCTGGCATACGCCCCCGATCCCATGTGTTATTGCAGCACGAGCTGTTTGGATAGCCCCGGCCAAAGCCATTAGCTGCTGTAAATTACCACATCTAATTGGATACCTGCCTAAGTCTACTAATATGCGGTTTTTGAGAGCTGTCCTGCCATTGGTTACGTAGCTGGGCGTTATGGTTTCCGCTCCCCATTTATCCGGTCTTGGGACTGGCTATGAGAGTCACATAGGCTGCGTTAGGCGGACGTCAGACAGGTTTCACAGTCAGGTTCTTGCACAGTCAGAGGCAAGCAGCAGGCAATTGGGCAGATGTACTAACCTGGAGAAGGCATACGGAAGAGATAAACCAGTGATAAGTGCAAGGTGTTAAAAAAAAATGCAGCAGCCAATCAGCTCCAATATGTAAATTAACAGTTAGGAGCTGAGGGAGAAAAAAGTTGCTTTTTAAGTCTGGAAAACGTTGGTACTTTGTAGTGTAGCGGTTGTTGAGATTTATTTATACTCCCACTGCAGGTCTGTGTCTTAATGCGCTGCCTGGGGATGCATGAGAAGAGGTGGCTGAGGCTTCACATCGTCGTCTGGGATGCGCATTGTATATATGGTGATGCTAATTGCATCATCCAATCACTCTGCCTGCTGTGTATTTGTTTTTTTTAGGTGAGCGTGGCTCTTGACATGAATGACGTCGTCCTGGCATGTCCCCACCCACCATACGGTGAGGCAGGCACCCTTTCGGGACAATTGGCGCTAGTCCAGAAGACCTTCCGCTAATCCGGAAATAACTTTTCTTATTCTCTTTAGCGATTTACGTGAATCGATTAATTCAATTCCTATAAAAATACACTTATGGAAAGGCGTGGTTGTAAAGAGGGATGGAGGTAGGTATCTCAATCTACCAAGTACACTGCCGTCTGTCAGATTATTAATCTGAATGGTATTGGCCGTGCAATACTGTCATGAAGCATCATGGTAGAAAAACTCTGTGATGAGAAGGCTTGGGTGAGTTTAGGAATAGAGAAATTCTCCATCCCCGCATAAGGAGGCATCCTACAAGCTGCAGCGTCAGTGGTACTATACCTCTGTGAGGCTTATGCCGGGCAACACTGTTAGATAACGTGCCTATCAGACCAATAGACATTTTTTGACAGCCTGCAACCCATCAGATATTTGCTCTGAAAGAAACACCCCGTTCCTCCCCTGTGAAGGATCAGGAGAAATGTCGGACGGCGGTTGCGGCACCGCTTACGCTGCCAGATGCGGCTGACTAATGATCGCATTGTTTGGGCAGCTTGAATAATTTCTCATGCCCGTCCACCCAATCATTGCTGACCACTCGCGGCCATACACCGTACAATTATCAGCTCAATAAGCCAATGATCTGCGGATCGGGCTGATAATTGCATAATGCACTGTATACTTTAGTCACATGTTCCCCTATGCCTCGCCCACCTCGCCGGAGAAACTGCGGCCTCTGGGTACCCAACCCCATATCGTGTTGACCTGCCCTATGAGTGTTCCACATTTGACAGCGAGTCACAATCTCTCCTTGAGGCCACAGTTCCAAACGATCAGGGAACATTTCTCTTATGCTCTTCCAATCCCAAGACCTCAGCAAGATGCCTACAAGCTAGCCTCCAACATCTTGGTCACATTAGGGAGTCACCTAGAACTCTGGAAAAGCCCGACCTCCTCCGTCACTCTCTGCCCTAAAAACAAATGGGTCTGATATGGGGTGCCATTGCTGGTGTTTAAATGCCGCGGCAAAAGCAATTCGCACCCTTTGCCGGCAATTGATTCCCCCTATGTTAGTAAGACTGTAAACAATCAAAATAAAGAATTATAAAAAAGATAAACCAATTTTTAGTATCAGATGTACTTAGACTAAGTATGAACCGATCGTCTGTATAAGATGCCAGAGATCTGGCAGGGGTGGTGCGATTTGATAAATAATACCTACAGAATAGTTTACAATTAACGTTGCAGATGCCGAGCGGGAAGCGACGACCGTTAGAAACCGCTTCATATTCTCACCCAGAGCGCGGTTCATGACGTGTAATTTTACTTATCTCTGCTCCGCCGAAATGAAAACGTCTTGTTCCCAACAACACAGAGTGAGAAATCTGATTTGAGTTAAATAATGCATCTGACTTGTAAGCGTTCCAGACAGGATTTCATATTTAATCACGTATAAAAAATTAATCAGAGACTCCGGCTCAGACCGTGCAACACAATAATTACCGTGTTTACCCAGAGACGTCACGTTACAGACCCGCGTCTGGGATATCACAATACCCCTAGTAATGTTTAATTTTTTTCTTCTTTTTGCTTAGATTTCCGGTTAACGCAAAAAAAGATGAGAAGTCGCACATGAAGCTGTGACTGAATATATTTTCTGGTGCATCCGCGAGAGGTGGCAATGAGGCAGATGCTATAAATAGAATATTAGGTAGTAATAGCGCAGTCAAATAAATCAGTTCGGAAGTTGCTTTTTCTATAAATGTTCAGTGAAACACATGGGCGTGAGGCTGCAAGGTGACGCAGTGCCCCCTACTGGCCAAAATTATTATGGAACAAACGCAACGGCAACATTTCAACCAAGCACATGGTTAATGTAACCAGACAACGCAGCAAAATAGGTTTTCATTTTAATAAAATAAATATATTACTTTTTATTGTTTATTTTACTTTGAAACGTACGTTGCGATTAACCTGCTAGGAGAGCCTGCTTGAGGCTACAGGTCAATAATAACCTGGTCTTTAAAGTGAAAACCTAAATCATAAATAATGATGTATGGTTCTATAAAATTAGTCTGCAACAGACTGTGGTAAATTCCAAGGTTCCGGCCTTTGAATTCAGTAATTCAGTCACTTTAAAATAATTGTGATTTAGGGGCGTGAACAGCGAGCGTCTGGTTTGAACCGCCGGGGGCTGTGAAAATGTAAACCCATAGAATGAAGTGAGAGGGATTGGGTGCAGGAATTTCACTCCGCAGCGGTCTAGAGACTGGAAGATGGATTAGTATTGGAAAGGAGACGCCTGTACTGACTTGGGGGGTCCCGTGCCTTGGATTTGAACCTTCGCGTTAGGGACCGTCCGGATGATGTCACCTGGTCGCGGTTGATCGGCCCATATTTTTGGCCCAAAATTATGCCAAGCAAATTATAATTATTCTGATTAGCAGTGCTTAGTACTATAGAGTGTGCATCTGCATTTTCTCTTTTTCTGTGTGGAAATACAAGTTTCAGCATGATCTTATTACCATATGTTTGAAATTAGCTGCTGTACTGTGCAGGGTAGACAGCGGCCCTATCTTTGTAGTATTCTAACGTTTCTAATTGGAATAGGTTGAGTGCCAGCTCCGATCTAGCCACGCCCTGATTTGCCCAAGCCACACCCATTTTGGGATAGGAACCACCCGTTTCCCAGCCAGTCACTGATGTTGTGTCTGCTGGAAATCAGTGCTAATACGATCAATGCTTTTGATTATCATTGTTAATGACCAGATTGCGCAAGGTGTAACCCTAATGATAGATGGACCAATAGCAGAAGGCGAACCGAAACAGAACATTAGCGGTTGAATGGCAGCCGCAGAGTTATAACTTGCAGGAGGTAAGCTACATACGCGCAGTCTCAGATGCTGGGTGACAAGACCACATTGTCCGGACCCATTTCACCTCTGGGCCCTTGTCCTTGCAGTGGCGGCAGATCTGACACCCCAACCAAAGACACAAAACACCAGGGAGAGATGTACGGTTCTCCAGAAATCCAAATCAAGATGAATTTTGTGACACAGAACCGAACCAAAACCTGGTCCCCCCCCAAGAAATCGTGTTGCATCAGAATTTACAGAGAAGAATTTGTGTCGAGAATTTAATCTACATTTTAGAACAATCTTTGTCAGTTTTTTTTTTTTTTGCGTCAGGGACTTTTTATAAATGTCTCCCATTGTGATTTTAGTTTCACTTAGGGCTTATTCACAAAGGTGTTAATTTATGGGGTTTTTTTTTGCATTTGATCGTTCTCTGTTTTTGAAATGCACCTCGGCGCACCTGCCTAAAAAATTGCGTAGACAAATATTGAGATGTATACATGGGCGTATTCCAAGTAGAGTGCATTTTGCAAGAGGGTTAGGAAGGAGAATGTTTCATTCTTGTAGTGTATTTGGCAGCCATTGCAGTGAAGCCTTTGATCTAATGAGCGCCATTCTTACAGGGCGTCGCCGTGAATGGGGTCCGGGCTTGGCGCCAGAGCTGAATTTGGAGGATTAGCATATTAAATGAGGGTTTTGTAGCACTCTCGTATTTGATAATTTACAGTATTTTTTTGTATTTTTTTTATTTCTACCACAACCACCTGCAAAGGGTTTATTTCCTCCTTGAAAAATAACATTTTAATTGCAATCATTTAAAATTACTGAGAGCTCTTTTTTAAGCCCTATATAATCTGCAATCACCGAGCTGGCTCTTCCCTCTGCTGTTCTAGATGTGCCCTTCAGAGCCGTGCCTGCGACAGAATCCTGATACCGCTAAATGCCTGCATAGACCAGCATCTACTTAAATGCAAGCCATTAGTGATTGTCTAAGCTGCAGGAGGACGCATACAAAGAGACAGTAGGTGCAGCACAATCCAGGCAATGGTGCACGGAGGTAAAAGCGTGAAAAACAAAGTTTATACTCTTGGAAATATAAAGCGTTAATAATAATAATACATTGGAAACCAGGTGTGATTTACATCTATATTTCTCTAACGTCCTAAGTGGATGCTGGGGACTCCGTAAGGACCATGGGGAATAGCGGCTCCGCAGGAGACTGGGCACATCTAAAGAAAGCTTTAGGACTATCTGGTGTGCACTGGCTCCTCCCCCTATGACCCTCCTCCAAGCCCCAGTTAGATCTCTGTGCCCGAACGAGAAGGGTGCACACTAGTAGGGGCTCTCCTGAGCTTCTTAGTGAAAGTTTTAGTTTAGGTTTTTTATTTTCAGTGAGACCTGCTGGCAACAGGCTCACTGCATCGAGGGACTAAGGGGAGAAGAAGCGAACTCACCTGCGTGCAGAGTGGATTGGGCTTCTTAGGCTACTGGACATTAGCTCTAGAGGGACGATCACAGGCCCAGCTTGGATGGGTCCCAGAGCCGCGCCGCCGGCCCCCTTACAGAGCCAGAAGGCAGAAGAGGTCCGGAAAATCGGCGGCAGAAGACGTCCTGTCTTCAACAAGGTAGCGCACAGCACTGCAGCTGTGCGCCATTGCTCTCAGCACACTTCACACTTCGGTCACTGAGGGTGCAGGGCGCTGGGGGGGGGGGGGGCGCCCTGAGACGCAATAAAAACACCTTGGCTGGCGAAAATACATCACATATAGCCCCCAGGGCTATATGGATGAATTTTAACCCCTGCCAGAATCCATAAAAAAGCAGGAGAAAAGTCCGCGAAAAAGGGGCGGAGCCTATCTCCTCAGCACACTGGCGCCATTTTCCCTCACAGCTCAGTTGGAGGGAAGCTCCCCTGGCTCTCCCCTGCAGTCACTACACTACAGAAAGGGTTAAAAAGAGAGGGGGGCACTAATTAGGCGCAGTATTAACTATACAGCAGCTATAAGGGGAAAAACACTTATATAAGGTTATCCCTGTATATATATAGCGCTCTGGTGTGTGCTGGCAAACTCTCCCTCTGTCTCCCCAAAGGGCTAGTGGGGTCCTGTCCCATATCAGAGCATTCCCTGTGTGTGTGCTGTATGTCGGTACTTTTGTGTCGACATGTATGAGGAGAAAAATGATGTGGAGACGGAGCAGATTGCCTGTAATAGTGATGTCACCCCCTAGGGGGTCGACACCTGAGTGGATGAACTGTTGGAAGGAATTACGTGACAGTGTCAGCTCTGTATAAAAGACAGTGGTTGACATGAGACAGCCGGCTACTCAGCTTGTGCCTGTCCAGACGTCTCCTAGGCCGTCAGGGGCTCTAAAGCGCCCGTTACCTCAGATGGCAGATATAGACGCCGACACGGATACTGACTCCAGTGTCGACGGTGAAGAGACGAATGTGACTTCCAGTAGGGCCACACGTTACATGATTGAGGCAATGAAAAATGTTTTACACATTTCTGATAATACGAGTACCACCAAAAAAGGGGTATTATGTTCGGTGAGGAAAAACTACCTGTAGTTTTCCTGAATCTGAGAAATTAAATGAGGTGTGTGATGATGCGTGGGTTTCCCCCGATAACAACTGATAATTTCTAAAATGTTATTGGCATTATATCCTTTCCCGCCAGAGGTTAGGGTGCGTTGGGAAACACCCCCTAGGGTGGATAAAGCGCTCACACGCTTGTAAGGGCTCTACCTTCGCCTGAGATGGCCGCCCTTAAGGATCCTGCTGATAGAAAGCAGGAGGGTATCCTAAAAGGTATTTACACACATACTGGTGTTATACTGCGACCAGCAATCGCCTCAGCCTGGATGTGCAGTGCTGGGTTGGCGTGGTCGGATTCCCTGACTGAAAATATTGATACCCTAGATAGGGACAGTATATTTTTGCCTATAGAGCATTTAAAAGATGCATTTCTATATATGCGTGATGCACAGCGGAATATTTGCCGACTGGCATCAAGTCTAAGCGCGTTGTCCATTTCTACCAGTAGAGGGTTATGGACACGTCAGTGGTCAGGTGATGCGTATTCCAAACGGCATTTGGAAGTATTGCTTTATTAAGGGGAGGAGTTATTTGGGGTCGGTCTTTCAGACCTGGTGGCCACGGCAACAGCTGGGAATTCCACGTTTGTACCCCAGGTCGCCTCTCAACATGAGAAGACGCCGTATTATCAGGCGCAGTCTTTTCGTGAACAAGCGGGCAAAAGGTTCCTCATTTCTGCCCCGTGACAGAGGGAGAGGAAAAAGGCTGCAGAAATCAGCCAGTTCCCAGGAACAGAAACCCTCTCCCGCCTCTGCCAAGCCCTCAGTATACGCTGGGGCTTTACAAGCAGAATCAGGCACAGTGGGGGGCCCGTCTCAATGAATTTCAGCGCGCAGTGGGCTCACTCGCAAGTAGACCCCTGGATCCTTCAGGTGATATCTCAGGGGTACAAATTAGAATTCGAGACGTCTCCCCCTCGCCGTTTCCTAAAGTCGGCTTTACCGATGTCTCCTTCTGACAGGGAGACAGTTTTGGAAGCCATTCACAAGCTGTATTCCCAGCAGGTGATAATCAAGATACCCCTCCTGCAACAGGGAACGGGGTATTATTCCACACTGTTGTGGTACCGAAGCCGGACGGCTCGGTGAGACCGATTCTAAATCTAAAATCTTTGAACACTTACATACAGAGGTTCAAATTCAAGATTGAGTCACTCAGAGCAGTGATTGCGAACCTGGAAGAAGGGGACTACATGATGTCTCGGGACATCAAGGATGCTTACCTTCATGTCAAAATTTACCCTTCTCACCAAGGGTACCTCAGGTTTATGGTACAGAACTGTCACTATCAGTTCAGACGCTGCCGTATGGATGGTCCACGGCACCCCGGGTCTTTACCAAGGTAATGGCCGAAATGATGATATTCCTTCGAAGGAAGTGAATTTTAGTTATCCCTTACTTGGACAATTCCCTGATAAGGGTAAGATCCAGGGAACAGTTGGAGGTCGGTGTAGCACTATCTCAGGTAGTGTTGCGGCAGCACGATTGGATTCTCAATATTCCAAAATCGCACCTGGTTCCGACGACGTGTCTTCTGTTCCTAGGGATGATCCTGGACACAGTCCAGAAAAAGGTGTTTCTCCCGGAGGAGAAAGCCAGGGAGTTATCCGAGCTAGTCAGGAACCTCCTAAAACCGAGCCAAGTCTCAGTGCATCAATGCACAAGGGTTCTGGGTAAAATGGTGGCTTCCTACGAAGCAATCCCATTCGGCAGATTCCACGCAAGAACTTTCCAGTGGGACCTGCTGGACAAATGGTCCGGGTCGCATCTTCAGATGCATCAGCGGATAACCCTGTCACCAAGGACAAGGGTGTCCCTCCTGTGGTGGTTGCAGAGTGCTCATCTTCTAGAGGGCCGCAGATTAGGCATTCAGGACTGGGTCCTGGTGACCACGGATGCCAGCCTGCGAGGCTGGGGAGCAGTCACACAGGGAAGGAATATCCAGGGCTTATGGTCAAGCCTGGAGACATCACTTCACATAAATATCCTGAAGCTAAGGGACATTTACAATGCTCTAAGCTTAGCAAGACCTCTGCTTCAAGGTCAGCCGGTGTTGATCCAGTCGGACAACATCACGGCAGTCACCCACGTAAACAGACAGGGTGGCACAAGAAGCAGGAGGGCAATGACAGAAGCTGCAAGGATTTTTCGCTGGGCGGAAAATCATGTGATAGCACTGTCAGCAGTATTCATTCCGGGAGTGGACAACTGGGAAGCAGACTTCCTCAGCACGACCTCCACCCGGGAGAGTGGGGACTTCACCCAGAAGTCTTCCACATGATTAAAAACTCGACAGGTATTGCGCCAGGTCCAGGGACCCTCAGGCAATAAGCTGTAGACGCTCTGGTAACACCGTGGGTGTACCAGTCAGGGTATGTGTTCCCTCCTCTGCCTCTCATACCCAAGGTACTGAGATTGATAAGATGGAGAGGAGTAAGCACTATATTCGTGGTTCCGGATTGGCCAAGAAGGACTTGGTAACCGGAACTTCAAGAGATGCTCACGGAGGATCCGTGGCCTCTACCTCTAAGAAGGGACCTGCTCCAGCAAGGACCCTGTCTGTTCCAAGACTTACCGCTGCTGCGTTTGACGGCATGGCGGTTGAACGCCGGATCCTGAAGGAAAAAAGGCATTCCGGATGAAGTCATCCCTATCCTGATCAAAGCCAGGAAGGATGTAACCGCAAAAACATTATCACCGCAATTGGCGAAAATATGTTGCGTGGTGCGAGGCCAGTAAGGCCCGACGGAGGAAATTCAACTGGGTCGATTCCTACATTTCCTGCAAACAGGAGTGTCTATGGGCCTGAAATTGGGGTCCATTAAGGTTCAAATTTCGGCCCTGTCAATTTTCTTCCAAAAAAGAACTAGCTTCAGTCCCTGAAGTTCAGACGTTTGTAAAAGGGGTACTGCATATACAGCCTCCTTTTGTGCCTCCAGTGGCACTTTGGGATCTCAATGTAGTTTTGGGTTCCAAAAGTCACATTGGTTTGAACCACTTAAATCTGTGGAGTTAAAATATCTCACATGAAAAGTGGTCATGCTGTTGGCCCTGGCCTGGGCCAGGCGCGTGTCAGAATTGGCGGCTTTATCCTGAAAAAGCCCTTATCTGATTTTCCATTCGGACAGGGCGGAATTGAGGACTCGTCCTCAGTTTCTCCCCAAGGTGGTTTCAGCGTTTCACCTGAACCAACCTATTTGTGGTGCCTGCGGCTACTAGGGACTTGGAGGCCTCCAAGTTGCTAGACGTTGTCATTGCCCTGAAAATATATGTTTCCAGGACGGCTGGAGTCAGGAAATCTGACTCGCTGTTTATCCTGTATGCACCCAACAAGCTGGGTGCTCCTGCTTCTAAGCAGACTATTGCTCGTTGGATTTGTAGTACAATTCAGCTTGCACATTCTGTGGCAGGCCTGCCACAGCCAAAAATCTGTAAATGCCCACTCCACAAGGAAGGTGGGCTCATCTTGGGCGGCTGCCCGAGGGGTCTCGGCTTTACAACTTTGCCGAGCAGCTACTTGGTCAGGAGCAAATATGTTTGTAAAATTCTACAAAATTGATATCCTGGCTGAGGAGGACCTGGAGTTCTCTCATTTGGTGCTGCAGAGTCATCCGCACTCTCCCGCCCGTTTGGGAGCTTTGGTATAATCCCCATGGTCCTTACGGAGTCCCCAGCATCCACTTAGGACGTTAGAGAAAATAAGAATTTACTTACCGATAATTCTATTTCTCATAGTCCGTAGTGGATGCTGGGCGCCCATCCCAAGTGCGGATTGTCTGCAATACTTGTACATAGTTATTGTTACAAAAATCGGGTTATTATTGTTGTGAGCCATCTTTCAGAGGCTCCTCTGTTATGCTGTTAACTGGGTTCAGATCACAGGTTATACGGTGTGATTGGTGTGGCTGGTATGAGTCTTACCCGGGATTCAAAATCCTTCCTTATTGTGTACGCTCGTCCGGGCACAGTATCCTAACTGAGGCTTGGAGGAGGGTCATAGGGGGAGGAGCCAGTGCACACCAGATAGTCCTAAAGCTTTCTTTAGATGTGCCCAGTCTCCTGCGGAGCCGCTATTCCCCATGGTCCTTACGGAGTCCCCAGCATCCACTACGGACTATGAGAAATAGAATTATCGGTAAGTAAATTCTTATTATTAATGGCAGAAGGATGACTATTATGAGTGACCTATTCCTATGATACCATTGTCAGGGCACATCAATTACCAAATTGAAGCTCTTGGTCGGCAGAATTTGCAGAGTTATATTGGCATAGTACTGTAATTGGTTGCTGCTTTTCGGAGTTATGTGGTAAGATGTCCGCCTGCCATTTACAATGCATCACCATTGTACTCTGGAAAATGTGACAGTTGGTGAACTCTCCCTGTGCACCTACTAGGTAGCCTGGAATATGTGACCTGCCAGGTGGTCTGGAAACTGTGACAGTTATTTGCAGCCATTCACTAAGCAGGGATTTTGCCAAATTCCACTCCTAAGGGGGTGAAAAAGGGTAAAATGTTTCACCCAGCAAACCTTTGCCTGGTTGAAACAGCTAGTTTAATATTATTGCTGGTTTAATAAATTGTGAGGTCAAAACCATGGAGAATCCACATATAGGTTCTATATACTCATATAAAGAAGTATAAACACAGTTATAGGAAAGATGTGAGTATTCTAAATGTTCTTCTCATAGAAGTAACTGTTTTATAGTATCTTATAATATCAGAAAGAACTATGGGGCGGTCACAATACTGACGCCAGAATCTCGACTGGGTGATATTTTGCAGCTGGAATACCGTTAATACACCCATAGATGGAGAATATAGCACTCGACATCCATAGAGGGAGAATATAGCGATCGCCTCACTGCCGGCATTCTGGCGGACGGGATCCCATTGTCGGGATCATGACAGCCGGCAATTAGTACGTATCACGAACTATGGGTTCTACAGATGGGTCCACGGTTATCTTGACTAGTTTTCTGCGCCTAGGCACAACATGGTTTATTAGCATAAACCCTTCATTTATTGTTATCAGCTGCAATACAGTACAGAGAACAATACAGCAGGGGATTAAGTCATTAAAGGAGGGGATTAAGTCCGACTGGCCAGCCTCAATTAATCCTATTAAAGGTCAAGATAAAGGTGGACCCATCTGTATGTACTAAACCTTGAAGAGAGAGAAAGTGGATGGAGAGCAACATCCAGCCAATCAGCCGGTGTCATTTTTCAAACGCAGCATGTGTCAGAAGTTGAACATCGGTTTTGCGCGCGACTCGGAATCAGCCGGTGTAGCCGGTAAATGTACGTGTTTTGCGGAATAAATTATATAAATGTGATACTTCCATCTTAAGTGTGAGATAAATTAATACAACTCCATTATTGGATTTCTTCCAGGATGAAAATTACAACCTGTTCCAAAATGATAATTGGCAGAAACTTAAAAATTTTCTTCCAAAAAATAAATAAATAAATTCTAGAGTGTAAAACACAAGTGTTTTCTATCATGCTCAGTAACGGAGACTTCTCAATCAACCTTACAGATATTTATCAAATCCGGAATATCCGTAAACATCAACAGAATTGACTCCAATTGTACTAAAGTACAACAAGAACAAGCCGAATGCAACACAAGACTTAGACAGAACTTTATTACTTCCGGATCGTAAGCCCTGTACCCCATATTGTATGCGACCGCACTGCCCTCTAGCCCAGGGCCGGTTCTAAGATTTGTGGCGCCCTGGGCAAAATATGGGGGCGTGGCTTCAATTGGGGCGTGGTCAACGCGCTGAAAGAAAAATAAAATAAAAAGTATACTTACCATCCCCGTTCCTGATCCAGACCCCCTCCGCCGGCGGCGCCGCTCTTCTCCTCTCCTCTCCTCTCTTCTCTTCTCTTCAGTCTATGGGAGAGACGTTATTACGTCTCTCCCATAGAACAGCATAGACACTAGAGGTCAATTATGACCCCTAGTGTCTGTGCCACTATGCTGTGCGGTGCGCGATGACGTCATCGCACAGCAAAGGTCCTCTAGACGAAGGGAAACTAGACCGTAGCGTCTAGTTTCCCTTCATGGAGAGGACCTTTGCTGTGCGGTGCGCGATAACGTCATCGCGCACCGCACAACTAAGGTCCTCTCAATGAAGGGAAACTAGACGCTACGCGTCTAGTTCCCTTCAAAGCGGGGGGGCACAGCAGGGCACTGCGGGGGACACAGTGGCGGATCTTGCCCTGGTGCGGCGCCCTCCGGAAGGCGGCGCCCCGGGCAAAAGTACCGCTTGCCCGTGGCAAGAACCGCCACTGCTCTAGCCGCAAGTGCAGCCATCTTCATTATGAATGGAGATGCTGGTCTAGCCCATGGTAGGTGCAGAAGACAAGGCCAGGATGTTATCAAGTTCGGCGGACGTGCGGGATGGCGGGCAAATTCGGATATTTTTGTAAAGGGGCTAAACCAAGCCTTGTAGATGAATGCCCTCTTCAGAAGGTTTGAGGCGTCTCCTCCAGAAGAGAGGGAGACTGTTTATTGATGACTTTTCTCAATGAAGGAGAATTACATATGTATGATCCCTCCCCACTCTACTGTAGTTGAGAAATATCCCGACAGCAGCAAGTGGCCAAAGGGACCCCCACATATCACTTGCCGTGTGATGTAACCCCTTCCCTGCCTGGCGCACCCAATGCGTTATCTGTGTGGGGGAAGCTGAATCCACGTTGCTAGCAGGGAAGTCACTCTTACCCTTCTCTCTGGTTCACTTCAGATCTGTTTCCTGCTGCTCGGGTTATGCAGAAAGCCTCAGTATCACCCCCAGGCGACACTATTCCAACGGAGCAAGTTCAGCGGCCTCTCCGCGCCGCACAAACGGTTTGCAGATCATGTTATCTTGGAAGTTTCTGGGGTGTTCTTTCGTTCTCATTGAAATGACCTCAGTCTAGTCGCCCTCTGGGTAGGTGATGGCACCATAGACTTAGCTGCAAATAACAATTGATGGCTAATATGTACGGATGTTTGTGTTCGAGACAACTGGCTAAATAGATTTCTGTAATTCTGTTTTATTTAGTATTTCCCCTTCCCCCATAGTGACAATTTTTAGCAATGTATTAACCTTTTATTCAGTTAATCTTAGGACACAACTGGATTTATATTAGCAAAAAAGGACACAGATATTTTTGTGAGTGTCACGTTCCTGTCAGATGTGTGCGATACGGGTTTGATCAAGAGGGAATATATTGTCTTATGCACAGCACACTTCCTGTCTGTAGTCCCATTGCATGGCTTTGCGTGGGCTCGTCTTCAACCCGATTGTGTATATGAGGTAAAAGGATGAAGAAGGGGAATTTGCAAAGTTCAATACCTGTTTAGTAGGATGGGGCAGAGCCTTTTGCTCATCTCCGGAGTTCACAGAGCCCCCCGCAGATGGGTTATGGAGACCTCAACCCTTATTTGATCCTTATTTTTTTGTAAGGATATCCTTATGTCTATCCCATGCATGTTTAATTGCTCTACTGTCTTATCCTCTGCCACCTCTGATGGGAGGCTATTCCACTTGTCCACTACACTTTCTGTGAAGTAATTTTTCCTCAGATTTACCCTGAACCTCCCCCCCTCCAGTCTCAGTGCATGTCCTCGTGTCCTATTGCTTCTCTTCCTTTGAACACCGACGCTAGAATCCCGAGACATGGCAATGCCGGCAGCCGGAATACCAGCCAAACAGGACTATTCCCACTCGTGGGTGTCCATAGAACATGTGGTGAGTGCAGCAAGCCACCAAGCCCGCAATGTGGCGTGCCCAACGAGCCCGCAATGGGACTCTTTGTACTCGCCTCGCTGCCGGCATTCTGGCGGCCAGGGTGCCATTGTCAGTATATTGACGGCCGGCATTCCGGCCGCTGGTAAATCATACCGAACCCTCCAAAACTGGACACAGTATTCTAAATGAGGCCGCACCAATGACCTATACAGTGGCATTATTACTTATTTCTCTAACGTCCTAGTGGATGCTGGGAACTCCGTAAGGACCATGGGGAATAGCGGGCTCCGAAGGAGGCTGGGCACTCTAGAAAGATTTATGACTACCTGGTGTGCACTGGCTCCTCCCACTATGACCCTCCTCCAAGCCTCAGTTAGATCTTGTGCCCGGCCGAGGTTGGATGCACACTAGGGGCTCTCCTGAGCCCTTAGAAAGAAAGTATAGATTTAGGTTTTTTATTTTCAGTGAGACCTGCTGGCAACAGGCTCACTGCAGCGAGGGACTAAGGGGAGAAGAAGCGAACTCGCCTGCTTGCAGCCGGATTGGGCTTCTTAGGCTACTGGACACCATTAGCTCCAGAGGGATCGACCGCAGGCCCAATCCTTGGTGTTCGGTCCCGGAGCCGCGCCGCCGTCCCCCTTACAGAGCCAGAAGCAAGAAGAGGTCCGGAAAAACGGCGGCAGAAGACATCAGTCTTCACCAAGGTAGCGCACAGCACTGCAGCTGTGCGCCATTGCTCCTCATGCACACCACACACTCCGGTCACTGATGGGTGCAGGGCGCTGGGGGGGGGGCGCCCTGAGCAGCAATATAAACACCTTGGCTGGCAAAAATACATCACATATAACCCCCAGGGCTATATGGATGTATATTAACCCCTGCCAGATTCCATAAAAATGCGGTAGAAAAGTCCGCGATAAAGGGGCGGAGCCTATCTCCTCAGCACACTGGCGCCATTTTTCCCTCACAGCTCCGTTGGAGGGAAGCTCCCTGGCTCTCCCCTGCAGTCTACACTACAGAACAGGGTTAAAACAGAGAGGGGGGGCACTAAATTTAGGCGCAGTATAAATTATATAAAAGCAGCTATAGGGGACATAACTCAGTTAGTCCCTGCATTATATAGCGCTCTGGTGTGTGCTGGCATACTCTCACTCTGTCCACCCAAAGGGCTTTTGTGGGTCCTGTCCTCATTGGAGCATTCCTTGTGTGTGTGCGGTGTGTCGGTACGGCTGTGTCGACATGTTTGATGAGGAGACTTATGTGGAGGCGGAGCAGTTGCCGATAAATGAGATGTCGCCCCTGTGGGCCGACACCAGAGTGGATGAATAGGTGGAAGGTATTAACCGACAGTGTCAACTCCTTACATAAAAGGCTGGATGACGTAACAGCTATGGGACAGCCGGCTTCTCAGCCCGCGCCTGCCCAGACGTCTCAAAGGCCATCAACGCTCCCTCAGATGGCAGACAAACAGATGTCGTCACGGAGTCTGACTCCAGTGTCGACGAGGTTGAGACATATACACAATCCACTAGGAACATCCGTTACATGATCCCGGCAATATAAAATGTGTTACACTTTTCTGACATTAACCCAAGTACCACTAAAAACAAAGGGTTTTATGTGTGGGGAGAAAAAGCAGGCAGTGTTTTGTTCCCCCGTCAAATGAGTGAATGAAGTGTGAAAAAGCGTGGGTTTCCCCGATAAGAAACTGGTAATTTCTAACAAGTTACTGATGGCGTACCCTTTCCCGCCAGAGGATAAGTTACGCTGGGAGATATCCCCTAGGGTGGATAAGGCGCTCACACGTTTGTCAAGGTGGCACTGCCGTCTTAGGATACGGCCACTTTGAAGGTACCTGCTGATAAATAGCAGGAGGCTATCCTGAAGTCTGTAATTACACACTCAGGTACTAGACTGAGACCTGCAGACTGCTGCAGCGTGGTCTGTACCCCTTTCAAACAGGGATACTATTTTGCGAACATAAGACGTCGTCTTATATATGAGGGATGCACAGAGGAATATTTTGCCGGCTGGCATCCTGAATTATTGCAATGTCCATTCTGTCAGGAGGGTATTGGAGACCCGACACTGGACAGGTGATGCTGACTTTAAAAGGCACATAGAGCCTTATAAGGGTGAGGAATTGGTTGGGGATGGTCTCTGGGACCTCGTATCCACAGCAACAGCTGGGATGAAAATATTTTACCTCAGGTTTCCTCACAGCCTAAGAAACGCACTGTATTATCAGGTACAGTCCTTTCGACTTCAAAAAAGCAGGCGGGTCAAACGAGGGAAGAGGGAAAATGCTGCACCAGCAGCCAGTCCCCAGAATCAAAATTCTTCCCCTGCTTCCTCTGAGTCCACCGCATGACGCGGGGGCTCCACAGGCGTAGCCAGGTGCGGTGGAGGGCCGCCTCAAAAATTTCAGCGATCAGTGGGCTCGCTCACAGGTGGATCCCTGGATCCTTCAAGTAGTATCTCAGGGGTACAAGCTGGAAGTCGAGGCGTCTCCCCCCCGCCGTTTACTCAAATCTGCCTTGCCGACAACTCCCTGAGGCAGGGAGGCTGTGCTAGAGGCAATTCACAAGCTGTATTCCCAGCAGGTGATAGTCAAGGTGCCCCTACTTCAACAAGGACGGGGTTACTATTCCACACTGTTTGTGGTACCGAAACCAGCCGGTTCGGTGAGACCCATTTTAAAATGGAAATCCTTGAACACTTACATAACAAAGTTCAAGATGGAATCGCTCAGGGCGGTTATTGCAAGCCTGGACGAGGGGGATTACATGGTATCCCTGGACATCAAGGATGCTTACCTGCATGTCCCTATTTACCTTCCTCACCAGGAGTACCTCAGATTGTGGTACAGGATTGCCATTACCAATTCCAGACACTACCGTTTGGACTGTCCACGGCACCGAGGGTGTTTACCAAGGTAATGGCAGAAATGATGATACTCCAAAAAAAAAAAAAAAAAAAGGGAGTTTTTATTTATCCCATACTTGGATGATCTCCTTATAAAGGCAAGGTCCAGGGAGCAGTTACTGGTCGGAGTAGCACTATCTCAGGAGGTGCTACAACAGCATGGCTAGATTCTGAACATTCCAAAGTCACAGCTGGTTCCTTCCACTCGCTTACTGTTCCTGGGGATGATTTTGGACACAGAACAGAAAAAAGTGTTTCTCCCGCAGGAGAAAGCCAAGGAGCTGTCATCTCTAGTCAGAGACCTCCTAAAACCAAAAAGGGTATCGGTGCATCGTTGCACACGAGTCCTGGGAAAAATGGTGGCTTCATACGAAGCAATTCCATTCGGCAGGTTCCATGCGTGGACCTTCCCGTGAGACCTCTTAGATAAGTGGTCGGGATCGCATCTTCAAATGCATCAAATGATAACCCTGTCTCCAAGGACCAGGGTGTCTCTACTGTGGTGGATGCAGGGTGCTCATCTTCTAGAGGGCCGCAGTTTCGGCATACAGGACTGGGTCCTGGTGACCACGGATGCCAGCCTTCAAGGCTGGGGAGCAGTCACACAGGGAAGAAACTTCCAGGGCCTATGGTCAAGTCAGGAGACTTCCCTACATATAAATTCTGGAACTGAGGGCTATTTACAATGCCCTAAGTCAGGCAAGACCCCTGCTTCAAAACCAGCCGGTACTGATACAGTCAGACAACATCACGGCAGTCGCCCATGTGACCCGACAGGGCGGCACAAGAAGCAGGATGGCAATGGCAGAAGCCACAAGGATTCTCCGATGGGCGGAAAATCACGTACTAGCACTGTCAGCAGTGTTCATTCCGGGAGTGGACAACTGGGAAGCAGACTTCCTCAGCAGACACGACCTACACCCGGGAGAGTGGGGACTTCATCCAGAAGTCTTCCTGCTGTTGGTAAACCGTTGGGAAAGGCCACAGGTGGACATGATGGCGTCCCGCCTCAACAAAAAGCTAAAGAGATATTGCGCCAGGTCAAGGGACCCTCAGGCGATAGCTGTGGACGCTCTAGTGACACCGTGGGTGTACCAGTCGGTTTATGTGTTCCCTACTCTGCCTCTCATACCAAAGGTACTGAGAATAATAAGATGGCGAGGAGTAAGAACGATACTCGTGGTTCCGGATTGGCCAAGAAGGGCTTGGTACCCGGAACTTCAGGAAATGATATCAGAGGACCCATGGCCTCTGCCGCTCAGACAGGACCTGCTTCAGCAGGGGCCCTGTCTGTTCCAAGACTTACCGCGGCTGCGTTTGACGGCATGGCGATTGAGCGCCGGATCCTGACGGAAAAGGGTATTCCGGAAGAAGTCATTCCTGCGCTTATTAAAGCCAGGAAAGATGTTACGGCAAAGCATTATCACCGCATGTGGCGGGAATATGTTGCATGGTGCGAGGCCAAAAAGGCCCCAACAGAGGAATTTCCACTAGGTCGATTTCTACATTTCCTGCAAGCAGGAGTGAATATGGGCCTAAGTCTAGGCTCCATTAAAGTACAGATCTCGGCTCTGTCGATTTTTCTTTCAAAAAGAGTTAGCTTCAGTACCTGAAGTTCAGGCATTGTGAAAGGAGTGCTTCATATTCAGCCCCCGTTTGTGCCCCCTGTGGCACCTTGGGATCTCAACGTGGTGTTGAGTTTTCTTAAAATCACATTGGTTTGAGCCACTAGAAACCGTGGATCTAAAATATCTCACGTGGAAAGTGGTCATGTTATTGGCCTTGGCTTCAGCCAGGCGAGTGTCAGAATTGGCGGCTTTATCATGTGAAAGCCCTTATCTGATTTTCCATATGGATAGGGCAGAATTGAGGAGTCGTCCCCAATTTCTTCCTAAGGTGGTGTCAGCGTTTCTCCTGAACCAGCCTATTGTGGTGCCGGCGGCTACTAGTGAATTGGAGGACTCCAAGTTGCTAGACGTTGTCAGGGCCCTGAAAATATATGTTTCCAGGACGGCTGGAGTCAGAAACTCTGACTCGCTGTTTATCCTGTATGCACCCAACAAGCTGGGTGCTCCTGCTTCTAAGCAGTCTATTGCTCGCTGGATTTGTAGTACAATTCAGTTTGCACATTCTGTGGCAGGCATACCACAGCCAAAATCTGTAAATGCCCATTCCACAAGGAAGGTGGGCTCATCTTGGGCGGCTGCCCGAGGGGTCTCGGCTTTACAACTTTGCCGAGCAGCTACTTGGTCAGGGGCAAACACGTTTGCAAAATTCTACAAATTTGATACCCTGGCTGAGGAGGACCTGGAGTTCTCTCATTCGGTGCTACAGAGTCATCCGCACTCTCCCGCCCGTTTGGGAGCTTTGGTATAATCCCCATGGTCCTTACGGAGTTCCCAGCATCCACTAGGACGTTAGAGAAAATAAGAATTTACTCACCGGTAATTCTATTTCTCGTAGTCCGTAGTGGATGCTGGGCGCCCATCCCAAGTGCGGATTGTCTGCAATACTTGTAAATAGTTATTGTTAACTAAAGGGTTATTGTTGAGCCATCTGATGAGAGGCTCAGTTGTTTTCATACTGTCAAACTGGATATAGTATCACGAGTTGTACGGTGTGATTGGTGTGGCTGGTAAGAGTCTTACCCGGGATTCTAAATCCTTCCTTATTATGTCTGCTCGTCCGGGCACAGTGTCCTAACTGAGGCTTGGAGGAGGGTCATAGTGGGAGGAGCCAGTGCACACCAGGTAGTCATAAATCTTTCTAGAGTGCCCAGCCTCCTTCGGAGCCCGCTATTCCCCATGGTCCTTACGGAGTTCCCAGCATCCACTACGGACTACGAGAAATAGAATTACGGGTGAGTAAATTCTTATTTTTTTTCTGCTGCTGATTCCTCTCCCTATGCACCAAGCATCTAACTAGCCTTCCTCATTGCTGTGTTACATTGCTTACCTGCCTTTATGTCACCTGAAATAGTGACTCCTAGATCCCTTTCCTCCTCAGTAGTTTCCAGTATAATGCCATTAATACTATATTTATCCTTTATGTCACCTGAAATAGTGACTCCTAGATCCCTTTCCTCCTCGGTAGTTCCCAGTATAGTGTCATTAATACTATATTTATCCTTTATGTCACCTGAGATAGTGACTCCTAGATCCCTTTCCTCCTCAGTAGTTTCCAGTATAGTGCCATTAATACTATATTTATCCTTTATATCACCTGAGATAGTGACTCCTAGATCCCTTTCCTCCGCAGTAGTTTCCAGTATAGTGCCATTAATACTATATTTATCCTTTATATCACCTGAGATAGTGACTCCTAGATCCCTTTCCTCCTTAGTAGTTCCCAGTATAGTGCCATTAATACTATATTTATCCTTTATATCACCTGAGATAGTGACTCCTAGATCCCTTTCCTCCTCAGTAGTTTCCAGTATAGTGCCATTAATACTATATTTATCCTTTATGTCACCTGAAATAGTGACTCCTAGATCCCTTTCCTCCTCAGTAGTCTCCAGTATTGTGCCATTAATACTATATTTATCCTTTATGTCACCTGAAATAGTGTCTCCTAGATCCCTTTCCTCCGCAGTAGTTTCCAGTATAGTGCCATTAATACTATATTTATCTTTTATATCACCTGAGATAGTGACTCCTAGATCCCTTTCCTCCTTAGTAGTTCCCAGTATAGTGCCATTAATACTATATTTATCCTTTATATCACCTGAGATAGTGACTCCTAGATCCCTTTCCTCCTCAGTAGTTTCCAGTATAGTGCCATTAATACTATATTTATCCTTTGTCACCTGAAATAGTGACTCCTAGATCCCTTTCCTCCTCAATAGTTTCCAGTATAGTGCCATTAATGCTATATTTATCCTTTATGTCACCTGAAATAGTGACTCCTAGATCCCTTTCCTCCACAGTAGTTTCCAGTATAGTGCCATTAATACTATATTTATCCTTTGTCACCTGAAATAGTGACTCCTAGATCCCTTTCCTCCTCAGTAGTTTCCAGTATAGTGCCATTAATACTATATTTATCCTTTATGTCACCTGAGATAGTGACTCCTAGATCCCTTTCCTCCTCAGTAGTTTCCAGTATAGTGCCATTAATACTATATTTATCCTTTATATCACCTGAGATAGTGACTCCTAGATCCCTTTCCTCCGCAGTAGTTTCCAGTATAGTGCCATTAATACTATATTTATCCTTTATATCACCTGAGATAGTGACTCCTAGATCCCTTTCCTCCTTAGTAGTTCCCAGTATAGTGCCATTAATACTATATTTATACTTTATATCACCTGAGATAGTGACTCCTAGATCCCTTTCCTCCTCAGTAGTTTCCAGTATAGTGCCATTAATACTATATTTATCCTTTATGTCACCTGAAATAGTGACTCCTAGATCCCTTTCCTCCTCAGTAGTCTCCAGTATTGTGCCATTAATACTATATTTATCCTTTATGTCACCTGAAATAGTGACTCCTAGATCCCTTTCCTCCGCAGTAGTTTCCAGTATAGTGCCATTAATACTATATTTATCCTTTATATCACCTGAGATAGTGACTCCTAGATCCCTTTCCTCCTTAGTAGTTCCCAGTATAGTGCCATTAATACTATATTTATCCTTTATATCACCTGAGATAGTGACTCCTAGATCCCTTTCCTCCTCAGTAGTTTCCAGTATAGTGCCATTAATACTATATTTATCCTTTATGTCACCTGAAATAGTGACTCCTAGATCCCTTTCCTCCTCAATAGTTTCCAGTATAGTGCCATTAATGCTATATTTCTCTGACGTCCTAAGTGGATGCTGGGGACTCCGTCAGGACCATGGGGAATAGCGGCTCCGCAGGAGACAGGGCACAAAAGTAAAAGCTTTAGGATCAGGTGGTGTGCACTGGCTCCTCCCCCTATGACCCTCCTCCAAGCCTCAGTTAGGTTTTTGTGCCCGGCCGAGAAGGGTGCAATCTAGGTGGCTCTCCTAAAGAGCTGCTTAGAGTAAAAGTTTTCTTAGGTTTTTTATTTTCAGTGAGTCCTGCTGGCAACAGGCTCACTGCATCGAGGGACTTAGGGGAGAAGAAGTGAACTCACCTGCGTGCAGGATGGATTGGCTTCTTAGGCTACTGGACACTAGCTCCAGAGGGACGATCACAGGTACAGCCTGGATGGGTCACCGGAGCCGCGCCGCCGACCCCCTTGCAGATGCTGAAGAGAGAAGAGGTCCAGAAATCGGCGGCTGAAGACTTCCCAGTCTTCTTAAGGTAGCGCACAGCACTGCAGCTGTGCGCCATTGCTCTCAGCACACTTCACACCAACGGTCACTGAGGGTGCAGGGCGCTTGGGGGGGCGCCCTGGGCAGCAATGAAAGTACCTATGCTGGCTAAAAATACATCACATATAGCCCCTGGGGCTATATGGATGTATTTAACCCCTGCCAGGTCGTCAGAAAAACGGGAGAAGAAGCCCGCCGAAAAGGGGGCGGGGCCTATTCTCCTCCGCACACAGCGCCATTTTCCCTCACAGAACTGCTGGTGGGAAGGCTCCCAGGCTCTCCCCTGCACTGCACTACAGAAACAGGGTTAAAACAGAGAGGGGGGGCATTTTTGTGGCGATATTATTACATATTAAGATGCTATAAGGGAAAACACTTATATAAGGTTGTCCCTGTAAAATTATAGCGTTTTGGTGTGTGCTGGCAAACTCTCCCTCTGTCTCCCCAAAGGGCTAGTGGGGTCCTGTCCTCTATCAGAGCATTCCCTGTGTGTGTGCTGTGTGTCGGTACGTGTGTGTCGACATGTATGAGGACGATGTTGGTGAGGAGGCGGAGCAATTGCCTGTAATGGTGATGTCACTCTCTAGGGAGTCGACACCGGAATGGATGGCTTATTTAGGGAATTGCGTGATAATGTCAACAAGCTGCAAGGTCGGTTGACGACATGAGACGGCCGGCAAACCAATTAGTACCTGTCCAGGCGTCTCAAACACCGTCAGGGGCTTTAAAACGCCCATTACCTCAGTCGGTCGACACGGACACAGACACGGACACTGACTCCAGTGTCGACGGTGAAGAAACAAACGTATTTTCCATTAGGGCCACACATGTTAAGGGCAATGAAGGAGGTGTTACATATTTCTGATACTACAAGTACCACAAAAAAGGGTATTATGTGGGGTGTGAAAAAAAAAAAAAACTGCCTGTAGTTTTTCCTGAATCAGATAAATTAAATGAAGTGTGTGATGATGCGTGGGTTTTCCCCGATAGAAAATTAAAGACGCTCACACGCTTATCAAAACAAGTGGCGTTACCGTATCCAGATACGGCCGCCCTCAAGGAGCCAGCTAATAGGAGGCTGGAAAATATCCTAAAAAGTATATACACACATACTGGTGTTATACTGCGACCAGCGATCGCCTCAGCCTGGATGTGCAGCGCTGGGGTGGCTTGGTCGGATTCCCTGACTGAAAATATTGATACCCTTGACAGGGACAGTATTTTATTGACTATAGAGCATTTAAAGGATGCATTTCTATATATACGAGATGCACAGAGGGATATTTGCACTCTGGCATCAAGAGTAAGTGCGATGTCCATGTCTGCCAGAAGATGTTTATGGACACGACAGTGGTCAGGTGATGCAGATTCCAAACGGCACATGGAAGTATTGCCGTATAAAGGGGAGGAGTTATTTGGGGTCGGTCCATCGGACCTGGTGGCCACGGCAACAGCTGGAAAATCCACTTTTTTACCCCAAGTCACATCTCAGCAGAAAAAGACACCGTCTTTTCAGCCTCAGTCCTTTCGTCCCCATAAGGGCAAGCGGGCAAAAGGCCAGTCATATCTGCCCAGGGGTAGAGGAACGGAAGAAGACTGCAGCAGGCAGCCCCTTCCCAGGAACAGAAGCCCTCCACCGCTTCTGCCAAGTCCTCAGCATGACGCTGGGGCCGTACAAGCGGACTCAGGTGCGGTGGGGGGGGTCGTCTCAAGAGTTTCAGCGCGCAGTGGGCTCACTCGCAAGTGGACCCCTGGATCCTACAAGTAGTATACCAGGGGTACAGATTGGAAATTCGAGACGTCTCCCCCTCGCAGGTTCCTGAAATCTGCTTTACCAACGTCTCCCTCCGACAGGGAGGCATTATTGGAAACAATTCACAAGCTGTATTCCCAGCAGGTGATAATCAAAGTACCCCTCCTACAACAAGGAAAGGGGTATTATTCCACACTATTTGTGGTACTGAAGCCAGACGGCTCGGTGAGATCTATTCTAAATCTGAAATCTTTGAACACTTACATACAAAGGTTCAAATCAAGATGGAGTCACTCAGGGCAGTGATAGCGAACCAGGAAGAAGGGGACTATATGGTGTCTCTGGACATCAAGGATGCTTACCTCCATGTCCAAAATTGCCCTTCTCACCAAGGGTACCTCAGGTTCGTGGTACAGAACTGTCACTATCAGTTTCAGACGCTGCCGTTTGGATTGTCCACGGCACCCCGGGTCTTTACCAAGGTAATGGCCGAAATGATGATTCTTCTTCAAAGAAAAGGCGTCTTAATTATCCCTTTCTTGGACGATCTCCTGATAAGGGCAAGGTCCAGAGAACAGTTGGAGGTCGGAGTAGCACTATCTCAAGTAGTTCTACGACAGCACGGGTGGATTCTAAATATTCCAAAATCGCAGCTGATTCCGACGACACGTCTGCTATTACTAGGGATGATTCTGGACACAGTCCAGAAAAAGGTGTTTCTCCCGGAGGAGAAAGCCTGGGAGTTATCCGAGCTAGTTAGGAACCTCCTAGAACCAGGCCAAGTGTCAGTGCATCAATGCACAAGAGTCCTGGGAAAAATGGTGGCTTCTTACGAAGCGATTCTATTCGGCAGATTTCACGAAAGAATTTTTCAGTGGGATCTGCTGGACAAATGGTCCGGATCGCATCTTCAGATGCATCAGCGGATAATCCTGTCTCCAAGGACAAGGGTGTCTCTTCTGTGGTGGCTGCAGAGTGCTCATCTACTAGAGGGCAGCAGATTCGGCATTCAGGACTGGGTCCTGGTGACCACGGATGCCAGCCTGAGAGGCTGGGGAGCAGTCACACAGGGAAGAAATTTCCAAGGAGTGTGGTCAAGTCTGGAGACTTCTCTCCACATAAATATACTGGAGCTAAGGGCAATTTACAATGCTCTGAGCCTAGGAAGACCTCTGCTTCAAAGTCAACCGGTGCTGATCCAGTCGGACAACATCACGGCAGTCGCCCACGTAAACAGACAGGGCGGCACAAGAAGCAGGAGGGCAATGGCAGCAAGGATTCTTCGCTGGGCGAAAAATCATGTGATAACACTGTTAGCGGTGTTCATTCCGGGAGTGGACAACTGGGAAGCAGACTTCCTCAGCAGGCACGACCTCCACCCGGGAGAGTGGAGACTTCATCTGGAAGTCTTCCACATGATTGTGAACCGTTGGGAAAGACCAAAGGTGGACATGATGGCGTCCCGTCTGAACAAAAAACTGGACAGGTATTGCGCCAGGTCAAGAGACCCTCAGGCAATAGCTGGGACGCTCTGGTAACACCGTGGGTGTACCAGTCGGTGTATGTGTTCCCTCCTCTGCCTCTCGTACCCAATGGTACTGAGAATTATAAGAAGGAGAGGAGTAAGAACTATACTCGTGGCTCCGGATTGGCCAAGAAGGACTTGGTACCCGGAACTTCAAGAGATACTAAGAAGGGACTTGCTTCAGCAAGGATCATGTCTGTTCCAAGACTTACCGCGGCTGCGTTTGACGGCATGGCGGTTGAACGCCGGATCCTAAGGGAAAAAGGCATTCCGGAAGAGGTCATCCCTACCCTGGTCAGAGCCAGGAAGGAGGTGACCACACAACATTATCACCGCATTTGGCGAAAATATGTTGCATGGTGTGAGGCCAGGAAGGCCCCCACAGAGGAATTTCAACTCGGTCGATTCCTACATTTCCTGCAAACAGGAGTGTCTATGTGCCTCAAATTGGGGTCCATTAAGGTTCAAATTTCGGCCCTGTCGATTTTCTTCCAGAAAGAATTGGCTTCAGTTCCTGAAGTCCAGAAGTTTGTCAAGGGAGTACTGCATATACAACCCCCTTTTGTGCCTCCAGTGGCACTGTGGGATCTCAATGTAGTTCTGGGATTCCTCAAATCACATTGGTTTAAACCGCTCAAATCTGTGGATTTGAAATATCTCACATGGAAAGTGACCATGCTGTTGGCCCTGGCCTCGGCCAGGCGAGTGTCAGAATTGGCGGCTTTGTCTCACAAAAGCCCATATCTGATTGTCCATTCGGACAGGGCAGAGCTGCGGACTCGTCCCCAGTTTCTCCCTAAGGTGGTGTCAGCATTTCACCTGAACCAGCTTATTGTGGTACCTGCGGATACTAGGAACTTGGAGGACTCCAAGTTGCTAGATGTTGTCAGGGCCCTGAAAATATATGTTTCCAGGACGGCTGGAGTCGGGAAAACTGACTTGCTGTTATCCTGTATGCACCCAACAAACGGGATGCTCTTGCTTCTAAGCAGACGATTGCTAGTTGGATGTGTAGTACAATTCAGCTTGCACATTCTGTGGCAGGCCTGCCACAGCCAAAATATGTAAATGCCCATTCCACAAGGAAGGTGGGCTCATCTTGGGCGGCTGCCCGAGGGGTCTCGGCTTTACAACTTTGCCGAGCTGCTACTTGGTCAGGGGCACACCCTGGCTGAGGAGGACCTGGAGTTTTCTCACTCGGTGCTGCAGAGTCATCCGCACTCTCCCGCCCGTTTGCGAGCTTTGGTATAATCCCCATGGTCCTGACGGAGTCCCCAGCATCCACTTAGGACGTCAGAGAAAATAAGAATTTACTTACCGATAATTCTATTTCTCGTAGTCCGTAGTGGATGCTGGGCGCCCATCCCAAGTGCGGATTGTCTGCAATACTTGTACATAGTTATTGTTACAAAAATCGGGTTATTATTGTTGTGAGCCATCTTTTCAGAGGCTCCGCTGTTATCATGCTGTTAACTGGGTTCAGATCACAGGTTGTACAGTGTGATTGGTGTGGCTGGTATGAGTCTTACCCGGGATTCAAAATCCTTCCTTATTGTGTACGCTCGTCCGGGCACAGTATCCTAACTGAGGCTTGGAGGAGGGTCATAGGGGGAGGAGCCAGTGCACACCACCTGATCCTAAAGCTTTTACTTTTGTGCCCTGTCTCCTGCGGAGCCGCTATTCCCCATGGTCCTGACGGAGTCCCCAGCATCCACTACGGACTACGAGAAATAGAATTATCGGTAAGTAAATTCTTATTTTATCCTTTGTCACCTGAAATAGTGACTCCTAGATCCCTTTCCTCCACAGTAGTTTCCAGTATAGTGCCATTAATACTATATTTATCCTTTGTGTCACCTGAAATAGTGACTCCTAGATCCCTTTCCTCCTCAGTAGTTTCCAGTATAGTGCCATTAATACTATATTTATCCTTTATGTCACCTGAGATAGTGACTCCTAGACCCCTTTCCTCCACAGTAGTTCCCAGTATAGTGCCATTAATACTATATTTATCCTTTGTCACCTGAAATAGTGACTCCTAGATCCCTTTCCTCCTCAGTAGTTTCCAGTATAGTGCCATCAATACTATATTTAGCCTTTGGGTTCTTGAGACCAAAGTGCATGATTTTACATTTTTGTGCATGAAACTGTAATTGCCACGTTCTTGACCATTCCTTTAGTCTACCTAGATCCTCCATCGTATGTTTCACCCCACCTGGTGTGTCTACCCTGTTACATACTTTTGTTTTATTAAATAGCACTGGTCCATGTACAGATCCCTGGGGCACACCACTGGTAACCTTTCCCTCCTGAGACCGCACTCTATTTACTACAACTCTCAGTTTTCTGTCCTGCAACCAAGTTGTTGTCCATTCAACCATCTTAGAATCCAAACCCATGCTTTTGAGTTTATTTAGCAGTCTGCGATGTGGGACCGCGTCAGAAGCCTTACTAAAGTCTAGATAAGCTATATCCATGGCTCCACCTTTATCTATTATTTGTGTCACCCAGTCATAAAAGTCAGTAGGGTTTGTTTGGCATGATCTCCCCCCTGGTAAATCCATGCTGTTTGGGATCCTGTAAATTGCTGGATCTGAGAGATTTAATTTTTCCTACTTTTTAATAGTTACTTCCCAAGACCATAAAATGCGCTTAGTGCACAAGCAGGCGCTCGTGCATAATAAGCAGCACTGCAGATAGCAGATTTTGCACATCTGCAGTCTATAAATGTCCTTATTGTGCACACATGCCGCCTGATGAAGATGCAATGTAAATATTTCACTTGCGGCCAGGCCCCTACTCCTCGTTCCAGGCGGAGCGGAGTGTGAACACAGACGGTAAATGCCTCAGCATACGGGATTTAGCGGAACGTGGGAAGGATGCAACCACACGTCTGATTTTATCTAATCTGACTCACTCCATCTGAATAACATAACACCAGGAAAACTCATTTATCATACAGCAATTCTAACACCAGGACATTGTGGGGGAAAATGACACTTATTTAGTTTCAGCGATGGATTCTTAGCCCAATTTGGGTTCCGTGACTGCTTTGCGTATCCGTGTAAAGCTACAGTCCTGTGGATAAAATGAGCTTATTATGGAAATTGCATTTTGTCACTTTGACTTTTCTCATGCATACAATTTGGCGTTTCGTTGAGGGGTGAAAAAACTTTTACTAGGTACAAATGTGTCCACATACAGCTATCCGCAAATCACGCCAAATACCCCCGTTCCCCCTTACACGTGTCTTTTCACGTAAAGTCTACCTATAATCTACACCAAACTGGAGCACTCTCCAGGTATGTCTGGGAGACTCACCCATATTCAGGTCTCCAGGACTCCCAGGAGAGCAAGCCATCTCCCCGTAACAATGAGGAAGTGGGCGGTCCGATGACATGAATCGCATCACTGTAGCCCCACCCCCAAAACACGAATGTCATCATTGTGCAGCGGGGATTGGCCTGTGATGATGATATGATTGGCCATATAATGAGTGGCTTTATATATTTTTATATTATCATTTAGAGTTGCGTTATGAGGTGACCACCTCCTGACTCTGATAATTCCTTTTTGTGTCTGCATTTACTCCTCTTCAGTTATTTTGGATTCCTTTGGCCTGTCCTGAGGGTCCTCGTCTGCCTTGTTATCTGAGGCGGGAGGTCAGGCTGATGGTTGTGCACAGGCCTTGGTGTGGGAGAACTCCGGATATTGGGCAGTATTAGGGCTCAGTGTTCAGCTGCCTGTCCTCCAGAGCGGAACTCTCAGATACTGTACATTCCCCGATAATTGCGCAGGAACTCTTCCAGCAGACAGTGTTACTTGTTGCTGAACAAGCTGCGATATTCATTGCCGGCAGCTGTGTTATCACTTACGTGTGGCCTTGAGTTAATTATAATCTCATTCGGAGCTGCTTTATCTAACAATCCTGTAGTATTTTTTTTATTTTTTTTGTGACTGAACAACAGAAAATGAAAACGTTCCCGGAACATGGCAGATTTCGTGATTCTCTGTCTTGTGCTTCTTTTGTGCGGCAGCAATAGCGAAGTCCTATTTATGGCGCTTATTACGTTGGACGTTACATAATTGAAGGCTGGCTAGGAAAACGCCGGTGACGCCGCATGTGATCATATTAAATGTGCGCCATTGACCCCTGCCTGTAAATGCTCCAGGTCTTCCCCCAACTCATAAGGACGCTTCATTATTTTATTTAAAAAAATCTCAGTGTGCAAAGGTTTTTAAATATTTTGTAAATATAATATTTTATCCTTTTTTTAAATGTATCTTTTCATTAGTGAACCAAGCTAAGCCGCACATGCGCATTTCCCCTCAAACTGGCCCAGCAAAGTGGCAAATTACCCCGGGCTCCGGGCCATTATCACCTATAGCTGCATTCAGGTAACTGTTCCGATGAGACTTTTGCATATATTTTTATATTAGAGGTAGGTTTTGTGGGGGATTTATTTTTTCTATTGTTCCTGTAGTGCATCTCCCCTTTTATGTGCAGCTTTTTACAGCTGTAAGTTGAATGAGCATCTTGCCTTCCTACATTATAGAAATATGGCAGCATGCAAAGAGCAACATATAAGTTATATTTATCTCAGTCACTGGTAAATGATTCCTGAGAGAGATTCCCCAGGTTCTAGGGCTCCCAGTAATGTGTGGAGGCCTCTTTGATGGTGCGATTGATAAGACTATGAATATGGACTTTGTCCCTATCCGCTCAGGCTCTCTCGGCAGTATAGTTGGGTAGTGGTTGCCAAAGTGGGTGAGTTAAATGAGACTTTATAAAGTCCTGGCAGTCTGGGTGCCATGGTTGCAGATGCCAGTGCACTTAGGCGGTCAGGCTTGCCCTTTTGTGGTGCCAAGTGGAAGTCTTTGAGTATGTCTATGAGCGTGAGGTAACATTGTCCGATCAGTAGGAGCCAGTAGAAGAATTTGCAAGTGAAAGATGCAATTACAATCTGCAAGATAACACGTTCTGCAGCACAAATGCAACTTTGGTCAGCCACACTCTTTAGTTTGCCCAATGGCACCTGCATTATGGTTGGGACACACAGCTTAGTGGAGCATGATTGGTTCATTTGCGAATGAACAGCATTCGGTTGGGCGGAGCGAAAGCATTTTACATATAATACGGAATATGCACAGCCTAAATTTGTAGAGAACAAAAGATTTCAGTTTCTAGAACAAGCTTATTGGAATAAGATAAGGTTGCGGGAGGGTGTATTGCAGCGTGTTCCTGGAGGCGCACAGATGTTTCCACACAGCTGGCAAAGAGTTTTCATTTGTATGACCTGTGACCTGTAATAAAGATGGTTCCCATGTACAGTGCACAGTTTAATGTAATGATTAATGAATAACAAATGGCTGGCTTCCCCTGTATCAGAGAGACCTTGTGCATGACCTGGATCTGACCGTTACTTTGGGACTCTAGCGCTAGGACCCTGCAATCACCCATCTTGTGTCATCTCTTCTGGGCGTGGCCTATTCCACACTCTGGGTAATCCTACGTAGCGCGCCCAAGATGGCTGCCTCACTTGGTACCTTTCTTGGGTGGAATATACTGTATAACCCGAAAAGGTTCCTACCCAAAATGTCTGCACCATTGTCTGCTGGTCTAGCATACCGTCAAAATTCCCGGGTCTCGGCTCCGTGAGACAGCTACAGTATACTGATCGTATGGTTAGGTCTGGAAGCAGCGCCATAATGCAGACAGCTACCGTATACTGATCATGTGGTTAGGTCTGGAAGCAGTGCCATATTGCAGACAGCTACAGTGTACTGATCGTATGGTTAGGTCTGGAAGCAGTGCCATAATGCAGACAGCTACAGTATACTGATTGTGTGGTTAGGTCTGGAAGCGGTGACATAATGCAGACAGCTAAACTATACTGATCGTGTGGTTAGGTCTGGAAGCACAGTCTTAATGCATGCAGTTACAGTATACTGATCGTGTGGTTAGGTCTGGAAGCACAGTCTTAATGCATGCAGTTACAGTATACTTATCGTTTGGTTAGGTCTGGAACCAGAGCCATAATGCAGACATTCGCGGTATACTGACTGTATACTGAATCTGGGGCATAATGTTTGTAAAATAGGTGGCGGCTAATCAGTGTGGGTCACTATGCCCTAAATTATTTTTTGTGTATATTATTAATAATCATGAGTATTGTTTCTTCGTTCTGGTGAGGGTTATCCATTTGGAACCCTACTGCAGTAAATGTGTTTCCGTGTCCTGTAGGATGATATATCGGGGAACGGAGTAAAATACATGAAGATTTATTGAGCAGTTCTATAAATGTTTCCTTTCGGAATTCATAAAACTTAATTGAAATCCGAAGCTTCGGAGCCTGGCATTTATAGGCATCATCCATCCATCCTCCGTTACTCCGTGCTAAGACATCACTGGGGAAAGCTAAAGTAGGAATAAGTTACGAGAATAAAGTTGGAGCCCCTTCAGCAAAACTGCTCTAGGCCGACAAGTATTTAAATCAGGTAGCGTGCGCTGCGGAGGGCTTCCGATCCTCATCTTTAAAACATCTGAACAGATTGCGCTTCTCTTCCTGGTGCCAACTTGTGTTTGTATCAACGCAAACTGTTTTCTGCCCTGTTTATCAGACATCAGCTCGTATAGCCAGAGCTCTGCAGAAGGGTTCCGGGTGCCGTGAGTTCATGCTGCAGGGGAGTTAAAGAGAATGCTGTATTAGCAGGGCACTGTAATGCCTATAAATGTAGGACACAGGGATTTGTACATACAGGGAAAAAACACGTTGCAGAGCGCACGTTGTGATGCACGGATATTGGCCAAGTGTCCGCCTGGTGCTTACCTAGGTAGATGATGACATTCTGGTTCTGGGTACTGCGCTGGGGCCAGCTGTAAGTGTCAATGGTGTTTAAGACGTCAGTTCAGGGTCCTAGTTATTAAAAGCACTGAGTGATTAATATCCACTATCACATTTTGCTTCTAATATACTGTTTTGTTACGTTTTTTTTTATTACGTTACATGTATTGAATCTACGAAGGTGATTTCTAGTTTGTTGCTCTTAACAGATGCTTCCTCGTACATCTAGCCTTTAAAACGCCATGCAGTGCGAGATGCCTGACGCCATTGAGCCGCCAGGTCCGCTGCAACTCCGCTAGTGTCAGGCGTCTTCTTTTGCTGAAAAATCGGAATCCCAACCGCCGCCCGGATCCCCCACTTGGGTGGTGGTCCATGCAGCCACCTGAGGGGGAAGGTCGCCACTGGGCCCCAAGCGTGGCGAGTGCCGGTATTGCAGTTGTTGGGATTCCAGCGTCGGCCTGCGGACTGTCGGGATCCCGACAGCCGGGATATCATACTAATTACCCTTTATGCAACACTTGTATATTGTGTGTGACTGAGTCTATATATGAAGGGTATCCGGACTCAAGGTCGACACCTATTGGTCAACATTGAGTAGGTCGCTACAGGAAATAGGTCAACACGACCATTAGGTCGACGTGAACAAGGTCGACATGAGGTTTTTTTTATTTAAAAATATATATTTTTTGTACTTTACGATCCACGTGGACTACAATTGGGAACGGTAACCTGTGCCGAGCGCCCGAGCGCAGCGGTAGCAGAGCGAGGTACCTTGTCCGAAGTATGGCGAGGGAAGCGAGTTTTCCAAGGCACACGGTGCACTTGGGGTTCCCCGTCACTTTACGAAGAAAACGACACCAAAAAAAATAAAAAAACCCTCATGTCGACTTCTTTCCCGTGTCGACATAATGGTTGCGTCGACACATTTCCGGCGTCGACCTAGTCACCGTCGACCAATATGTGTCAACCTAATGTGTGTCGACCTACACACTGTCGACCCTGAGTCCCATACGAAGCACAATGAAACTTGGCAAGGAAAAAAGCTGCAGCTGCTACTGTACATTGTAGCACTTCATATGCAGATTCAGAGACTCAGCCACACACAGATATACATATCAAATTAATCAGCGCAGTCTCATGTAACATTCTAGTGGCATTGCGAATAGCAGGGTCTGAGGGTACCTGGCTCGCCGAGAGGGGCTGGATCATTGAATATAGCTTTTCTTCTTGGCACGGTCTTAACACATGCTTGAATGTTCCAGAATGCTTTTGAATAATGTACTTGATTGATTAATATGGAAGCATTAAGGGTGTATCCACTTTGTATCGCATGGTTTGTTTCTTGACAAAATAAATGCAAAGTACAATCTGCTATTGGGTATTTGTCACAGTAGATCACATGTATCACATATTAGGGTTTGGGGCAGTGGTTCCCACCCCTGGGGTGCCTCGGGGCGCTTGCAGGGATGCCTTGGATTGGTGGCCTAGGACCAAATGAAATTATTTATGGTCAATATAACAGGCAAAACCAGTGCTGGTGGCTGCCAGTCACAAAATATGTGGCCAATCAGAAGTGAATCCTGTCCCTCACCACACAACTGACCCTAAGGATGACATATAAACACAATTTACTTCATTTCATATTTTTGTCTGAATTTTCTCATTAAGCATTTTTTGGCCTAGTGGTGTCATGAAAAAAATTCTAATGCTATAGAGCACCGTGATTCACAAAAAGTTGTGAACCACTGGTTTTGGGGAAAAGGTGCCCCAGAAACATACCTATTGTGGACATACAGTATATGACACTAATAGGCCTGATATGAAGCATAATTGCAGCTTGTATTCAGAACTCCATAGAAACAATCAATCATTCCGAGTCATCTCTGTGGTATTCCTAGTGTGTGCTCATTACTTACTTTATACTTTTAGTTATTGTGTGATTGAGCTGTTTCCCCCGTCTTTTTATTTATTACAGTCTGTGTAACTCCAATTTTAGTCTAAATTTAGTCTAAGAGGAGAGACGCTTAGTACAGACTATCCAGTTGTGAGGGCAGGAGAGATCGGGGTGAGCCGGGAGGGCAGGAGAGATCGGGGTGAGCCGGGAGGGCAGGAGAGATCGGGGTGAGCCGTGAGGGCAGGAGAGATCGGGGTGAGCCGTGAGGGCAGGAGAGATCGGGGAGAGGCGAGATTGGGGAGAGCTGTGAGGGCAGGAGAGATTGGGGTGAGCTGTGAGGGTAGGAGAGATTGGGGAGAGCTGTGAGGGCAGGAGAGATTGGGGTGAGCTGTGAGGGCAGGAGAGATTGGGGTGAGTTGTGAGGGCAGGAGAGATTGGGGAGAGCTGTGAGGGCAGGAGAGATCGGGGTGAGCTGTGAGGGCAGGAGAGATTGGGGAGAGCTGTGAGGGCAGGAGAGATTGGGGTGAGCTGTGAGGGTAGGAGAGATTGGGGTGAGTTGTGAGGGCAGGAGAGATCGGAGCTGTGATGGCAGGAGAGATTGGGGAGAGCTGTGAGGGCAGGCGAGATTGGGGAGAGCTGTGAGGGCAGGCGAGATTGGGGTGAGCCGTGAGGGCAGGAGAGATTGGGGAGAGCCGTGAGGGCAGGAGAGATTGGGGAGAGCCGTGAGGGCAGGCGAGATTGGGGAGAGCCGTGAGGGCAGGCGAGATTGGGGAGAGCCGTGAGGGCAGGCGAGATTGGGGAGAGCCGTGAGGGCAGGCGAGATTGGGGAGAGCCGTGAGGGCAGGCGAGATTGGGGTGAGCTGTGAGGGCAGGCGAGATTGGGGAGAGCTGTTAGGGCAGGAGAGATTGGGGAGAGCTGTGAGGGCAGGCGAGATTGGGGAGCGCTGTGAGGGCAGGCGAGATTGGGTAGAGCTGTGAGGGCAGGAGAGATGTGAGCTGTAGAGGGAGTTTGGAGTGAGCTGTGGAGGCTGGTGGGAATGGGAAGAACTGTTGGGAGGAGGGAGACTGGGGTAAACTGTTAGGTTAGGTGGGTTTGTGGTGAGGTATGTGGGGAGGTGAGATTGGGGTGAACTATAGAGGGAGGAGAGATTGGAGTGTTGTGTGTTGGGAGGAGAGATTGGGGTGGGGAGGTGGGATTGGGGTGAGCTGTGTTGGGAGGAGAGATTGGGGTGAGCTGTGTTGGGAGGAGAGATTGGGGTGAGCTGTGTTGGGAGGAGAGATTGGGGTGAGGTGTGCAGGGAGGAGAGATTGGGGTGAGCTGTGTTGGGAGGAGAGATTGGTGTGTGGGGAGGAGAGATTGGGGTGAGCTGTGTTGGGAGGGATTGGGGTGAGGTGGTATCAGGGTGATCTGTGTTGGGTGGAGAGATTGGTGTGAGGTGTGTGGGTAGCTGGGATCGGGGTGAGATGTATTGGGAGGGATTGGGGTGAGGTGGTATCAGGGTGATCTGTGTTGGGTGGAGAGATTGGTGTGAGGTGTGTGGGGAGGAGAGATTGAGGGGGTGAGGTGTGTGGGGAGGAGGTATTGGGATGAGCTGTGTTGGGAGGGATTGGGGTGAGGTGGGATCAGGGTAATCTGTGTTGGGAGGAGAGATTAGGGTGATATGTGTTGGGAGGAGAGATTGGGGTGAGCTGTGTTGGCAGGAGAGATTGGGGTGAGCTGTGTTGGGAGGAGAGATTGGGGTGAGCTGTGTTGGGAGGAGAGATTGGGGTGAGCTGTGTTGGGAGGAGAGATTGGGGTGAGCTGTGTTGGGAGGAGAGATTGGGGTGAGCTGTGTCGGGAGGAGAGATTGGGGTGAACTGTGCAGGAGGAGGGGGAGACTGGGGTATACTGTTAGGTTAGGTGGGATTGCAGTGAGCTGTGCAGGAAGGTGGGATCGAGCAGATTATCCTTCAGTGGGTAACTATAGTCAGTAGGTGTACCCGGTGCCAGAGTCATGTTAATAGCAGTGTAGGCCCTGGGCAAAGCAATGCACTAGGGCCCCCAACCACACATTCTCGTGAATAAATTAAAATAATGATAATTTACTCTCCAGTAGTCCAGAACTGTCTCTCCACATGCTTCCATACAGTGAATGGCTGTAAGCACACTGATTGGTGGATAACTCCAGCCATCCACCAATCAGCATGCAGACCGCCATTGACTGACTGCAGCCTCAGTGTAATTCAAAATCAGAGCAGCCAGATGGTATTCTGTACCTCAGCCCCACCCACCCCTGCTTGAAGGCCCCTAGAATCAAGGTCCAGCTGCCCAGTGAGCCCATAAGTTACGATAACCCTGCCCGGTGCACGTCTGTGTGAAACTGCACACGTCGGGGACACACAGGTCAGTAGGATTATATATATTGTGCAAAAATGAAGTGATTACAGGCATATAATATATATTATTGGAGTGGGCGGGGCTTGATGATGCAGACAATGACAGGACTACGCTCACCCTGTGGCAGGTGAGGACTATATAATCCAAAGGGGTCTCCTGGGCGTTCCAGGGGAGAGATAACTATGACTTCCTTTTAGAGTCTGTTTCAGTTTGCTATTATTATTATGATTTATTTATATGGCGCCACATATATTTATGTAAATCATTTGCCATATCGGAAAATATACTAATTAAAAACAGTCTATGCCTGCAGTTCTCTTGTAGTTGTACTAGCCTGCCATAGCCATGGCTGTTCTAGCCTGCTTATATACCCATATGCAGCGTGATAGAAATGGTAATAGTATACGGTGCGTGTATGGAAGTGTGCGCTGACTGTTCTGCATTATAGAGTTAATGGCTGGCTGGTGGGAGGCCGGCAAGGTTAGCGACACAGCTTTTAGCAGCCAGGAGCCAGGCGGGCCTTATTGAAAAGCACTGTACTCGCTTTATGGAGCAGAAAGAGGGGACAGAGTGTCCTTCCGGGCTTATCTCTATTATTCCTTATTTCAGAATCTTCCGCCCTGGAAATCCAGACTCCACCGCACTCCTATCACATGGAAGCTGCATAATGATAGGAATGAAAGGAAACCTCTGTCTTCCTTAGAACAAAGTGATGTCTTTCTGGTGGAAAACACAATAATGGCATTATTGGGAACTGGGGCACTGAAATCCGTATTACTCCCAACCAGTATTCAGGTGTGATAGAACCACTGGGAGAAGCTGCGGAACTTCTTTGCGGCAATAACCAACTCCATACCCTGCACCGTAGTAATTTCCCTGGGTATTCCCAAGCTCTCGCCTTAGCTGCTAAACATTTATTTCCGTTCCTGCAGTTTTCCATTTACATCAGTGATTTTGTAGACATTGGCGCGTTCCTTTTATCGATTCTCCCAGATGGGGATTACTGTTCATTACAGGAACGCTCAAATTACTTACACTGTCTTTCATTAAATGTTTGTCTGTATTCGCGGAGAGTCCTGCGAGTATGGTGCAGTAAGGGCGCGCAGATGCAAGCCACCCTCCTCCTCTAGCGGTCATCGTCTGAGGATGGGCGATATTAACAGATAAAATGCTTTACTTAACGAAATAAAGAACCTTTTATTTTATAATGGAAATTCCAGGCAATTAATCATATTATTTTATACTGTATATATCGGAGGTTCCCAAACTTGGTCCTCAAGGCACCCCAACAGTCCAGGTTTTAAGGATATCCATTCTTGGGCACAGGTGACTTAATTAGTGCCCCAGTCTCTTTGATTTAACCCATACTTTTCTACTCCTGGAAGCTGCGGAGGATGATGATTTTTTGGGGTAGTCCCCCACACCCCCGGAAGAGTGGGTGGAACTCCCACATCCCGCCCACTTTCCTAGTGAAGTGGCAGGATGGGGAGATAATGCAGTGATTAGCAAGTGTGTGTGGAGGGGGCAGGGCTAAATGATGCAAATTGCATCATTTACCCCGCCCCCTTCACACGGAGTTGCAAATTGAGGCATTTCTGCAACTACATGGGCGGGGCCTAATCACCCAAGAAACCGGCCTCAGTCCCCGAACTTGCCAGCTACACTTCCTCTCCTGGAGTATAATTTAACCTTTTGTGCTTAACCATGGATATCCTTAAATCCTGGACTGTTAGGATGGCTTGAGGACTGAGTTTGGGAACTAACCTTATATATCAAAATATATACCTATGGAACTACAAGTTGGGCTTCCAGTTCCATATGTATATGTTTCCCTCTATAAATGTCTGGGGGATGAAGTACTCATTGTAAAATAATGATGATAATTGCTTGGTGCAGCTGAAGTACAGTAATTGCAGTAACTACAGTGGAATGTTGCCTGCAAGTGGCCAAATTTTCTTGCAAATAGCACAATACCAGGTTTTACTAATCAAACACTTTTCAACAAACCAGCTGCTACATTTTATTATAAAGACCTAGTTTTGCTCTGTCTGCTGCTGTCACAGAGAGAAACTGAGCAGCAGGTATTGAATATCACAGTGTCCTCATAATGTAATATTATTAATGGGCTTCTCTTGTTTAGATGAGGTGTAATGTGACCAGAGATAGACACACAATAAGTAGATTCAGGGTCATTGTGCGGCCAGTAAGACTCTGTCTCACAAGGGTAACACACCTTCTCTCGCCAGTAGCGCGATGTCTCACGGGGTAACACGCCCTCTTCCACCAGTAACACAATGTCTCACAGGGGTGACACGCCCTTTCTCGCCAGTAACACGCTGTCTCACAGGGGTAACACGACCTTTCCCGCCAGTAACACGCTGTCTCACAGGGGTAACACGCCCTTTCCCGCCAGTAACACGCTGTCTCACAGGGATAACACGCCCTTTCCCGCCAGTAACACGCTGTCTCACAGGGGTAACACGCCCTTTCCCGCCAGTAACACGCTGTCTCACAGGGGTAACACGCTCTTTCTCACCAGTAACACAATGTCTCACAGGAGTAACGCGCCTCTCTCTCTTGTCTCTCTTACATTGCAGGTTTAGTTACTGCTCTGCAGGTGATCATAGAAAAGGAGAATATACAGGTGGCCCGAGGTCAGTCCGCCGGACTCTTATGCACTTTTACCACCAGTGCGGCGCTCACGAACCTCAACATTATCTGGACTGTTACCCCTTTGTCCAATGCCAACCAACCTGAGCAGGTAAGAAGGTATAATTATGCCTTTATATAAACAAACTACGGGAATTGTAGTTTTATTATGTGATTATATATAATATAGTAATGTTTAGTTACTTATTCTCCCCTTCTCCGATATACAGTACTCGCCACTTTTCACCAAACTTACCTGGAGCCGGGATTAAGGGGGAGATGTATAAAACTTTGGAGAGGGATAAAATACCAGCCAATCAGCTCCTAACTGCCATATTTCAGGCTGCGTTTGAAAAATGTCAGGAGCTGATTGGTTGGGACTTTATCTCTTTCCACTTTATCTCTCTCCAAGATTTGATACATTTCCCACTATAATCTTTATCTGTTCCTGCGACCACCAGGACCTCGGGTCAAACGCTTCCGTAGTGATAGAGCTCACTTAGGCCATAAAAGACATTCTATAACAACTGCAGCGGCATCTTAGGGGTAAAAGAGTCAGAGGTCTTCTGTGTCAGCTGAGTTATGGCATTAACCTAGATCAGGGGTGGGGAACCTTTTTTCTACCAAGGGCCATTTGGATATTTAGAAAATCTTTCGGGGGCCATACAAAAATTATCAACTTAAAAATTAGCCTGCCCCCAGTAGATATGCCCCAGTAGATATGCCCCCAGTCAGTAGTTATGCCCCCAGTCAGTAGTTATGCCCCCAGTAGATATTCAACCCAGTCAGTTGTTATGCCCCAGTTTATATGACCCCAGTAAGTATGCCCCCAGTCACTTGTCATGCTCCATTAGATATGCCACCAGTCAGTTGATATGCCCCCTAGTAGCGACGCTTACACACACACATTAAAAGGAAAAAAAAAAAACAATACTCACCAGCCCCGCTCCTGCTACTGGACCGTTGCCCTCCGCCTTACCGCTCGCTCTACAGAACTATGGAAGAGAAGTCATGTCATCTCTCCCATAACACCGCACAGCAGCACACGCACACTGTCAGAGCCGGAAGCCGGAGCTCAGGAGTGAGCTCCTGCCTCCGGCTGCTACTGAGGGTAAGAAGCCAGACGCCCACTAGTAACAAATTCTCAGCGGGCGCCTGGCTAGGTGAGCCTGGCCGGGCCAGATCAAGTGGCTCTGCGGGCCATATACGGCCCTCGGGCCTGAGGTTCCCCACCCCAGACCTAGATGATGGTAGATAGACTATCCTGGGTCCTTATGCCTGATGCAGATGCAGTATTTACAGTTTGACGATCATTTCCGTAAAAGTAGACACAGAGGGATTTTCTTGGTGCTACTATTGAAATTGCAGTATGTGCATCCACCTACAGAGGTGTCCTTATACACTAGTATCTATATACCATACAGCGCGAGCCACCCAGCGCAGTTAAGACGCACAAGAATTACTTTTAAACATGCGCAAAGTCGCAGATGAAGCACAGCGGAAGTTGGCGTGACTGTTTTTAATGTGACAACAGGCACGTTGCATGACTTCTTAAAAATAGCTTATTATAAGGGGAATTCCCCTAATATTAGTCCACATTCTTGTTGCTTGTGGTCTTCATTTGAGTGAGCTTGAACTAATGCAGTAAATTCACACACAACAGAGAAATAGGGAGGGTGAACCAGATCAGAGAGGTACTAAATCTGCCTAGCATCAGCTAAGACTCCACGATCTCCTCCCCTACCAATCCTATAGCACAGGAGAAAGGCACAGCTAACATTCTTATTTTCCATTTCATCTATCTCTGAGTGTACTTTGCATGTTTTTAGTATATTTAGTCTATCTACATATATTCAGATGTAACAGGAATAATAAGCTGTAAAAATGGTTTTTATGAGAGATGTAAATTAAATCAAATCAAAGCCTAATAACTGGATTGTTCATGTTAGAAAGCAGTAAAACATGTGTAGCCATGTAATAAATAAATAGATAAATATTTATATAGCACCTATAATATAAAAAAATATATAATATAAAAGTTAATGTAAGTGAAATTCATTTATGTTGTTATAATATATATGTATGTCCAATGTTGGTAGTAGTTGACATGTGGGTTTATAGCACTGGACAGCTGGTCTGACAGACTTACAGCTGAAGTCTGTCATAAGCTAAGTCCCTACTTGCCGCTCCAAGCCGAATGGAGATAGCCTGCAAGGGCGGCAAGAACAGTGCCTCGAGACACCTATCTGCTTCACGCGCCACGATAGTAACAGTCTGCCGGGCGGGAAGCAGAGACTCACGTGCTCGCTGTTCTAACCGCGAGCCGCTGGAGACGGGGAGACGCGCTGATTGGCGCCAGGGATGAGAGGCCACCAATGAGGATCTGCCGGTCAGCACGAGCCTGGGGAGGGAGAGAGATAAAAGTGGGCTCCTCAGCGCTGACCGGCAGTCTGCAGATCCCTCGGTCAGTGCGCTGTTCCTACTTGCTATCCCTGCCACTAAGAGCTGTACATTGGGCAGTGGATGAGCAGTGGGACTGTGGCCAGTACCTGAGCAAAATCCTGGGTACAGGCGCATTGGGTAGTGGTGCTGAGGTTTCCCTGGCTGCCACTCATTCTCGCTGTAAACATCCAGTGAGCGGCAGGGAGACTAAAGCAGCTATATCCTATGCATGCCTATAGGTACTATAGCAATGCTCATGACTACACTCACAGCCACTTCACTTGCTGTAAACATAGAGTGGACTGTGGGGAAGGTTTATGAGGCAGCAAGCTGGGTTCTAAGAGCCAGGTACACCACGGTATCTCTGTCTGCCACAACTATTCACTGTATACATCAGTGGCAGGCAAAGCGGAGAGGGCCATTCGGTGTTAACGCCATCCTGAGCCCAACCGGGTCAAGGCAGCAGAAGTTCAGCCGATCACCCTACTGCGCCAGAGAGAGAGGGAGAGCCAGGTGTAGTTGGGACCAAGCTACTGAGGACAGAGTTGAAGGAGAGACAGTGTCAGCAATACCAGCTCAGAGCATCGTAAAACCGTTTCAGAGGAAGCTGTGAGTCCAGATATTCGTGGACGGGTGAGAACTATAATTTGCATTCACCTGCAGTATTCACAGACACTTAAGCTATGATATACCACTAGCTCATCTTGAACTTTGACATTTAATGAGCTGCATGTAAGGACTATAGAGCACTAGTGCCAAGAAAGTTTTGAGCCTAATACACAAACATCTTCAATACAACAAGCCACCCTATCCAGTTACAATATAAGGAGTGATTTTCCAAGTATAGTGTGCCTATAAGAAAGACATCTGGAGTACACTGACAGGCAAGCTCAACAATACTTTGGTAACTTTAAAAGACACATTAATTGTATCAGTGCTGTTTGGCTCAACAAAGTAACTATATATATATATACTGGGAGCACTGCCAGACTTTCCATATATTGGATACAGTAGTAAAGGAAACAAAACTGATACAGATACTGTTTGGCTAGGTGAGAATAATTTACCCTGTGGAATCGACCAAGTCAGAATAACATGTTCTACGTTAACATATGAAAAATTCAATTAACATATTAATCTCTAAAACGAGATTGGAAGGAGTTCAGCACACAAACTGATTTATTGAACAGCAACAAAGGATATGCCCTTGTAATAATACACATATATATATATATGTGAGATATTAAGAATTGAATACAGTTTTGTAAAATTACTGAATAGTAACCCAACACTGATGTATATGTGAAGTATGTTATGCATAACATTTAGTATTGCAATCCAGGTGTACACCTAGAAATATTTTTTATATATCTGCCTAGGCAATATTCATTAGCTACCAAAAGGTAATTTCTCTGACGTCCTAAGTGGATGCTGGGGACTCCGTCAGGACCATGGGGATTAGCGGCTCCGCAGGAGACAGGGCACAAAAGTAAAAGCTTTAGGATCAGGTGGTGTGCACTGGCTCCTCCCCCCATGACCCTCCTCCAAGCCTCAGTTAGATTTTTGTGCCCGGCCGAGAAGGGTGCAATCTAGGTGGCTCTCCTAAAGAGCTGCTTAGAGTAAAAGTTTTGTTAGGTTTTTTATTTTCAGTGAGTCCTGCTGGCAACAGGCTCACTGCTACGAGGGACTTAGGGGAGAAGAAGTGAACTCACCTGCGTGCAGGATGGATTGGCTTCTTAGGCTACTGGACACCATTAGCTCCAGAGGGATCGAACACAGGCCCAGCCATGGAGTCCGGTCCCAGATCCGCGCCGCCGACCCCCTTGCAGATGCCGAAGAGTGAAGAGGTCCAGAAACCGGCGGCAGAAGACTTTTCAGTCTTCATGAGGTAGCGCACAGCACTGCAGCTGTGCGCCATTGTTGTCAGCACACTTCACACCAGCGGTCACTGAGGGTGCAGGGCGCTGGGGGGGGCGCCCTGGGCAGCAATGAAATACCTATACTGGCTAAAAGATACATCACATATAGCCCCTGGGGCTATATGGATGTATTTAACCCCTGCCAGGTCTCAGAAAAATGGGAGAAGAAGCCCGCCGAAAAGGGGGCGGGGCCTATTCTCCTCAGCACACAGCGCCATTTTCCCTCACAGAAATGCTGGTGGGAAGGCTCCCAGGCTCTCCCCTGCACTGCACTACAGAAACAGGGTTAAAACAGAGAGGGGGGGCACTAATTTGGCGATATGATTATATATATTAAGATGCTATAAGGGAAAAACACTTATATAAAGGTTGTCCCTGTATAATTATAGCGTTTTGGTGTGTGCTGGCAAACTCTCCCTCTGTCTCCCCAAAGGGCTAGTGGGGTCCTGTCCTCTATCAGAGCATTCCCTGTGTGTGTGCTGTGTGTCGGTACGTGTGTGTCGACATGTATGAGGACGATGTTGGTGAGGAGGCGGAGCAATTGCCTGTAATGGTGATGTCACTCTCTAGGGAGTCGACACCGGAATGGATGGCTTATTTAGGGAATTACGTGATAATGTCAACACGCTGCAAGGTCGGTTGACGACATGAGACGGCCGGCAAACCAATTAGTACCTGTCCAGGCGTCTCAAACACCGTCAGGGGCTTTAAAACGCCCATTTACCTCAGTCGGTCGACACGGACACCGACTCCAGTGTCGACGGTGAAGAAACAAACGTATTTTCCATTTGGGCCACACGTTACATGTTAAGGGCAATGAAGGAGGTGTTACATATTTCTGATACTACAAGTACCACAAAGAGGGTATTATGTGGGGTGTGAAAAAACTACCTGTAGTTTTTCCTGAATCAGATGAATTAAATGAAGTGTGTGATGATGCGTGGGTTTCCCCCGATAGAAAATTATTGGCGTTATACCCTTTCCCGCCAGAAGTTAGGGCGCGTTGGGAAACACCCCTTAGGGTGGATAAGGCGCTCACACGCTTATCAAAACAAGTGGCGTTACCGTCTCCAGATACGGCCGCCCTCAAGGAGCCAGCTGATAGGAGGCTGGAAAATATCCTAAAAAGTATATACACACATACTGGTGTTATACTGCGACCAGCGATCGCCTCAGCCTGGATGTGCAGCGCTGGGGTGGCTTGGTCGGATTCCCTGACTGAAAATATTGATACCCTTGACAGGGACAGTATTTTATTAACTATAGAGCATTTAAAGGATGCATTTCTATATATGCGAGATGCACAGAGGGATGTTTGCACTCTGGCATCAAGAGTAAGTGCGATGTCCATATCTGCCAGAAGATGTTTATGGACACGACAGTGGTCAGGTGATGCAGATTCCAAACGGCACATGGAAGTATTGCCGTATAAAGGGGAGGAGTTATTTGGGGTCGGTCCATCGGACCTGGTGGCCACGGCAACAGCTGGAAAATCCACCTTTTTTACCCCAAGTCACATCTCAGCAGAAAAAGACACCGTCTTTTCAGCCTCAGTCCTTTCGTTCCCATAAGGGCAAGCAGGCAAAAGGCCAGTCATATCTGCCCAGGGATAGAGGAAAGGGAAGAAGACTGCAGCAGGCAGCCCATTCCCAGGAACAGAAGCCCTCCACCGCTTTTGCCAAGTCCTCAGCATGACGCTGGGGCCGTACAAGCGGACTCAGGTGCGGTGGGGGGTCGTCTCAAGAGTTTCAGCGCGCAGTGGGCTCACTCGCAAGTGGACCCCTGGATCCTACAAGTAGTATCCCAGGGGTACAGATTGGAAATTCGAGACGTCTCCCCCTCGCAGGTTCCTGAAGTCTGCTTTACCAACGTCTCCCTCCGACAGGGAGGCAGTATTGGAAACAATTCACAAGCTGTATTCCCAGCAGGTGATAATCAAAGTACCCCTCCTACAACAAGGAAAGGGGTATTATTCCACACTATATTGTGGTACTGAAGCCAGACGGCTCGGTGAGACCTATTCTAAATCTGAAATATTTGAACACTTACATACAAAGGTTCAAATCAAGATGGAGTCACTCAGAGCAGTGATAGCGAACCAGGAAGAAGGGGACTATATGGTGTCCCTGGACATCAAGGATGCTTACCTCCATGTCCCAATTTGCCCTTCTCACCAAGGGTACCTCAGGTTCGTGGTACAAAACTGTCACTATCAGTTTCAGACGCTGCCGTTTGGATTGTCCACGGCACCCCGGGTCTTTACCAAGGTAATGGCCGAAATGATGATTCTTCTTCAGAGAAAAGGCGTCTTAATTATCCCTTACTTGGACTATCTCCTGATAAGGGCAAGGTCCAGAGAACAGTTGGAGGTCGGAGTAGCACTATCTCAAGTAGTTCTACGACAGCACGGGTGGATTCTAAATATTCCAAAATCGCAGCTGTCTCCGACGACACGTCTGCTGTTCCTAGGGATGATTCTGGACACAGTCCAGAAAAAGGTGTTTCTCCCGGAGGAGAAAGCCAGGGAGTTATCCGAGCTAGTCAGGAACCTCCTAAAACCAGGAAAAGTGTCAGTGCATCATTGCACAAGGGTCCTGGGAAAAATGGTGGCTTCTTACGAAGCGATTCCATTCGGCAGATTTCACTCAAGAACTTTTCAGTGGGATCTGCTGGAAAAATGGTCCGGATCGCATCTTCAGATGCATCAGCGGATAACCCTGTCTCCAAGGACAAGGGTGTCTCTTCTGTGGTGGCTGCAGAGTGCTCATCTACTAAAGGGCCACAGATTCGGCATTCAGGACTGGGTCCTGGTGACCACGGATGCCAGCCTGAAAGGCTGGGGAGCAGTCGCACAAGGAAAAAATTTCCAGGGAGTGTGATCAAGTCTGGAGACTTCTCTCCACATAAATATACTGGAGCTAAGAGCAATTTACAATGCTCTGAGCTTAGCAAGACCTCTGCTTCAAGGTCAGCCGGTATTGATCCAGTGGGACAACATCACGGCAGTCGCCCACGTAAACAGACAGGGCGGCACAAGAAGCAGGAGGGCAATGGCAGAAACTGCAAGGATTCTTCGCTGGGCGGAAAATCATGTGATAGCACTGTCAGCAGTGTTCATTCCGGGAGTGGACAACTGGGAAGCAGACTTCCTCAGCACGACCTCCACCCGGGAGAGTGGGGACTTCATCGGGAAGTCTTCCACATGATTGTGAACCGTTGGGAAAGACCAAAGGTGGACATGATGACGTCCCGCCTGAACAAAAAACTGGACAGGTATTGCGCCAGGTCAAGAGACCCTCAGGCAATAGCTGTGGACGTTCTGGTAACACCGTGGGTGTACCAGTCGGTGTATGTGTTCCCTCCTCTGCTTCTCATACCTAAGGTACTGAGAATTATAAGACGTAGAGGAGTAAGAACTATACTCGTGGCTCCGGATTGGCCAAGAAGGACTTGGTACCCGGAACTTCAAGAGATGCTCACAGAGGACTCATGGCCTCTGCCGCTAAGAAGGGACTTGCTTCAGCAAGTACTATGTCTGTTCCAAGACTTACCGCGGCTTCGTTTGACGGCATGGCGGTTGAACGCCGGATCCTAAGGGAAAAAGGCATTCCGGAAGAGGTCATTCCTACCCTGGTCAAAGCCAGGAAGGAGGTGACCGCACAACATTATCACCACATGTGGCGAAAATATGTTGCGTGGTGTGAGGCCAGGAAGGCCCCACGAAGAAATTTCAACTCGGTCGATTCCTGCATTTCCTGCAAACAGGAGTGTCTATGGGCCTCAAATTGGGGTCCATTAAGGTTCAAATTTCGGCCCTGTCGATTTTCTTCCAGAAAGAATTGGCTTCAGTTCCTGAAGTCCAGAAGTTTGTCAAGGGAGTACTGCATATACAACCCCCTTTTGTGCCTCCAGTGGCACTGTGGGATCTCAACGTAGTTCTGGGATTCCTCAAATCACATTGGTTTAAACCGCTCAAATCTGTGGATTTGAAATATCTCACATGGAGAGTGACCATGATGTTGGCCCTGGCCTCGGCCAGGCGAGTGTCAGAATTGGCGGCTTTGTCTCACAAAAGCCCATATCTGATTGTCCATTCGGACAGGGCAGAGCTGCGGACTCGTCCCCAGTTTCTCCCTAAGGTGGTGTCAGCGTTTCACCTGAACCAGCTTATTGTGGTACCTGCGGCTACTAGGGACTTGGAGGACTCCAAGTTGCTAGATGTTGTCAGGGCCCTGAAAATATAGGTTTCCAGGACGGCTGGAGTCAGGAAAACTGACTTGCTGTTATCCTGTATGCACCCAAAAAACTGGGTGCTCTTGCTTCTAAGCAGACGATTGCTAGTTGGATGTGTAGTACAATTCAGCTTGCACATTCTGTGGCAGGCCTGCCACAGCGAAAATATGTAAATGCCCATTCCACAAGGAAGGTGGGCTCATCTTGGGCGGCTGCCCGAGGGGTCTCGGCTTTACAACTTTGCCGAGCTGCTACTTGGTAAGGGGCACACCCTGGCTGAGGAGGACCTGGAGTTCTCTCACTCGGTGCTGCAGAGTCATCCGCACTCTCCCGCCCGTTTGGGAGCTTTGGTATAATCCCCATGGTCCTGACGGAGTCCCAAGCATCCACTTAGGACGTCAGAGAAAATAAGAATTTACTTACCGATAATTCTATTTCTCGTAGTCCGTAGTGGATGCTGGGCGCCCATCGCAAGTGCGGATTGTCTGCAATACTTGTACATAGTTATTGTTACAAAAATCGGGTTATTATTGTTGTGAGCCATCTTTTCAGAGGCTCCGCTGTTATCATGCTGTTAACCGGGTTCAGATCACAGGTTGTACAGTGTGATTGGTGTGGCTGGTATGAGTCTTACCCGGGATTCAAAATCCTTCCTTATTGTGTACGCTCGTCCGGGCACAGTATCCTAACTGAGGCTTGGAGGAGGGTCATGGGGGGAGGAGCCAGTGCACACCACCTGATCCTAAAGCTTTTACTTTTGTGCCCTGTCTCCTGCGGAGCCGCTAATCCCCATGGTCCTGACGGAGTCCCCAGCATCCACTACGGACTATGAGAAATAGAATTATCGGTAAGTAAATTCTTATTTTTTTGTATTGCATTCAGGTAAAACTGTATAGGCCTTGAGGGTAGGATTAGAAGGGAACGTGCGACTTACAAAATGTATTTTCTTGTCATATTACAATCTTTGTGATATTTCTCTAACGTCCTAAGTGGATGCTGGGGACTCCGTAAGGACCATGGGGAATAGCGGCTCCGCAGGAGACTGGGCACATCTAAAGAAAGCTTTAGGACTATCTGGTGTGCACTGGCTCCTCCCCCTATGACCCTCCTCCAAGCCTCAGTTAGATCTTTGTGCCCGAACGAGAGGGTGCACACTAGGGGCTCTCCTGAGCTTCTTAGTGAAAGTTTTAGTTTAGGTTTTTTATTTTCAGTGAGACCTGCTGGCAACAGGCTCACTGCATCGAGGGACTAAGGGGAGAAGAAGCGAACTCACCTGCGTGCAGAGTGGATTGGGCTTCTTAGGCTACTGGACATTAGCTCCAGAGGGACGATCACAGGCCCAGCCATGGATGGGTCCCAGAGCCGCGCCGCCGGCCCCCTTACAGAGCCAGAAGACAGAAGAGGTCCGGAAAATCGGCGGCAGAAGACATCCTGTCTTCACCAAGGTAGCGCACAGCACCGCAGCTGTGCGCCATTGCTCCTCAGCACACTTCACACTTCGGTCACTGAGGGTGCAGGGCGCTAGGGGGGGGCGCCCTGAGCAGCAATAAAAACACCTTGGCTGGCGAAAATACATCACATATAGCCCCCAGGGCTATATGGATGAATTTTAACCCCTGCCAGAATCCATAAAAAAGCAGAAGAAAAGTCCGCGAAAAAGGGGCGGAGCCTATCTCCTCAGCACACTGGCGCCATTTTCCCTCACAGCTCCGTTGGAGGGAAGCTCCCCTGGCTCTCCCCTGCAGTCACTACACTACAGAAAGGGTTAAAAAAGAGAGGGGGGCACTAATTAGGCGCAGTATTAACAATACAGCAGCTATAAGGGGAAAAACACTTATATAAGGTTATCCCTGTATATATATAGCGCTTTGGTGTGTGCTGGCAAACTCTCCCTCTGTCTCCCCAAAGGGCTAGTGGGGTCGTGTCCTCTATCAGAGCATTCCCTGTGTGTGTGCTGTATGTCGGTACGTTTGTGTCGACATGTATGAGGAGAAAAATGATGTGGAGACGGAGCAGATTGCCTGTAATAGTGATGTCACCCCCTAGGGGGTCGACACCTGAGTGGATGAACTGTTGGAAGGAATTACGTGACAGTGTCAGCTCTGTATAAAAGACAGTGGTTGACATGAGACAGCCGGCTACTCAGCTTGTGCCTGTCCAGACGTCTCATAGGCCGTCAGGGGCTCTAAAGCGCCCGTTACCTCAGATGGCAGATATAGACGCCGACACGGATACTGACTCCAGTGTCGACGGTGAAGAGACAAATGTGACTTCCAGTAGGGCCACACGTTACATGATTGAGGCAATGAAAAATGTTTTACACATTTCTGATAATACGAGTACCACCAAAAAGGGGTATTATGTTCGGTGAGGAAAAACTACCTGTAGTTTTCCTGAATCTGAGAAATTAAATGAGGTGTGTGATGATGCGTGGTTTTCCCCCGATAACAACTGATAATTTCTAAAATGTTATTGGCATTATATCCTTTCCCGCCAGAGGTTAGGGTGCGTTGGGAAACACCCCCTAGGGTGGATAAAGCGCTCACACGCTTGTAAGGGCTCTACCCTCTCCTGAGATGGCCGCCCTTAAGGATCCTGCTGATAGAAAGCAGGAGGGTATCCTAAAATGTATTTACACACATACTGGTGTTATACTGCGACCAGCAATCGCCTCAGCCTGGATGTGCAGTGCTGGGTTGGCGTGGTCGGATTCCCTGACTGAAAATATTGATACCCTAGATAGGGACAGTATATTTTGCCTATAGAGCATTTAAAAGATGCATTTCTATATATGCGTGATGCACAGCGGAATATTTGCCGACTGGCATCAAGTCTAAGTGCGTTGTCCATTTCTACCAGTAGAGGGTTATGGACACGTCAGTGGTCAGGTGATGCGTATTCCAAACGGCATTTGGAAGTATTGCCTTAATAAGGGGAGGAGTTATTTGGGGTCGGTCTTTCAGACCTGGTGGCCACGGCAACAGCTGGGAAATCCACGTTTGTACCCCAGGTCACCTCTCAACATGAGAAGACGCCGTATTATCAGGCGCAGTCTTTTCGTGGACAAGCAGGCAAAATGTTCCTCATGTCTGCCCCGTGACAGAGGGAGAGGAAAAAGGCTGCAGAAATCAGCCAGTTCCCAGGAACAGAAACCCTCTCCCGCCTCTGCCAAGCCCTCAGTATGACGCTGGGGCTTTACAAGCAGAATCAGGCACGGTGGGGGGCCCGTCTCAATGAATTTCAGCGCGCAGTGGGCTCACTCGCAAGTAGACCCCTGGATCCTTCAGGTGACATCTCAGGGGTACAAATTAGAATTCGAGACGTCTCCCCCTCGCCGTTTTCCTAAAGTCGGCTTTACCGATGTCTCCTTCTGACAGGGAGACAGTTTTGGAAGCCATTCACAAGCTGTATTCCCAGCAGGGTGATAATCAAGGTACCCCTCCTGCAACAGGGAACGGGGTATTATTCCACACTGTTGTGGTACCGAAGCCGGACGGCTCGGTGAGACCGATTCTAAATCTAAAATCTTTGAACACTTACATACAGAGGTTCAAATTCAAGATTGAGTCACTCAGAGCAGTGATTGCGAACCTGGAAGAAGGGGACTACATGATGTCTCGGGACATCAAGAATGCTTACCTTCATGTCAAAATTTACCCTTCTCACCAAGGGTACCTCAGGTTTATGGTACAGAACTGTCACTATCAGTTCAGACGCTGCCGTATGGATGGTCCACGGCACCCCGTGTCTTTACCAAGGTAATGGCCGAAATGATGATATTCCTTCGAAGGAAGGGAATTTTAGTTATCCCTTACTTGGACGATTCCCTGATAAGGGTAAGATCCAGGGAACAGTTGGAGGTCGGTGTAGCACTATCTCAGGTAGTGTTGCGGCAGCACGATTGGATTCTCAATATTCCAAAATCGCAGCTGGTTCCGACGACTTGTCTTCTGTTCCTAGGGATGATCCTGGACACAGTCCAGAAAAAGGTGTTTCTCCCGGAGGGGAAAGCCAGGGAGTTATCCGAGCTAGTCAGGAACCTCCTAAAACCGAGCCAAGTCTCAGTGCATCAATGCACAAGGGTTCTGGGTAAAATGGTGGCTTCCTACGAAGCAATCCCATTCGGCAGATTCCACGCAAGAACTTTCCAGTGGGACCTGCTGGACAAATGGTCCGGGTCGCATCTTCAGATGCATCAGCGGATAACCCTGTCACCAAGGACAAGGGTGTCCCTCCTGTGGTGGTTGCAGAGTGCTCATCTTCTAGAGGGCCGCAGATTCGGCATTCAGGACTGGGTCCTGGTGACCACGGATGCCAGCCTGCGAGGCTGTGGAGCAGTCACACAGGGAAGGAATATCCAGGGCTTATGGTCAAGCCTGGAGACATCACTTCACATAAATATCCTGAAGCTAAGGGCCATTTACAATGCTCTAAGCTTAGCAAGACCTCTGCTTCAAGGTCAGCCGGTGTTGATCCAGTCGGACAACATCACGGCAGTCACCCACGTAAACAGACAGGGTGGCACAAGAAGCAGGAGGGCAATGGCAGAAGCTACAAGGATTCTTCGCTGGGCGGAAAATCATGTGATAGCACTGTCAGCAGTATTCATTCCGGGAGTGGACAACTGGGAAGCAGACTTCCTCAGCACGACCTCTACCCGGGAGAGTGGGGACTTCACCCAGAAGTCTACCACATGATTATAAACCGTTGGGAAAAACTCGACAGGTATTGCGCCAGGTCAAGGGACCCTCAGGCAATAGCTGTAGACGCTCTGGTAACACCGTGGGTGTACCAGTCAGTGTATGTGTTCCCTCCTCTGCCTCTCATACCCAAGGTACTGAGATTGATAAGATGGAGAGGAGTAAGCACTATATTCGTGGCTCCGGATTGGCCAAGAAGGACTTGGTAACCGGAACTTCAAGAGATGCTCACGGAGGATCCGTGGCCTCTACCTCTAAGAAGGGACCTGCTCCAACAAGGACCCTGTCTGTTCCAAGACTTACCGCGGCTGCGTTTGACGGCATGGCGGTTGAACGCCGGATCCTGAAAGAAAAAAGGCATTCCGTATGAAGTCATCCCTATCCTGATCAAAGCCAGTAAGGATGTAACCGCAAAACATTATCACCGCATTTGGCGAAAATATGTTGCGTGGTGCGAGGCCAGTAAGGCCCGACGGAGGAAATTCAACTGGGTCGATTCCTACATTTCCTGCAAACAGGAGTGTCTATGGGCCTGAAATTGGGGTCCATTAAGGTTCAAATTTCGGCCCTGTCAATTTTCTTCCAAAAAGAACTAGCTTCAGTCCCTGAAGTTCAGACGTTTGTAAAAGGGGTACTGCATATACAGCCTCCTTTTGTGCCTCCAGTGGCACTTTGGGATCTCAATGTAGTTTTTTGGGTTCCAAAAGTCACATTGGTTTGAACCACTTAAATCTGTGGAGTTAAAATATCTCACATGGAAAGTGGTCATGCTGTTGGCCCTGGCCTGGGCCAGGCGCGTGTCAGAATTGGCGGCTTTATCCTGTAAAAGCCCTTATCTGATTTTCCATTCGGACAGGGCGGAATTGAGGACTCGTCCTCAGTTTCTCCCTAAGGTGGTTTCAGCGTTTCACCTTAACCAACCTATTGTGGTGCCTGCGGCTACTAGGGACTTGGAGGACTCCAAGTTGCTAGACGTTGTCAGGGCCCTGAAAATATATGTTTCCAGGACGGCTGGAGTCAGAAAATCTGACTCGCTGTTTATCCTGTATGCACCCAACAAGCTGGGTGCTCCTGCTTCTAAGCAGACTATTGCTCGTTGGATTTGTAGTACAATTCAGCTTGCACATTCTGTGGCAGGCCTGCCACAGCCAAAAATCTGTAAATGCCCACTCCACAAGGAAGGTGGGCTCATCTTGGGCGGCTGCCCGAGGGGTCTCGGCTTTACAACTTTGCCGAGCAGCTACTTGGTCAGGAGCAAATACGTTTGTAAAATTCTACAAAATTGATACCCTGGCTGAGGAGGACCTGGAGTTCTCTCAATTGGTGCTGCAGAGTCATCCGCACTCTCCCGCCCGTTTGGGAGCTTTGGTATAATCCCCATGGTCCTTACGGAGTCCCCAGCATCCACTTAGGACGTTAGAGAAAATAAGAATTTACTTACCGATAATTCTATTTCTCGTAGTCCGTAGTGGATGCTGGGCGCCCATCCCAAGTGCGGATTGTCTGCAATACTGGTACATAGTTATTGTTACCAAAAAAAAAAAAATCGGGTTATTGCTGTAGTGAGCCATCTTTTCTAGAGGCTCCTCTGTTATCATGCTGTTAACTGGGTTCAGATCACAAGTTGTACGGTGTGATTGGTGTGGCTGGTATGAGTCTTACCTGGGATTCAAAATCCTTCCTTATTGTGTACGCTCGTCCGGGCACAGTATCCTAACTGAGGCTTGGAGGAGGGTCATAGGGGGAGGAGCCAGTGCACACCAGATAGTCCTAAAGCTTTCTTTAGATGTGCCCAGTCTCCTGCGGAGCCGCTATTCCCCATGGTCCTTACGGAGTCCCCAGCATCCACTACGGACTACGAGAAATAGAATTATCGGTAAGTAAATTCTTATTTATACTACCATCACTATTAAAATTGTTACTTTTGTTTAGACACAAGAAAGCAGTGTGTAGGGTGTTAATATTAGCTGGGTGTTAATATTATCTATTAAATAGAAATATTACTAGCTGCCCCAAGCCAGCCTAATATTAAAAAAATAATATATAACATCTAGAGTTAAGCTTGGGTGGAGGCACTGAATGTCAATAGTTTAGTAGTGTATAGCACATTATTAGTATACGTAACCAAGGGTTACACATGGTTGATCAAGGTTTCTAATACATAGCAATGTTTCACAGGGGTGGTATTTAGTTTGCCGGCTGTTGGGATCCCGGTGCTCAGTATATCGGCGCCGGAATCCCGACACCTTTTCTCCCTCTTGGGGGTTCAGGACCCCCCTGGAGGGAGAATAGATAGCGTGGCGAGCGCAGCGAACACGCAAGGGGCTCATTTTCGCTCGCCCATCTGTCGGGATTCCGGCGCCGGTATGCTGAGCGCCGGGAGCCCAGCCACCGGCATACCATACTACACCCGTTTCACAGGATTAATAATATAAGCAGTACTCAATTTCTTAATTAAAACATTAATGCAAAAAAACAAAAAACAAAAATGGTTTAAACTGGGTTTTTTTTTGTTTTGTTTTTTTCCCCAACCCTGATCTGTAGTAATTCACAGTAAGAGCAATGACTTCAGTAATGACCATTTGTGCAGTTATGATGTATTGGAGTTTGTAAATACTGTATATCTTAGCAACATTGTTTATAATAACGAGGATCATGTATATGTAATTATGTTTTTCCTTCTTCCAGATCATTATCTATCAGGGCGGCCAGGTTTTCACTACCGCAGCGCAGTTCCAAGGCCGAGTGGGTTTTATGCAAACCATGCCAAACACAAACGCCTCCATATATATAAACAACACTCAGCTGTCCGACACCGGGACCTACCAGTGCATGGTGAACAACTTCCCTGACCGGGCCCTGCGCAACATTGGCGTTGTGGGATTTACCGTATTAGGTGAGTTATGGGTCCCAATGCTGGAGAGCGTTAGTATATAACATATTCTGATGTATCGTTGGAGGTGTTGTAATTATGAGAAACTAACAGTGACCAATATAAAATGGCCAAAAAAATCTAAAAATATTCCTGCCTAATGTGCTAATAAAGAGAACACAAAAAAATAAGAATGTGTTCTAAGAAATACAGAAAGCCGCGTCCTCTTCAATCATTCTTGCTGACTTTTCATTCCTCATTTCCAAGAGAAGCCAGGAGAGCAGAGGGTTCCCGTGTATAGGTCGACGCCATATGGTCTACAGGGTCAAAAGGTCACTGTGTAAAAGATAGACATTTACTAAGATTGAGGTGATATGGTCCATAGTTCGACCTCACATAGGTCGACAGTCAATAGGTTGACCATTTTTGGTCGACGTGCATTAGGTCAACACCTGAAAAGGGTCGACACACAAAAAGGTTGACATGAATTTTTCAAAATTTTTGAACTTTTTCATACTTTACGATGCATGTGGACTACGATTGGGAATAGTAGCCTGCATGGCGAGCGAAGTGAGCCATGTGAGGGTACACGGTGCACTAACTGGGGTTCCCGGTCACTTTTTGTAGAAAACAACACCAAAAAAAAAACCACTCATGTTGACATTTTCCCATGTCTACCTTTTCCAGGTGTGAGCCTAGTACCTGTCGACCTAAATAGGGTCGACCCAGCAAACACATTCCAAGGTTGAAAGGGTCAAAAAGTTGACATGACAATGGTCAACATTCATACAAGTTTTTTTTTTTTTTTTACGTTTTTCAACTTTTTGGTTTACCATCCGCGTGGCCTACGACCCCCCTTTTGACCCCGTTGACTTAATGCATGTGGACTATATGGGATCAACCTAATGACTGTCTGTCTAGTTACTGAACGTCTTCTATAGCACACCCGAGAGGAGATGCAGATGGTTTGGCTACTCGTTTTATTAGACCCCAGAGCAGCAAAATGACATGAACAGTGGGCTGGGGGTGAGGCAAAAATTACACAAATGACATCATATTGCCCCCTCCCCCGACCGTTCCCTCAGTGCTCAGTCTTCCCATCCTGCCCTCTGCACTAGGAGATGGGTGTGAGGCAGGAGATCCACCCACTTTTCCAGGAGTCTGATGGACTACCTGAACAATCAGGAGTTTCCCGGACTTTCCGTGGGACTAGGTAACTTTGATTTCAGTGGAGGCATTGCAAGTTGTGAAATTTAAGTCACGGTAGTAGGGTTCAGAGCTTGGGGATCACACATCAGAGGAGGCCATTTTATCTTGTGAGCAGGGTTGGTGACCAGTTCTGGATTCAGCCCTCACATCCCTAACAAATGGTGAAAACGGGAATCCCCAGAGCAAATATACTGACATCAAACTACTGATGTTTGTGATGACATAAATTATTATTCACATTTTATGCATAATTTTTTAATCGTACTTTGACTCACTTATCTGAACTTTGCACTGAGGGCATTGGAGACCCCAGAAAGGACGGTCCAGTTTAGGGCAGGCCGCAACAGAGCGCTAATCCGGCCCGCCACCTGACCTGCTCGCAACAGCACCATGGGCCTCTGACACGGCAGCCCCAGCGCCATAATAAATGGTGTCGGGGCTTCGTACGCCAGCCACTTGTAGGCATGTGGTGCAGAAAGGCCTATTCCAGATTGTGCTCCCTCTGTGTGTGAGCAGACTGTGCAGATGATGGGGGTTCCAAAGAAGGGACCCCGTAGTTACAGTGAAGGGGAGCGAGAGATTTAAGGATAACGTCTCTTTTAATAAATCTTCACCCCTGAATAGTGTCTCAGTCTGATGTCCAGTAATGTGTTTTGTCCCCCTCAGTGCCTCCATCCGACCCCCTTTGCAACATCCAGGGTTCGCTAGACGTCGGGAGCGACATCACTCTGTCTTGCCACTCGGAGGAAGGGATTCCCAGGCCCACGTACTTGTGGGAGAAGCTGAACAGCAATCTCCCCCACCCTGCAGCTCTAACACAAGGTGAGACCCCGAAACCCAGCTGAGACATTGGTGTAGCGGCAGAGACCTTATGTCAGATGGAGAGAATTTTAGCTAATGGAGACGCCATCATTATAATGTCTACGCCCCCCCCCCCCCCCTGCATAATAATATGTCTCAATAGAAAACAATTTATTATCTCATTCAAGTTTCTCCACTTTGGGGAGTTTTGTCGCCACTCCTCTGTGACCCCTGAGACGCACACCTTTGTCCAGCCAATCATGCCCCTGGACCCACCCTGCATCATTGTTTTTTTATACTGTATGCCGCTAATCTGTCCAACAACACCTGCAGTCGCCCACAGACACATTCTCAGTCTGCTCTTCTGGCTGCGGCCTTTCTGTGGCAATGAGGTAAAATTGGGAGATCTTAGGACAACCAGGTCCTTTAGAGTCAGTTCCTTGTTCTCTTGTGTCTATTGTATGGCTTAACTGGACCCCCCAGGCCCTTAGGCATTGTTACCTATACTGAGCATGAAAGGGTAGACAAGCCCCTTGCACTACATCAAAATAGCTTGGTTTCAAGCTTCATCATGAAGCCATTTGCAACCTCATTGCCATCACCATCTGCAGATAATCAAACGCTGCCCTCTCCGGCATGAATTAACCCTCCAATTCTTTTACATTTCTCTCAAAAGCACCGATCAGCATTTAAGGGGAACCTTGTAAGTTTGCTAGCCAGCAGCATTCCTTGCTCGGGCACTACCAGAGGTGATCCCGGCTCTTCTGTCGCAGTCCCACTGCTGTCCTTCCATATTTCCATTTCTGCATTTTAGGTGAAGCTCAGATTTAATTTGTTTTAAAGGTCCATATTAAATTGCCTCTTTACACACTTAATTTACTTTGTATTTAGCCGCTAACGCTACAGAAGGTGCATCAGTCTGAATAGCAAGGAGATATTTATTACTGAGTGGAGTAAACAGGTGCCTAGAACACATTATAGTTATTGGGTAAAGAAATGTAAATCTAAGATATTAAAGTAAAATGTTTCAGTGATAAAATGTTTGTAGCAGCGGATGATTCACCATGGGTGACTGTGTGACATTCCATTACGTAGTGACACAACACCTGCTCTCCGCCAGCTTAGAGGTGTGACAAGGAATGTGAAGAGGTGGAAACATGTCAGCCGGCGTATTGTACAGAAGTGGAAACGCCCCATCACAGTCCGGCCGCAGACTACTGCTCCGTCATTACATAAAACGGCTCCATTTAGCTTTATTTGCATTTAAGTAGAAGTGAGACTATCCCAGGACAGGTGCAGATGTTGCGTTGTGTGTTTGAATTGGAAATACAGCACCTTCGAATGCTGGTCTCCGCTGAAGGCGCAAAACGCATCCTAATAACACTATAGAATGAGACCCAGTGTCCGCCAGCTCAGAACTGTGCAGCATTCCGCAGTGCAAGGGTCAACAGGCGTCATTCACGCTGGCAGAGTGCTGTGTTCCCCCAACGTGCTGCAGCAAGAAAGAGTGCAGAAGCAGTGGGCAGACAGGCTTCACGGGACTGTAGGGGGGCGATTCAGATGTTTTGGGGGCCCGTATTTGTATAGCTATATGTGACATCACTTTATATTGGGAGATATGCAAATGTTTGCTCCGGAACAGGACACCCATTTTAAAAACTGCGCACGTTTCTGCTCACTACCTCAGGAGGCTGCAAGGAGGCATGCGTGTACCACTGCTAACAGGCGCACAAACAATTGAATTGCACAAACAGGCGCACAAACAATTGAATTGCTCTCAGTGATGTCACTGGTTCTTAGTGACTGGATAGGCTGCTCTCTCAGTGATGTCACTGGTTCCTAGTGACTGGATAGGCTACATTCTCAGTGATGTCACTGGCTCCTAGTGACTGGATAGGCTGCACTCTCAGTGATGTCACTGGTTCTTAGTGACTGGATAGGCTGCACTCTCAGTGATGTCACTGGTTCCTAGTGACTGGATTGGCTGCACTCTCAGTGATGTCACTGGTTCCTAGTGACTGGATTGGCTGCACTCTCAGTGATGTCACTGGTTCCTAGTGAATAAATAGGCTGCTCTCCCCGTGATATCACTGGTTCCTAGTGACTGGATAGGCTGCACTCTCAGTGATGTCACTGGTTCCTAGTAACTGGATAGGCTACATTCTCAGTGATGTCACTAGTTCTTAGTGACTGGATAGGCTGCACTCTCAGTGATGTCACTGGTTCCTAGTGACTGGACAGGCTGCTCTCTCAGTGATGTCACTGGTTCCTAGTGACTGGATAGGCTGCACTCTCAGTGATGTCACTGGTTCTTAGTGACTGGATAGGCTGCACTCTCAGTGATGTCACTGGTTCCTAGTGACTGGATTGGCTGCACTCTCAGTGATGTCACTGGTTCCTAGTGAATAAATAGGCTGCTCTCCCCGTGATGTCACTGGTTCCTAGTGACTGGATAGGCTGCACTCTCAGTGATGTCACTGGTTCCTAGTAACTGGATAGGCTACATTCTCAGTGATGTCACTAGTTCTTAGTGACTGGATAGGCTGCACTCTCAGTGATGTCACTGGTTCCTAGTAACTTGATAGGCTGCATTCTCAGTGATGTCACTGGTTCCTAGTGAATGGATAAGCTGCATTCTCGGTGATGTCACTGGTTCCTAGTGACTGGATGGGCTGCATTCTCAGTGATGTCACTGGTTCCTAGTGACTGGATAGGCTGCACTCTCAGTGATGTCACTGGTTCCTAGTGACTGGATAGGCTGCACTCTCAGTGATGTCACTGGTTCCCAGTGACTGGATAGGCTGCTCTCCCTGTGATGTCACTGGTTCCCAGTGAATGGATATGCTGCACTCTCAGTGATGTCACTGGTTCCCAGTGACTGGATAGGCTGCTCTCCCTGTGATGTCACTGGTTCCCAGTGAATGGATATGCTGCACTCTCAGTGATGTCACTGGTTCCTAGTAACTGGATAGGCTACATTCTCAGTGATGTCACTGGTTCCTAGTGAATGGATAGGCTGCATTCTCAGTGATGTCACTGGTTCTTAGTGACTGGATAGGCTGCACTCTCAGTGATGTCACTGGTTCCTAGTAACTGGATAGGCTGCATTCTCAGTGATGTCACTGGTTCCTAGTGAATGGATAGGCTGCATTCTCAGTGATGTCACTGGTTCCTAGTGACTGGATAGGCTGCACTCTCAGTGATGTCACTGGTTCCTAGTGACTGGATAGGCTGCACTCTCAGTGATGTCACTGGTTCCCAGTAACTGGATAGGCTGCTCTCTCGTGATGTCACTGGTTCCCAGTGAATGGATATGCTGCACTCTCAGTGATGTCACTGGTTCATAGTAACTGGATAGGCTACATTCTCAGTGATGTCACTGGTTCTAGTGAATGGATAGGCTACATTCTCAGTGATGTCACTGCTTCCTAGTGAATGGATAGGCTGCACTCTCAGTGATGTCACTGGTTCCTAGTAACTGGATAGGCTGCATTCTCAGTGATTTCACTGGTTCCTAGTGAATGGATAGGCAGCATTCTCAGTGATGTCACTGGTTCCTAGTGAATGGATAGGCTGCATTCTCAGTGATGTCACTGACTCCTAGTGACTGGATAGGCTGCACTTGCAGTGATGTCACTGGTTCCTAGTGACTGGATAGGCTGCACTCTCAGTGATGTCACTGGTTCCTAGTGAATGGATAGGCTGCACTCTCAGTGATGTCACTGGTTCCCAGTGACTGGATAGACTGCACTCGCAGTGATGTCACTGGTTCCTAGTGTCTGGATAGGCTGCACTCGCAGTGATGTCACTGGTTCCTAGTGACTGGATAGGCTGCACTCTCAGTGATGTCACTGGTTCCTAGTGACTGGATAGGCTCCACTCTCAGTGATGTCACTGGTTCCTAGTGACTGGATAGGCTGCACTCTCAGTGATGTCACTGGTTCCTAGTGACTGGATAGGCTCCACTCTCAGTGATGTCACTGGTTCCTAGTAACTGGATAGGCTGCACTCTCGGTGATGTCATTGGTTCCTAGTGACTGGATAGGCTGCACTCTCAGTGATGGCACTGGTTCCTAGTGACTGGATAGGCTGTACTCTCAGTGATGGCACTGGTACCTAGTGACTGGATAGGCTGCACTCTCAGTGATGGCACTGGTTCCTAGTGACTGGATAGGCTGTACTCTCAGTGATGGCACTGGTCCCTAGTGAATGGATAGGCTGCACTCTCAGTGATGTCATTGGTTCCTAGTGACAGGATAGGCTGCACTCTCAGTGATGGCACTGGTTCCTAGTGACTGGATAGGCTGTACTCTCAGTGATGGCACTGGTACCTAGTGACTGGATAGGCTGCATTCTCAGTGATGTTACTGGTTGCTAGTGACTGGATAGGCTGCACTCTGTGATGTCACTGGTTCGTAGTGACTGGATAGGCTGCACTCTCAGTGATGTCACTGGCTCCTTGTGAACGTATATGCTCCAGTCATAAATATTTGTTCAGTTAACAAGATGCTTTGCTACAGTGTATGCAGGCAACATTTCCTCTTTAAGTTCAGTTACGGAGACTGAAAGTTATTTTACATTTGTTTTGCTGGGATCACCTCTCAGCCCATTATCCTTTCCTAGTTGTCTAGAATTTGCTGACAGAGATGTAGTTTGCATCGTGTAAAATTAATGAGATTCCTGGTGTCATAAATCATCTCCGACATTCGCTGTGTAATGACTCAGGTCGCCGTTACTCACTCCCTGCTGGACCTCATGATTTCAGCGTCTACGGTATTCTGATAGATTCCACAGAAGCTCTTATTAATTACAGGCCGTTTTCATTTTAATTCAGTAAAATCTATGGCAAAATATAATGAACGCTCATTATTAGTCATCCCTGAGTATCTGTGTCATGTGATTAATACTTCTGTTACATCAATGCTGAATGGGTGAGAGTAGAGAACATCGTATAGTGTAACGTTTCTATTCCACTGTACCTGCAATTACAATGAATATTCATTTGTCTATGCCTGTAAGTCTGCCGGCCACTCTCACCACCCTCAGAATCACATATGCTACATATGTATATTCTAGCTATATATATATATATATATATATATATATTTATATTTACACTGTGTTAGTGTGTGTGTGTATGTGTATATATATATATATATATATATATATATATATATTTTTTTTTTTTTTTTTTCCCCCTCCTGCCTGTTACTGATTTGTTTTCCTTCCAGACCAGTTTCAAGGTACAATTATACTGAAGAATATTAGCACTGCATCCTCAGGACGATACCAATGTGCATCCTCCAATCTAATGGGTACCAGAACCTGCCTTCTCGACCTGCAAGTGGTTGCACGTAAGTTTCACACATTTTTCACCACTTGTGGCAATTTTCATTGTAGCTAAGCCCCAATAACTGTCTAAATGCTTCAGTAATAATGATGGAATGTCTATCAAGGCAATTCTATAAGTGACTTACAGTGTTCCTGAGCGGGCATTCAGCAACTGTATAACAGTACACCTATCATAGGGGCGGGTGTTGCAGGATAAATACCACCCAGTGACACCCGAATTGAAAGAGGTCAAACCTTTCATGAAGTCATCTCTGACAAAACGCATAAGAGACCAGGACTAATACACTGCAATCTCTGCTGGGAATTGTATATCCTGCATCCACGGTGTATTCTATACTCCCGAAGACATTTGTGTGATATACCTGGTGGTTTATACACGATGAGATGAATCTAGTGTACATACTTTTCTCTAACGTCCTTGAGGATGCTGGGACTCCGTAAGGACCATGGGGGATAGACGGGCTCCGCAGGAGATAGGGCACTTTAAGAAAGCTTTGGATTCTGGGTGTACACTGGCTCCTCCCTCTATGCCCCTCCTCCAGACCTCAGTTTTACACTGTACCCAGAGCGAGATGGGTGCTATGCATGGAGCTCCCCTGAGTTCTCTGCCTAGAAAGCATTTTTGTTTGGATTTTTTCGACATTTTTACAGGGAGCACTGCTGGCAACAGGCTCCCTGCATCGAGGGACTGAGGAGAGAGGAGAAGGCCTTCTTCATTAAGATAGGCTCTGCTTCCTCGGCTACTGGACACCATTAGCTCCAGAGGGGGTGAACACAGGTTCTTACTGGGCGTCCATCCCCAGAGCCGCGCCGCTGTTCTCCTCACAGAGCCAGAAGAAACGAAGTCAGAAGACGTCTCAGGCGGCAGAAGCCTTCAGAGCTTCACTGAGGTACCGCACAGCACTGCAGCTGTGCGTCATTGCTCCCATACACCTCACATACTCCGGTCACTGTAAGGGTGCAGGGCGCAGGGGGGGGGGGCCCTGGGCAGCAATATAACACCTCTCTTATGGCAAAAGACAATATACATGTACAGGTGGGCACTGTACATGTATATAAAAGAGCCCCCGCCATTTTTTAATAACTTTGAGCGGGACAGAAGCCCGCCGCCGAGGGGGCGGGGCTTCTCCCTCAGCACTCACCAGCACCATTTTCTCTCCACAGCACCGCTGAGAGGAAGTTCCCCGGACTCTCCCCTGCTTACACACGGTGAAGGGGTGTTTAAAAGAGAGGGGGGGCACATAATTGGCGGATTACATATTATACAGCGCGGCTGGGGAAAAACATTTGTGTTGGTCTCCAGGGTCATTGCGCTGGGGTGTGTGCTGGCATACTCTCTCTCTGTCTCTCAAAGGGCCTTAAAGGGGATACTGTCTTCAGAAAAGAGTTTCCCTGTGTGTGTGAAGTGTGTCGGTACGCGTGTCGACATGTTTGACGAGGAAGGCTCGCTTAATGTGGAGGGGGAGTGCTTGAATGTCATGTCGCCGTCGGCAACGCCGACACCGGAATGGGTGGATATGCTGAATGTCTTAAATGCAAATGTCAATCTATTGCATAAAAGGTTAGACAAGGCAGAAGCTAGGGATCAGTCAGGTACCCAGTCCATGCCTGTCCCTGTGGCGCCAGGACCTTCGGGGTCTCAGAAGCGCACCATATCCCAGATCGATGACACAGATATCAACACGGATACTGACTCTAGTGTCGACTATGAAGATGCAAAATTACAGCCGAGGGTGGCAAAAGGTATTCGGTACATGATTATTGCCATTGAAGAGGTTTTGCATATTACTGAGGGTACACATGTATAAAGGGAAAAAGCCTGAGGTCACCTTTCCGTCCTCATTTTAACTGAGCGAATTGTGCGAAAAGGCTTGGGAATCTCCAGATAGGAGACCACAAGTTCCCAAAAGGATTCTTATGGCGTATCCTTTTCCACAAACGGATAGGATACGATGGGAATCTTCGCTAAAGTAGACAAGGCGCTGACACGCTTATCCAAAAAGGTGGCACTGCCTTCTCAGGATACGGCTTCCCTCAAGGATCCTGCTGATCGCAGGCAGGAAATTACCATGAAGCACATTTACACTCATTCAGGTACTATTGTTAGACCGGCTATGGCGTCGGCCTGGGTTTGTAGTGCTGTGGTGGCATAGGCAGATTCCTTATCTACGGAGATTGACACCTTAGATAGGGATGCCATTCTAATGACCATAGAGCATATCAGAGATGCTGCCTTGTATATGAGAGATGCTCAAAGAGACATTTGTTTATTAAGCACCAGAATAAATGCTATGTCTATTTCTGCTAGGCGGCTCTTGTGGACCCGACAGTGGACGGGAGACGCTGATTCAAAGCGGCATATGGAGTCCTTGCCTTACAAAGGGGAGAAGTTATTTTGAGACGGCCTCTCGGACCTTGTCTCTACTGCTACGGCTGGTAAGTCGAATTTTCTTACCTTATGTCCCCCCGCAGCATACAAAAAAGGCACCTCATTATCAAATGCAGTCCTTTCGTTCCAATAAGAGCAAGAAGGTACGGGGATCGTCCTTTGTTGCCAGAGGAAAAGGCAGGGAAATAAAGCTGCACACAGCTAGTTCCCGGGAACAGAAGTCCTCCCCTGCATCTACAAAGTCCACTGCATGACGCTGGGGCTTCCCGGGGGGAGGCAGATCTAGTGGGGGCACGTCTTCAGTTTTTCAGCCATGTCTGGGTTCACTCGCAGGTGGATCCCTGGGCATTAGAGATTGTTTCTCAGGGATACAGGCTGGAATTCGAAGACTTGCCTCCTCGCTGGTTTTTCAAATCGGCTCTGCCGGCTTCCCCGTCAGAGAGGGATCTAGTGTTGGTGGCAATCCAAAAATTGTATATTCAACAGGTGATTGTCACAGTGTCTCATCTCCAGCAAGGAGAGGGATATTACTCAAACCTGTTTGTGGTCCCGAAACCAGACTGGTCGGTCAGACCCATTTTAAATCTAAAATCCCTGAACTTGTACTTGAAGAGGTTCAAGTTCAAAATGGAATCACTCAGGGCGGTCATCGCCAGCCTGGAAGGGGGGGGGGGATTGGATGGTGTCCCTGGACATAAAGGATGCTTACCTTCATGTTTCGATATTCCCCCCTCACCAGGCGTTCCTGAGATTTGCAGTGCAGGACTGTCACTACCAATTTCAGACGTTGCCGTTTGGGCTTTCCACGGCCCCGAGAATTTTCACCAAGGTAATGGCGGAAATGATGGTGCTCCTGCGCAGGCAGGGTGTCACAATTATCCCATACTTGGACGATCTCCTCATAAAGGTGAGATCTCGGGAGAAGTTGCTGGACAGCGTGTCTCTGTCCATGAAGACGTTGCAGTTACACGGCTGGATTCTCAATATACCGAAGTCCCAGCTAGTCCCTACAACGCGTCTGACCTTTTTGGGTCTGATTCTAGACAAAGACCAGAAAAAGGTTTTTCTTCCGATTGAAAAGGTTCAGGAGCTCATAGCCCTGGTCAGGAACCTATTAAAGCCAAAAAAGGTTTCAGTGCATCATTGCACATGGGTTCTGGGGAAGATGGTGGCTTCATACGAGGTCATCCCCTTCGGCAGGTTCCATGCGAGGACTTTTCAATGGGACCTCTTGGACAAGTGGTCCGGGTCCCATTTACAAATGCATCAAAGGATCACCCTGTCTCCCAGGACCAGGGTATCTCTCCTGTGGTGGCTGCACAGTGCTCACCTACTAGAGGGTCGCAGGTTCGGCATTCAGGACTGGGTCCTGGTGACCACGGACGCAAGCCTCCGAGGCTGGGGAGCAGTCACACTGGGAAGAAATTTCCAAGGTCTCTGGTCAAATCTAGAGACTTGTCTCCACATCAACGTCCTGGAGTTGAGAGCCATATACAACGCCCTGCGTCAAGCGGAGGAATTGCTTCGGGAAAAACCGGTTCTGATTCAATCAGACAATGTCACGGCAGTGGCTCATATAAACCGCCAAGGAGGAACAAGGTGTAGAGTGGCCATGGCAGAAGCGACCAGGATTCTACGCTGGACGGAAGGCCATGTAAGCGCACTATCAGCAGTGTTCATCCCGGGGGTGGACAATGGGAGGCAGACTTCCTCAGCAGGCACAACCTGCATCCGGGAGAGTGGGGACTTCATCAAGAAGTCTTTGCACAGATCACGGGTCGGTGGGGACTGCCTCAAATAGACATGATGGCATCCCATCTCAACAAAAAGCTAAAGCGGTATTGCGCCAGGTCAAGGGACCCTCAGGCGGTAGCGGTAGACGCTCTGGTGATACCTTGGGTGTTCAGATCGGTCTATGTGTTTCCTCCTCTTCCTCTCATACCCAAGGTGTTGAGAATAATAAGAATAAGCAGGGTCAGTACAATCCTCTTGTTCCAGATTGGCCACGGAGGACTTGGTATCCGGAGCTGCAAGAGTTGCTCACAGACGATCCGTGGCCTCTTACTCTAAGGTAGGACCTGCTGCAGGCTGAGTTTGACGGCTTGGCGGTTGAACGCTGGATCCTAGCGGAAAAAGGGATTCCGGAGGAGGTCATTCCTACCCTGATCAAGGCTAGGAAAGACGTGACGTTGACGTTGAAACATTATCACCATATATGGAGAAAATATGTTTCTTGGTGTGAGGCCAGGGCTGCTCCAACGGAGGAGTTCCATTTGGGCCGTCTACTTCACTTCCTTCAAACAGGAGTGAATTTGGGCCTAAAATTAGGGTCCATAAAGGTCCAAATTTCGTCCTTATCCATTTTCTTTCAAAGAGAATTGGCCTCTCTTCCTGAAGTACAGACTTTTGTGAACGGAGTGCTGCATATTCAGCCTCCCTTTGTACCTCCGGTGGCGCCTTGGGATCTTAACGTGGTGTTACGTTTCCTCAAGTCACCTTGGTTTGAACCACTCAAAACAGTGGAGTTGAAATACCTCACGTGGAAAGTGGTCATGTTGTTGGCATTAGCTTCGGCAAGGCGTGTTTCAGAATTGGCGGCTTTATCACATAAAAGCCCATACTTGTTTTTTCACGTGGATAGGGCAGAGTTGAGGACTCGTCCTCAATTTCTGCCAAAAGTGGTCTCATCTTTTCATGTGAACCAACCTATTGTCGTGCCTGTGGCTACAAGGGACTTGGAGGATTCCGAGTCCCTGGATGTGGTCAGGGCTTTGAAGATTTATGTGACCAGAACGGCTAGAATCAGGAAGACTGAAGCTCTGTTTGTTCTGTATGCGGCCAACAAGGTTGGCGCTCCTGCTTCAAAGCAGACTATTGCTCGCTGGATCTGTAACACGATTCAGCAGGCGCATTCTACGGCAGGTTTACTATTGCCTAAATCGGTTAAGGCCCATTCCACTAGGAAAGTGTGCTCTTCTTGGGCGGCTGCCCGAGGGGTCTCGGCATTACAATTGTGTCGAGCAGCTACTTGGTCGGGGTCAAACACCTTTGCAAAGTTCTATAAGTTTGATACCCTGGCTGAGGAGGACCTCCTGTTTGCTCAATCGGTGCTGCAGAGTCATCCGCACTCTCCCGCCCGTTTGGGAGCTTTGGTATAATCCCCATGGTCCTTACGGAGTCCCAGTATCCTCAAGGACGTTAGAGAAAATAAGATTTTACTTAACGGTAAATCTATTTCTCGTAGTCCGTAGAGGATGCTGGGCGCCCGTCCCAAATGCGGACTTCTTCTGCAAGACTTGTATATAGTTATTACTTACATAAGGGTTATGTTATGGTTTATCGGTTGAACCGAGGCTATGTTGTTGTTCATACTGTTGACTGGGTAGTATATCACAAGTTATACGGTGTGATTGGTGTGGCTGGTATGGATCTCGCCCTTAGATTTACAAAAATCCTTCCTCGTACTGTCCATCTCCTCTGGGCACAGTTTCCCTAACTGAGGTCTGGAGGAGGGGCATAGAGGGAGGAGCCAGTGCACACCCAGAATCCAAAGCTTTCTTAAAGTGCCCTATCTCCTGCGGAGCCCGTCTATTCCCCATGGTCCTTACGGAGTCCCAGCATCCTCTACGGACTACGAGAAATAGATTTACCGGTAAGTAAAATCTTATTTATTTATTTACTGCTTAAGTTAAAAAATATTTTGGACTTTGGCGTGCATCCTTGTCTATGTTATGTATGTGTGTGTGTGTGTGTGTGTGTATGTATATATATATATATATATATATATATATATGTAACATTTTTTGTGATAGCCCACCCTGACTACCGCCTCTCTCCACTACAATCTATCCTCAATGCTGCTGCCTGGCTCATCTTCCTCTCCAAGTTACTACATCCGCCTCCCCTCTCTTACAAGCCCTACACTGGCTCCCCTTCCCCTTCAGAATCTAGTTTAAGCTTCTCACACTCTCTTACAAGCTCTCACCCACTCCTCTCCCATCTCTGACCTTATCTCCCTTTACACTCCCACCTACTCCTTTAGCTCCTCAAATACATTCTGCCTCTTCTGCCTACTGATTACTTCCTCCCACTCCAAGATTTTTCATGCGTTGCTCCCTACCTCTGGAATTCTCTCCCTCTCCCCATCAGACTCTCCACCTCTCTACAAAACTTCACACAGGCTCTCAAGACTCACTTCTTCATCAAACCCAGCCATCTCTCATCCTCTTTGTCCTATGTTCACTGTCTACCCCATCTGTGTCACCCCTGTCTGTCTGCCCATCCCCTTTAGAATGTAAGCTCTCATGAGCAGGGCCCTCTTCCCTCATGTGCTTTTCCTTCTCTTACTTAGACTATCTTCTACTCCATACTCCCTCCGACAGCACCTAACCCTTGGTTTCTGCCACTCTGATGCTTATTTCAGTGTCATGTTAGCTGATGCAGTGATTTTTCTATACCATGTACTTGTCTTGTACTGTAAGTCACATTGGCGGTGTGGAAACCTTGTGGCACCATATAAATAGAGGATAATAAGAATAATCTGATCTGCTGTTGTGTCCTCAGCTCAGCATCACAGTATGGGTCTTCTAGCTGGAGCCATCGCTGGGGGAATATTGGTGCTGGTCATCTGTATAGCGGTTGTGGCCGTTGCGTTATCCTACTGGAGGAACAAGCATAAAGAAGAGGAGGACGAGATACCTAATGAGATAAGGTACATTATTTGTAATATCTTTATTTTGTATAGCAGCCCAGCTTTAAATATAATTTGTTGGACTTCTGTTTACTGCCCCCAATCCCCCAAGCTTGAGCCCCAGCATTCTGAGAACCCGTAATACAGAACCGGTAAGTCTACTTTGTTTTGTGAGCAGGCGGGACAATAACCAGCTGTAGCCTCTTGGTTGTATCTTGTGATCGGTCATCCCATGGCGCTGGGTCTCTGTCATTCAATTATTCGTTATCCTCTAATAATCCGCTGTTGTCTTCTTTCTAGAGAGGACGATCTTCCTCCAAAGTGCTCCTCCTCTACCAAAGTCTTTCACCCCGATGCCTCCTCCTCCGAGCATGAAACACTGACGTCCACCAACACCTTCAACGGTCACTACTGGAACAACGCCAAGTCTAATTACTCCACCGGTTCTTACGTCCACTACAATTGCAATGGCTGCCGCCAGTCCACTGCTCGTTCCATAGCAGGTCACCCAAGGCCTACGTATGCCAATGGCGGACAACCTTCTTCAGGTCCTCCAAAGACATTGGTGGTTACAGCTAATACCGCCCCCTCTCCGAAGACTGGAGCTAGAAGTAATGGTACCGTTGGTAGAAAAGCCAAACCGTCCCAAACTAGGTCTTACGCTGTCAGCCAGGCCACGTTGGAGCGGATAGGGGCGGTACCGGTGATGATCCCAGCACAAAGCAGAGCTGGGTCGCTAGTATAGAAAACGTGTACAACTATCTAGGGGTAAAAAGAGCTGTGTTAGCATGTGGTGGGATGATAGGATATCATCCGTACTCCTCTGTTATTTCCTTCCATCCAGGCAGTCTACGGAAGAAATTGCTGGAAGCGGCCATTCCTTTGCTCTTGTGCGAGCAAACAGAACCTTGGGCCAAGGATTAAGCAGTGGAAGAGTGGACAGTTTGGCGAGATTGGAACTCGTCTTTGTAGTGCCAAGCACAGCCCCAGGGCTTCCAACGCAGAATAGCATATGTGCCTCCCTAGCTCCTGTCCAGCTCCACACACAGCCCCATCACCGGCCTCTTTTTATTTGCAAACATCTGCCGTCTTTTGACCTCTTATTTCTGGATCAAGTGACCATGGTGCTAAGAAACCCCTAGCCAGAACTTGCCCCACTTATCACCAGCTAATGTCCCCACCGTAGAAGAAGTAGCAGCCCCGTCCCTTAGTTCTTCTTTCACTGCAGCACTTTATCAATAGCGCCACCTAGCTTTGTGGGGGAGCATTACACAGAGCCCTGCTTTACGAGACCGCCAAGGATGAAGGCAAAGTGGGACTACACGTTGTAACGTAGCATCCAGAACATAAACTGTACCTATACAGTTGTCAGATTACAGATTAATTCTTCAAATATTCTATTTTGAAACCATATACACAGAGAATATTTTACAGATGTCACTATATAAGAAAGCACTTTTATTTTCCCGTTATGGGGCTGTTGTTGTGTACTGTAGGTTAACGTTATACCAACTTTGCCCAGCTAGGTGCGCCGGAGGGTGTGTGTTTGTTGCCACCAGGTTTCCAAAAAGTTTTCCATAGTCCCATTCTTTGTTTTGTTCTTACCTGTTGGTTTAGAGCAGGTGTAGGCTAGCAGTAACTCGCGAATTGGGGAACTGCACATGGGCATGCAGTGACTTGTAGTTCTACTAATTCTGGGTACGCGTCGCCTACACCTGGTTTTAGTTCATCGTATTGCAGTTCGTTCTATAGCTTTACTGAAGCCACGTGTTTGTTTTAGTTTTTTTTAAAAATTGGTGTGATCCACGTTCAGCCCCATCCACGCAGGTTGTTTATAATGGCTTGAAACTCCGGCCAGTTCCACTATTGGGGCTATAAAATTACTGTATTTGCTTAGCCCATTCCTGATGGAGTGAAATCTTGGGCCTGCAGTGTTTTTACGTGCCTGAAAATCGCTCTTTCTGGAGTTTTTATACTTTGTACTCAAGAGCCCAAAACTCTGGAGTTCCAAGTGTTTTATACCTCGATCGATGAGAACGTTTTCCATATTTTTTTTCTTTTTTTGCCAATATCATCCTCTTAATACTGTAACCTGTACCGGAGGAATCACGCGATCGTTTCTCAGTGTTTTGTGTCATTGTTTTATGTTGAGATTTTATAATATTACCTTTAACCAAAGTCCTTTTACCGTAAGACATCTAACAGGGCGCTGGACCCTTCTGTCCAATAAATTGCTATCCTGAAAGCAGGTAAAGTACAAAAAAACATTTCCGTGGTCAGATCACAACCAGATTTCCCAATTGACACCCATCCCAAATGGTTTCGTGGCTTTAGATACAATACATTCACTCTCTTTAAATAGTAATAATGATTTAAATATGATGTCAATTAACCATTTGCTGCATTCTTCTAGTAAGTCAGTAAGCATGTGAATGAGCCCGGATGCATCTTGAATAATTTATCCCGGGATATGTGGGGTTGTCTTAAAAAGCTTTCGTATGTTATTCTAAAAATGGTGAGAAAAAAAAAATAATCCAAAAAGGACTTATAAACCATAACTTCCAATAACGCATATTTATATTTTGTGTTACCCAGTACTTCAGTATTCTCCAAAGTATGCATTTTGACCGCAAACGAATGTCTTAGTGATGACAATGGATAGCTGCGGTGCCTAGTGTTATATTAATGACTTGGATAAAGAAACGCAATACTTGCAGCACAGCTTAGCGGCATCCAATGAGCCCCCTATAGGGTGGGACGCTTGGCAGCACACTGGCACAGAGATGTATGGCTTGCATGGCAGTAGGGTATAAAATGTATGGATGCAGCTGCTGTTATGAGGATGGCATAGATCATTTGGTTACAATCATACATCCACTCAAAATTGGCATAAAAGGATATGACAGTATCAGAGTCACCGCTGCAACCGTGCAGGAAATGGGGGCTTCAGTCGCCTTGCAAGCACAGGGGTCTACAGCTGCCCCCAATAGCATGCAAGCGCTGGTACTGTACACTTACTGGGATTAGCGGTTACAGTCCCCCTACTAGTATGCAAGTGCTAGCACTGTACACCTACTGGAATTAGCGGCTACAGTCCACCCACTAGCTTGCGAGCGCTGGTACTGTACACTTACTGGGATTAGCGGTTACAGTCCCCCTACTAGTATGCAAGTGCTAGCACTGTACACCTACTGGAATTAGCGGCTACAAGTCCACCCACTAGCTTGTGAGCGCTGGTACTGTACACTTACTGGGATTAGCGCTACAGTACCCCTACTAGTATGCGAGTGTTAATACTATACACCTACTGGCATTAGCAGTTACAGTCTCCCTACTAGTATGCGAGTGCTAGCACTGTACACCTACTGGAATTAGCGGCTACAGTCTACCCACTAGCATGCGTGTGCTTGTACTGTACACCTACTGGCATTAGCGGCTACAGTACACCCACTAGCATGCGTGTGCTTGTACTGTACACTTACTACAATTAGTGGCTACAGTCTACCAACTAGCATGCGAGTGCTGGTACTGTACACTTACTGGAATTAGCAGCTACAGAACCCCCTACTAGCATGTGAGTACTGGTACTGTACACCTACTAGAATTAGCGGCTACAGTCCACACACTAGAATGCGAGTACTGGTATTGTACACCTACTGGCATTAGCGGCTACAGTCTACCGACTAGCATGCAAGTGCTGGTACTGTACACCTACTGGCATTAGCAGTTACAGTCCCCCTACTAGTATGCTAGTGCTAGTACTGTACATCTACTGGCATTAGCAGTTACAGTCCCCCTACTAGTATGCGAGTGCTAGTACTGTACACCTATTGGCATTAGCCGCTACAGTCTACCCACTAGCATGCATGTTCTGGTACTGTACACTTACTGGCATTAGCGGCTACAGTCTACCCTCTAGCATGCGTGTGCTTGTACTGTACACTTACTGGAATTAGCAGCTACAGAACATCCTACTAGCATGTGAGTTCTGGTACTGTACACCTACTGGCATTAGCGGCTACAGTCCACACACTAGCATGCAAGTGCTGGTACTGTACACCTACTGGCATTAGCAGCTACGGCCACCGACTAGCATGCGAGTGCTGGTACTGTACACTTACTGGGATTAGCAGCTACAGAAGCCCCCACTAGCTTGTGAGTGCTGGTACTGTACATCTACTGGCATTAGCGGCTACAGTCCCCCTACTAGTATGCTAGTGCTGGTACTGTACACCTCCTGCAATTAGTGGTTACAGTCTACCCACCAGTATGCGTTTGCTGGTACTGTACACCTACTGGCATTAGCGACTACAGTCTACCGACTAGCATGCAAGTACTGGTACTGTACACCTACTGGCATTAGCAGCTACAGTCCCCCTACTAGTATGCTAGTGCTAGTACTGTACACCTACTAGAATTAGCAGCTACAGTCTACCCACTAGCATGCGAGTGCTGGTACTGTACACCTACCGGAATTAGCAGCTACGGCCACCGACTAGCATGCGAGTGCTGGTACTGTACACTTACTGGGATTAGCGCTACAGTCTCCCCACTAGTATGTGAGTGTTAGTACTGTACACCTACTGGAATTAGTGGCTACAGTCCACCCACTAGCTTGCGAGTGCTGGTACTGTACACTTACTGGAATTAGCAGCTACAGTCCCCCTACTAGTATGCGAGTGCTAGTACTGTACACCTACTGGAATTAGTGGCTACAGTCTACCCACTAGTATGCGTGTGCTGGTACTGTACACCTACTGGCGTTAGTGGCTACAGTCCCCCTACTAGTATGCTAGTGCTGGTACTGTACACCTACTGGCATTAGCAGCTACAGTCCACCCACTAGTATGTGAGTGCTGGTACTGTACACCTCCTGCAATTAGTGGCTACAGTCCATCCACCATTATGTGAGTGCTTGAGTGACTCTTGATCTGCATCTCCCTCTGTTCTTATTGGGGCAGAAATGGAAGGTAATAAAGCAATTACCAAGCCACAATTTACACCAAATATTAATAATATGCCTCTGCCATGGTTACATTTGCATTGACAGCCTCAAGTATAAATCTCCCATCCTGCATCCTGCGTAAGACTTTCAGACGCCCGGCCTGCCGCATGAACGCCTGTTTCTTCAGTGATGTTAGAAGAAAGAATGTCCAAATAAATTTTCTTATGCATCAGTATAGTAATATCAGGAACATAGAACACTCTGTATCGCTGCACACCAATCATTTCACCCACTAGCGGGGGTTTATTCCGGCAACGGCAGCAAAGCCTTTTAGGTGTGGACTGGTGATATACACTGCTGTACCGTCCGGTGCTGCCGGGCTGTGTCTTTATACCAGAGGAACCCTGCATGGAGCATACCGTATATGTCCAAGCAGAGTATGGCTGACCAAGTGGGATGAAGGCTGTGGCATCTACAATGTCATATATGCCCCTTGGACTGTAAAAATGGCCCATGCTTCCTGTCCTGCCTCCCTAGAAGATCGGGCCGTTGAAGGGGGAGACACAACTGTCTCTCTGTAGTTCCTCCACTGTTTATATTAGAATGTATTGCATAGTTGAAATTCAGGGGAACCCACTTGGGGTGACCTCAGTGGTAGTCCAAATCTGTACTACCCTCAGGTCTCTTGAGACCGGGCCTCTGCCTTGCCAGTAGTCCACCTTTTCCGTCATCTTCCACCTGGCTGCTCGTAGTCATGGCGGCTCTTGCACGCCTCCACTTACCGCAAATCCGTAAGTCTTTATATAGCAAGACGTCTTGTATCTCCAAATTCAGTGTGGTTTATCTAGGGGGGGCGAGGAAAGACAGTCTTTGGGCAGGGCAAGGAGGGTATATGCCTAGTTAAAACTTTTAATATGCTTTTTAATAAATGTCATGGTTTTATTTTTATTTGATTTAATAATTACAGATTTTTAAATAAATAATCGTATTCTAGTTTTAAAAATTTGCGGTATTATTATAATTATTTTGTTTGCTCTTGACCCTAATGCAGGCCCCAAAACCTCTAGCTTATTACTGTATAGTTCAGTCTTAAAAACGAGCCTTTGGAGGCCCTGCTTGTCTGCATTGTACTGGTGCAGCTGCTAGGGCTGTGACTCTATAGCATCATACACCTGGCTGCAGTGCTTGCTAGGATGTGAGAGGCTGAAGACGCATTAGCATCAGCTGCAGTCACTGCTGGGACCAGCGTCCCCATGCTGAGCTGTTACTGGGATCACTGCGACCTTGTGTCTGGCGTGTTAACCTTAAATATTGGAGACCTTAAATCAGATTTTATCCCAGAGCCATCCCAGTATGCCAGGATTACAGGGTTGTACATGCAGTCCCCCTGGAGGTTACTGAGACGTTAGAGGGACATTTACACCCTAAATATGACATTCACATTTTAAAACCTGGCAATGTTACACTTACAGTAGCACTTTACATCGCCTTAATCCGTGGCTGCCCAACTGGCAGGGATTGCTGGGAGTTGTAGTTCCCCCAACAGCCGAGGGGAAAAGATGACCGAAGACCAGCTCTCTGAATGCGAAATCGGCTTTTTTCAGTCATAATACGGTTTAAAATCGATTTATTCTAGAGCAGTGTTACCCAAACTTGGCCCTCTCACTCCCCTAACAGGACAGGTTTTAAGGATATCCATGTCTGAGCACAGATTATTAAAACTAATGATTAACTGAGGTACTAATTAAGTCAGTGCTGCTCAAGCATGGATATCCTTAAGACCTGGACTGTTAGGGCAGTTTGAGAACCAAATTTACCCGTGATGTTTTGGGAAGGGAGAGGCCATTTTAAGAGCAGAATTTTGACACTTGAACATAATTGAAAATAAATATTAAATAAATAAAATTCTAGCTGATTTCTCCCCCTCCCCCCATGTCCTTATTCAGACATGTTATGTGAAAGGTGTAAATGTCCCATTAAAATAAAGTTTTTTAGTCTGTTCTACTTTACATTGAAGAGTTTGGATGATGTTTGCCTTTCCTTAGCCCCTCCTCTTTCCGTGATGTCACTATGTGCGGAGCAGGATCTCGCACAGTGCCTAGATTTTACCCCCAACCCTGCCCACCCACGGTTAAGTCCTCAGGAAGGGATAGGGCCTAGAAAATCTGTCGCGTACGGGCCTTTTCTCCTTCATCCACTTGGGAACACTGGAGCATATACACTGGGGTATAGACGGGTGGATGAGTGGAGCCTGCCACTTTATTTTCAGGGTGATGCTTACTCTCCTCCTAATGCTTTTCAGTCTTTGCTTTCCAGCTGTTTCCAGGATGTTCGGCGAGCCGAACGGTGCAAATCACAGTCTGGTTTATAGGGCTCAGCAGAATCTAGCACCACTTTAATCGCTAACCATCTACTGTCCACTATTTCGAGGTCCTTTCTCAGAATGTAAGCCCAGTAATTTGGGTTCTGTTCCCATCTGGTTATGGGACGGTGACGGAAGAAATACGCATGAGACCTACAAATCAGGGAGCTTCATCAGCATGCAAACACCTTGCCAGAAACAGTCATTATTTTGTACATTTTGTAAAAAAATAAAATAAATAGATTTAAAAAAAAAATTACTAACAGAAAAGTATTTCCTGGACTTTCCTGTTCTCAGTTCTGTATTATAACAGTTGATAAATATTATTCTTAATCAAATGTTGTATCCGTGTCTCTTTTATATCTGTTGTACTGTGCTGCCATCTGCTGGACATTGTTATGCGGTGCAAAACTGGTCATAAGCTAGGTGAAGAAATGGAATAGGATTTGTATCATCGTCTATTATCAAAATCAGCCCCCATGTATTAATGGTATCTGGTCTCTAGGTCGACATGCATTAGGTCGAAATGGTTTCTGGGTTGACATGACAAAAGTGAGTTTTTCACAATTTTTTTTTTTCATTTAAAAAGCAAAACAAAAAACGTTTTCATACTTTACGATCCACGTGGACTACAGTTGGGAATGGTAACCTGTGCCGAGCGCAGCAGTAGCAGACCGAGGCACCTTGCCTGAGGTTCGCTCGCCATGCGAGGGGACACGGTGCACTAACTGGGGTTCCCCGTCACTGTACGAAGAAAAACGACACCTTTAAAAAAAATGTTTGCCATACTGCTTGTGTTGACCTATTTTAGGCATCGACTGTTATATTATTAGGAAGCACCTGTATTCTGGAAGCAGATACCAGGTAGTTGGCGCGACCCAGAGCAGAGGCGCGGAGTCTAACACACCAGGGGGGTGTTCACCAGGGAACCCCGCAAGGGGATTTGGGCTTCGTTGCCCCTGATGTGCAGGTCTCGGCCCCCTTCCTGAGTCACCTGGTATCTGCACACGAGTACACAAGGTATATACAGGATAATTTACCTGGAGAAATGCAGCTGGTAAGGCAGGGGTTAATTGCAGAGTGACTGACAAGCAGGGCTAATGGCAGAGGTTTGATGAGAGCTGAGCTGGGTCACAGAGGGAAACAAACTTGCAGGCTGTAAGTTCTGGATAGCAGAGCTGGAATTTGCCAGGATTCACAGGACTTTGTTTGGAGTCTGGATACAGAATTGCATACCTCCCAACTGTCCCGATTTTCGCGGGACAGTCCCGTTTTTTGGGGACTGTCCCGCTGTCCCACCCGCGGGTCGCAGTGTCCCGCGGTGGGGGGGACAGTTGGGAGGCTCTGTCTCTCGCTGCCCTGCTTAGCAGAGCAGCGGTGAATAGACGCTGTGCGCATGCGCACAGCGTCTATTCAGTGCAGACAGGGGGAGAGGAGGCATGCCAGCGGCTCACGGAGCGCTGGGCATGCCCCCTCAGTGACGAAATCGGGGGGCGTGACTCGCGATCGCAGATCCTCCCGCGAAGCCACGCCCCTTTTCGGGAGCGCGCGCGGCTTCGTCGCGCGTGTGTCCCTCTTTAATGCAGCACAAAGTTGGGAGGTATGGAATTGCAGGTACTGAATGGAGATGAACATGCAGAAAGGTCTGTGTGATTAGGCTGCTGTTTGCAAAACTGGACAGGTGCTGGATTACTGAGGCAAGGTGCAGGACTGGCTGGAATGGTGCACGGATATCTTGAAGCAGGGATTCCAAGGCAGAAGGACACACTGGATATATAATTGTAGTAGATACAGGTCCAAGATGAACTGGGTGCAGGACTGGCAGGAATACTGGGACCAGTTACCAGGACACAGGAGACTGGGAACTTGCACAGCGTGCAATGGCCACGTGCTGAGCACACAGGAACAGGCTCTAAGGAGTCCAGACTAGAACCTGACTCTCTCTGATACTGAACTCTATCACTGGCCCGGTGGTATGTGGATACTGCCTAGTTAAAGGGAGACAGACCAATCACATGATAGTCAGGCTGGAGTTGCAGGTAATGAGGTCCACGTGATTAGTTGCTAGGAAGTGAGAACAACAGAAGGGAGCAGACGGATCCAGGTGCTAATCAATGCAGAAAGCAGAACTGACAGATTTGCAGCCGCTGCACACATAACATCGACTTAATTACTGTCGACCAATGGTGGTCGACCTAGACACTAAGTGTCGACTCTATGATCAACACCCGTATTAATACGGTAAAGCACAATAACTACATGAACGCAATTAAGGATAGTGGCAAACGTGCAAAAATAAGTGAGTCGTGTGCAAACAATTACAGTTGGCGAAAAGACAGGACATGCAAACAATAGCACGCAAACAAATATTCAGCTTAAGACCTAGCAGGGTTGATATAAAGAGGTTATGGATATGTGACACTGTATAGAGTGGGCCTTGCACATGACCGTTCACATTCTAGAGGCGGGGTATAATGAGAGACCGCAGGAGCCAATTTGCCAGAAGTAGATGTGGTGGAGGAATCGGACACAAGAGGTAGGATAGGCGAGCATGAGTAGGTAGGGTTTGAAGAAGTGTAGCTTGTGGGGACACAAGAAAGTAGGGTTTGATGGGAGTATAGGTTGGGGGAGTTTGGTAGTATGAGGCAGTGAGTTCCATAGGTTGTGAGCAGCACGAGAGAAGTCTTGGAAACTCAATGTACTTTGATGTCATAGGTAGAACTGAGTGATCAAGATAAGGGTGCATTTTGTGACAATGCCAAATATATATATATATAGTTGGAAGGTTTTGTGAGCGCTTTAGAAGTGAGGTTGAACAGTTTGAATTGAATTCTGAAGGGTATGGGGAGCCATTTAAATGATGTACAGGTTGGAGTGTGTCCAGCCGCAGCATTCAGTATGGATTGTAGAGGAGGAAAGGGGGGTGCTGGTGTGGAGGATGTTACAGTAGAAGATAATAAATGAGTGGCTAGGCTTTTGGTTATTTACTGGGTGAGGAAGACGTGATATTCTTCAATGCTGCAGAGGAGGAAGCGACAGGGACTAGATGGGAGGTGAGGCGCTAAGGGTGGAGCTGATAAAAACAGAACAGTGTGCATAGGGAACGGGATGGAGCGCGGTTGCCGAGCTGACGGGAGATGTGTTGATGGTTAATGTTTTAAGCATTGGGAAATGCAATGAGTTCATATTTGGGCATAGGTAGCTCTTGGAGATCTAGGTGGAGATGGTAGCTGAGCAGGTGGACACACGGAATATGAAAGGAGAAAGGTGGTGCGGTAGGAGGTAATCCAGGAGAGTACAGCACCAAGGAGTCTATCAAAGCGAGAGGCGTCAAGGAAAAGCGACCGTGTTTCAAGCAACAGAATATCAGAAGTGAGAATTGTTAACCCTTTGCCTTAATTAGGTCATCGGTCACTTATTGAGAATAGTGTCACTGGAGTGCAGGCGATGGAAGCCAGATATGCAGTGGGATGGGAAGAGCATGGGAGCACAGATGTGTCTTAGTTGAAGACATCACTCAAGAATTCTGTAAGCAATGGGTGCAGAGAAACGGGGCAATAGATGGAGGGAGAGGAAGGGCTGAGGGACGGTGAGACCAGTGCAGATGGAGCATGTTTGGGAGGTACCAGTGCAGATGGACGGAGTGAGAAGGTGCCAGCGAGTGGAAGCGGAGCTTGGTGGGAAGAGGGAGGTGAGGAGAGTGAGGATCTCCGTTACAAGAGGGAAGAAACTAGGGTGACAGGATTAGTGGCAGACAGGGTGGACTGGCAGCGGTTGCATTGTGGACACTTGTCTTTCCAGTAGGTGGCGAAGTATCCAGTTTCCTGTTTTAATGCCAGGCACATACAGTAAATTCTCATTGGCTTGTGATCACCACACAATGATGGCATTATTAGGAGCTATGAACTGAACAACCAACCATCCACATTGCTCCAATTTCTATGCTTGCCTCCCTTCTGTGACCTCTTGTGGGTTTTGTGTCTGTTGCTTGGTTATTTTTCTCCAGAGTTGTCCACTGTATATGGACCTCTCACCTTCCTGGGGGTATCAGTGATTCAGAGTCCTGCAGAATTAGAACCTCTCCCTTATTCACAAGAGCGAGACAGATGACCCCATTGGAAGTAATACCCCCATGTGCCTGAGCCTTTACCGACAGTAGCCCTAGGGTAATTATCAGGGTGGAGGTTGTGCTGCTATTTCCATGTCTATAGTTCAGCTCCTGGTGACTAAACAGAAAGAACATTTAGTTTTTCTCATTCAGTAAAGTTCCGTGAAACGTCCCAATGACACTTCTACAATGTCCGTACCTGAGCCGCCCACTAGAGAGCGTCCTTACAATTGTCCAGGGCTCTTCCTGCACGTATACAGCCATCACCTGCTATATATACACAGCGTAGGGACTGTAAAGGTGCAAACGACGGAATCAGACCACTGTGCAGCTAATAAAATGTTTCGAGTTTCTTTCAGCTAACATACACTTTGGTTTATTTCCAGCTAGGGCTTGCATGTCGGTGAATGGGCGTCAGGACTGTCTTGCAGGTGGGATTGTTGCTTGTTTGAAGCTTTGGGCAGCTAGAAATGGACTTTCTCCACGGACAAGTAACTGATGGATCCCAATAAGAGTGAAGGACACGACCTGGTCTCCACTAGCTTAGCGCTGGTGCTATGTGGAGCAGAAAGAGCTCTTCCCCTCTGGACACCCAAAAAATAAATATTTTAGGAACAAGATACATTTCTCTAAACGTCCTAGTGGATGCTGGGGACTCCGTCAGGACCATGGGGATTAGCGGCTCCGCAGGAGACAGGGCACAAAAATAAAGCTTTAGGATCAGGTGGTGTGCACTGGCTCCTCCCCCTATGACCCTCCTCCAAGCCTCTGTTAGGTTTTTGTGCCCGTCCGAGCAGGGTGCAATCTAGGTGGCTCTCTTAAGGAGCTGCTTAGAAAAAGTTTTAGGTTTTTTATTTTCAGTGAGTCCTGCTGGCAACAGGCTCACTGCATCGAGGGACTTAGGGGAGAGAAGTTCAACTCACCTGCGTGCAGGATGGATTGGCTTCTTAGGCTACTGGACACCATTAGCTCCAGAGGGAGTCGGAACACAGGTCTCACCCTGGGGTTCGTCCCGGAGCCGCGCCGCCGACCCCCCTTGCAGATGCTGAAGATTGAAGGTCCAGAAACCGGCGGCAGAAGGCTTTTCAGTCTTCATGAAGGTAGCGCACAGCACTGCAGCTGTGCGCCATTGTTGTCACACACTTCACACCATTGGGTCACGGAGGGTGCAGGGCGCTGCTGGGGGCGCCCTGGGCAGCAATGTATAATACTTTTTATGGCTAAAAAATACATCACATATAGCCCTTGAGGCTATATGGATGTATTTAACCCCTGCCAGATATCTCAAACTCCGGGAGAAAAGCCCGCCGGAATAGGGGGCGGGGCTTATTCTCCTCAGCACACAGCGCCATTTTCCGGCTCAGCTCCGCTGTGAGGAAGGCTCCCAGGACTCTCCCCTGCACTGCACTACAGAAACAGGGTAAAACAGAGAGGGGGGGCACTTTTTTTGGCGATATTTTATATATTTAAGCTGCTATAAGGATACAACACATATAAGGTTGTTCCCATATATATTATAGCGCTTGGGTGTGTGCTGGCAAACTCTCCCTCTGTCTCCCCAAAGGGCTAGTGGGGTCCTGTCTTCAATAGAGCATTCCCTGTGTGTCTGCTGTGTGTCGGTACGTGTGTGTCGACATGTATGAGGACGATGTTGGTGTGGAGGCAGAGCAATTGCCGATAATGGTGATGTCACCCCCCAGGGAGTCGACACCGGAATGGATGGCTTTGTTTATGGAATTACGTGATAATGTCAGCACATTACAAAAATCAGTTGACGACATGAGACGGCCGGAAAACCAGTTGGTACCTGCCCAGGCGTCTCAGACACCGTCAGGGGCTGTAAAACGCCCTTTACCTCAGTCGGTCGACACAGACCCAGACACGGACACTGAATCTAGTGTCGAAGGTGAAGAAACAAACGTATTTTCAAGTAGGGCCACACGTTATATGATCACGGCAATGAAGGAGGCTTTGCATATCTCTGATACTGCAAGTACCACAAAAAGGGGTATTATGTGGGGGGTGAAAAAACTACCTGTAGTTTTTCCTGAATCAGAGGAATTGAATGATGTATGTGATGAAGCGTGGGTTAACCCAGATAGAAAAGTGCTAATTTCAAAAAAGTTATTGGCATTATACCCTTTCCCGCCAGAGGTTAGGGCGCGCTGGGAAACACCCCCTAAGGTGGATAAGGCGCTCACACGCTTATCAAAACAAGTGGCGTTACCGTCTCCTGATACGGCCGCCCTCAAGGATCCAGCTGATAGGAGGCTGGAAACTACCCTAAAAAGTATATACACACATACTGGTGTTATACTGCGACCAGCCATCGCCTCAGCCTGGATGTGCAGTGCTGGGGTGATCTGGTCGGATTCCCTGACTGAAAATATTGATACCCTGGATAGGGACAGTATTTTACAGACTTTAGAGCAATTAAAGGATGCTTTTCTTTATATGCGAGATGCTCAGAGGGATATTTGCACTCTGGCATCGAGAGTAAGTGCGATGTCCATATCTGCCAGAAGAAGTTTATGGACACGACAGTGGTCAGGTGATGCGGATTCCAAACGGCATATGGAAGTATTGCCGTATAAAGGGGAGAAATTATTTGGCGTCGGTCTATCGGATCTGGTGGCCACGGCAACGGCCGGGAAATCCACCTTTTTACCTCAGACCCCCTCCCAACAGAAAAAGACACCGTCTTTTCAGCCGCAGTCCTTTCGGTCCTATAAGAACAAGCGGGCAAAAGGACAGTCATATCTGCCCCGAGGCAGAGGAAAGGGTAAGAGAGGGCAGCAAGCAGCTCCTTCCCAGGAACAGAAGCCCTCCGCGGGTTCTGCAAAGCCCTCAGCATGACGCTGGGGCTTTACAAGCGGACTCAGAAACGGTGGGGGGTCGACTCAAGAATTTCAGCGCGCAGTGGGCTTGCTCACAGGTGGACCCCTGGATCCTGCAGATAATATCTCAGGGTTACAGGTTGGAATTCGAGAAGTCTCCCCCTCGCCGGTTCCTAAAGTCTGCTCTGCCAACGTCTCCCTCAGACAGGGCGACGGTATTGGAAGCCATTCACAAGCTGTATTCTCAGCAGGTGATAGTCAAGGTACCCCTCCTACAACAGGGAAAGGGGTATTATTCCACACTATTTGTGGTACCGAAGCCGGACGGCTCGGTAAGACCTATTCTAAATCTGAAATCTTTGAACCTGTACATACAAAAATTCAAGTTCAAGATGGAGTCACTCAGAGCAGTGATAGCGAATCTGGAAGAAGGGGACTTTATGGTGTCCCTGGACATCAAGGATGCTTACCTGCATGTCCCAATTTGCCCTTCACATCAAGGGTACCTCAGGTTCGTGGTGCAAAACTGTCATTATCAGTTTCAGACGCTGCCGTTTGGATTGTCCACGGCACCTCGGGTCTTTACCAAGGTAATGGCCGAAATGATGTTTCTTCTACGAAGAAAAGGCGTATTAATTATCCCTTACTTGGACGATCTCCTGATAAGGGCAAGGTCCAGAGAACAGCTGGAGGACGGAGTAGCACTAACCCAAGTAGTGCTGCAACAACACGGGTGGATTCTGAATTTCCCAAAATCTCAGTTGACCCCGACAACACGTCTGCTGTTCCTGGGAATGATTCTGGACACGGTTCAGAAAAAGGTGTTTCTTCCGGAGGAGAAAGCCAGGGAGTTATCCGAACTTGTCAGGAACCTCCTAAAACCAGGAAAAGTGTCTGTGCATCAATGCACAAGAGTCCTGGGAAAGATGGTGGCTTCTTACGAAGCAATCCCATTCGGCAGATTCCACGCACGAACTTTTCAGTGGGATCTGCTGGACAAATGGTCCGGATCGCATCTGCAGATGCATCAGCGGATAACCTTATCGCCACGGACAAGGGTGTCTCTTCTGTGGTGGTTACAGAGTGCTCATCTGTTAAAAGGCCGCAGATTCGGCATACAGGACTGGGTCCTGGTGACCACGGATGCCAGTCTGAGAGGCTGGGGAGCGGTCACACAGGGAAGAAACTTCCAGGGAGTATGGTGTCAAAGTCAGAAAAATATCTCTATGCCCTCTACCATATTTGCACCTCACACAGGTCCGTGCTGCGCATGCGTACGCTCTCCCGTACGTGCGCATACTCACAGTCGCGGGCACCCGCAGGCGCATGGTATGCGTATTTACGGTAGAGTTTATGCGATCATAGCGTGCGACTCAATCATTACATATTTTCACTATATAATGTATTTTGTAGATCATGGTCCCTTTGATAGATTCTGAAAGTTTGGTTAATATAGAATGTTCATGAACAGAGGAATCCCTCTTTGTTTGATACGAAGGGTCAGATAGGAGTAATACAGTGGTGTTTAGTATCCATCGGAAGAATATTTAATTAGAAATATTCCGGTGTTGGTTTGAAGCAGATCAATCGCTCGTGCGAATAGTTATGGACATAAGAAGTTTATGAACATTTACTTTATTTGCACTTTATTACCCATGCGGCGGGAAACCCAGTTTCCCTCCCACCTGAGCAGTTGGAAATAGTCACAGCCCACCTGTATGAATCAACCTATGACCTTTTGTTATAATGCGAAGCCGAATTCCTGTGTCCAATGCACAATGAGATTGTAGGGACCATTGAATTGTATTATGTGTGGGGCATAAATAGCAAGCCGACCATATCCAACGGCACTCTCTTCAACGGTTCTCATTGCTGATAATCGGGAGCTGGATATCGAGGCGCATGCGATCGTTCCCCTTGTGCGTAAGTTCTCTCCGTAATCATATTGTCTTACTGTGAGCCATTTCTCTCTCTCTCCCTCTCTTCTCTTTCTCTCGTATTTTCCCTTGATTAGACTTGAATTGTATTGTATCGTATTTCCTGTGTAGTTATCTGGTTAGTTGGTTTATGTTATACTGTAGTGTATGCTTTGTACTGTGATTCTTTTAGCAAGTAATAGTCATAATACATATAATAGGTTTCGGACCCTAAGCCAGGTATCTGTGTATTCTTCATAGTGTTAAGTATTCTCTGAGCGTCGGTGACGCTCAAGCAGCTTTGTAGGTAATCAGGTTACACAAGGTTGCACTTACACATTGTTTCCACACTAAGGTTTACTGTGTATTTCATTGCTGAAGGTATAGATATAAAGGTTTAACGTTGTGAGCGTCTGCATCGCTGGTGATCTCCTCGTGGTCCCGAGCGTCCGCTACGCTATAGCTAATCATAACGTTAGTCGGCAGCCAATAGCGTGCCTGCCTGTGATCACTAAGTCGTAAGCGAACGTGACGCTTGAGCGTCTCGCCTACGGCTGAGCGATCGTTACGCAACTTGCGTACCCTTACGGTACTTCTTACGTAGATAGCGTACAGGGGCCCTCATTCCGAGTTGTTCGCTCGGAGTTTTTCATCGCATCGCAGTGAGAATTCTCTTAGTGCGCATGCGCAATGTTCGCACTGCGACTGCGCCAAGTAACTTTACTATGAAGAAAGTAAGTTTACTCACGGCATTTTCATCGCTCCGACGTTCGCATTGTGATTGACAGGAAATGGGTGTTACTGGGCGGATGCACGGCGTTTTAGGGGCGTGTGGCTGGAAACGCTACCGTTTCCGGAAAAAACGCAGGAGTGGCCGGAGAAACGGTGGGAGTGCCTGGGCGAACGCTGGGTGTGTTTATGACGTCAGCCAGGAACGAAAAGCACTGAACTGATCGCACAGGCAGAGTAAGTCTGAAGCTACTCAGAAACTGCTAACTCGTTTGTAATCGCAATATTGCGCGTATGTCGGTCGCAATTTTAAGAAGCTAAGATTCACTCCCAGTAGGCGGCGGCTTAGCGTGTGTAACTCTGCTACATTCGCCTTGCGAGCGAACAACTCGGAATGAGGGCCAGTGTTCTTAGACCTCATAAAGGGTAATATATACGATAAATATTTAGCTTTATCAATTGGCGGCTCGTCCTGTCCTTCACATATCTGCACTAGGTAGATCAGCAGACATTATCCCTCAGCAAAGGGCGGGAGGTTGTCTCGTAGTGCTGACGGGATAAGCGTCTGCTTCACTTAGATAAAAGAGTGCTGAAGGAATCCGGGAACCGGAGGTAAGAACAAAACGCTAGTGTCTTTTAAAACTGTATTTTTCTGTCTTGCGTACACACGCACGCACACATATATATCTGCATTTCTTTTTCTTTTTCATTTTCGTATATCACTCTCCTGTCTGCCAGTTTTATAGTCGATAGAAGTGCTAAAAAAAAAAAAAAGATTTGCCGTTATTTCATAGTTTAAGAGTAAAGGTAATATAGTTAAAAGATAGACAAACACACAGTTTTGTCTGGGAGATAAGGCGAAGTCAGTGTGTTGTGTGGTAGATGACCAGGGATCATCTACATTGATAAAAATATAAATTGTGTTACGGTGGATCTTTGCTTTGCGTACACGTGTCCCTAACAAAAGACTTGTGTACGCAATCCAAAGGCGGACGCACGCAGCGTACATTACGCAACGGAGCGTCCGGTTACGCCCACGTAGCTCAAGTCACGATAAGTTGATTTTTAACGCAACGCGATAAGTAACGCAAAGCGGTAAATAGCGCCACAGGCGATAAATAACGCAAGTCTATTTTTGGAAATCCAAAATTTAAATTAACAGATCCTGCTCCTAATTGGTAACACAGCTGGGCTAAAGAAAAATTTCTGCGCAGAAATAGAAATAGAAGCAAAAGGGTACATGTGATGAGTGAGTGTTTTTGTATTACATAAGTTTATATAACTTAAAGGTTGAACCACAAGAAAAGTCGAGTACTCGTGAGGTACACGCGTGTAAGTGACGTGCACGGTGGCTAGGGAGGCATCCTTGGTTAAACATAATATTTGAGCATTAGAGTATAGCGGACCAGTATAGAACAAGACCAGGAGGTCAGACCAGGAGGTCGTACAGAACAAGACCAGGAGGTCATAACAGACCAGGAGGTCCAGGTACAGTAAACAGGGAAGTCCGCTATACAGTTCAGAGGCACAACACCGAGAAGGGTTGGTGCAAGACCCATATAGGCCGTACAAGCTCTGGCTGAAGGAATTCGCAGTCGTAAGTTTCGATTCCATTGGTCTTTCCGTATACAAGCTTAGTTGTTTGTGTACTGAACGACTGGACCGCACGTAATTGTGTACAGTAGTTAGTAATCTGACCTAGTACCATTAGAGTAAAGGGGTCACAAACGCTATTTGTACATTCTGACGTGATTTGTGTAATTTTTTATTTTTCAAGAAGGGAATTTCGCTGGTCACTCAGGAACTATCTGACAAACCTCACCTTTACTGGAAAGAGTAAGTGTTCTGCGGATAACCCTCACATGTTCCAGTAAACAACGGTTTTTATAGGTGCCCTGGGTCGAGTGCGCCAGCACCATATCGGTGTGATCAGGTCGCATTGGTCGGCGTGGGCGAGTGAGTGGGATACTCGGTAAACCGCCACCGTCGGCCTATTGTGAACAATCTGGTTTTCTGTAAGGGTTCGCTGAAGACCTTGATATAGAGATCAGAGGTAGAGCAAGCAACGCCTGCAGAGTTATGGGGGCCAGTTGTTCAGGTAGGGGGCGATCAACCTCGGTTCGGGTTGATTCAGTGGTCCGACCAATTGGGTCGGCCAGGTATATCATGTGTGAGAAATATGGAAGTTACACAGAGGTTTTATGTGATGAATGGGAGAGAATGACGGTACAAGACCGGGAGAAATTCCCAAGAATAGGTAGCTTCAGCCCAGAGGTGTTACAAAATTTAAGGAGGAGGATATGTCTCATAAAATCAACAAAGAGACGAGTTCAGCATTATGATTATTTACAGTTGTGGCAACAGGAAGGTGAGATACAGAGAGGTTTGGCTCAGGCGGCAGGATCTGGCTCTAACAGAAAACTGATTGCCACGGCCCCGCCGCCACCATATATATCAGGAGAGAAGTTGATTACGGAGAAAGACGCACTAAGGTGTAACACAAAATCACTTAGTAACTGTGTAAATGTTAATGATAATGTTAACCCATGCAAGTATTAACCCGTGCAAGTTGTACCCTGTTTTGAACTTTCCTCAGGAGTGTGATCAAGAGGACGAAGCGACAACGATTTCAGCGCTCTCTCTAGCAGCCACCATAGCCGAGACCACAGTAGGCACAGCAACACCCACGAGATTAGTAAAGGCCCCTAGCGGAGGGATAGGTGAGGTCGTATCAACTGGTAAGTACGGCACCATGCATTATGCTGAGACTATGTCACCACAAGCTGTAGAATCTACACAGAATGAGGTTGTCAGAATTACTCCTGTTAGGGTAATAGCAGTTCCCAATGGGAAAACAGATGTATCAGGAGCCACTCCCATAAGGAACATTGCCATGTACAGCCCATTTTCCCGAATGGAATTAAGGACCATAGTGTCTGAATTCCCTGACCCTAGAAAAGATTTAGTTGCCAGCCAAAAATACATCACAGACTTAGGAAACACTTTAGAGCCCAATAATAAAGATTGGCAGATATTGCTAAAAGCTTGTTTACCCTCCAATGTCGACTCAGCTCAATTTTTAGCTGATTGTGGACTAGATCTGGATGTACCTCTTACAGATGTGTACAACAAAGATAATGTAAGAAGGATAAACTTACAGTTAAAGGAGCATTTCCCAGCAGTTGTTAAATGGAACAAAATATTTTCCATTAAACAAAAAGAGTCAGAAACAGCTGCAGAATATTTTCACCGGGCACTATTAGAAATGGCAAAGTACACTGGTATAGAGGACATTAGGACAAATCCAAACCATCGAGAAGTAGCAGTATCTGTACTAATGGATGGTTTGAAGGAAACATTAAAGGCAAGGGTACAGACCACGCAACCATGTTGGCGAGGTCTGTCTGTGGCTACTTTGAGAGAGGCTGCTATTGATCACGACAGAAACATCACCAGACACAGGGAACAACAAGGTGACAAATTAATGTCAGTAAGTATACAGGCTCTGACCACAAAGCAGCCTGCGTATATACCATCCAACCCTGTGGGTAAGTCAACTATGATAACATGTTATTCTTGTCAAAGACAGGGGCACTATGCACGAGACTGTAGAGCGAAAAATTCGCAAAGATCATACCAACCCCCTAGACAACGACACGACACACGACATTGGGAGCAAGGTCCGCAGAAACGGAGTTATGAGCCACATACAGGGGAAACAAAAAGATATCCCCCAAACAGAGACTGGCATGCCTCTGGTAGTTCCCAACTATCTCCCTCACAAATAGTTGCTGCCAGCGGGATTCAGGGAGGTCACCATACCCAATAGGGGTGTGGCCATACCTGTAATCTGCAGCCAGTGAAATTGATTGCCAACCTTGAAAGTGAACCCGAGGTCGCAATTAATGTAGCTGGTAAAACTTTAAACTTTCTTGTAGACACAGGGGCGGCCAAGTCAGTGATAAATTCGACAGTGGGCATGAGGACCACTGGTAGGACAATTCCAGCCATGGGAGTAACAGGAGTAGTCCAGCACTACCCTGTTAGCAAACCAGCCGAGATTACAATAGGGCCTTTGCATACCAAGCATTCCTTTTTGCTGGCTGCATCGGCACCAACCAATCTCCTGGGAAGAGATTTACTGTGTAAAATGGGGTGCGTCATTTATTGTACTCCTGAAGGTGTATTCTTGGACATACCTGAGAAACACGCTCAGGAAGTGCGAGACATGTTAGACTCCCCATCAAAATTAATGTCACATACCATTATGACAAATAGGAATCCATCCCAAGTAGAAGAGATGACATCTCAGATACCAGAGTCACTTTGGACAAAAGACGGACAGGACACTGGATTAATGGCAAACGTAGCTCCAGTAGTTGTACAAGTAAAAGATGGTAGGATAGCTCCAAAAATCCCACAATATCCTCTGAAGCCAGAGGTGGAGTTAGGAGTTTACCCAGTAATAGAGCGCTTGCTACAACAGGGCATTCTGGTAAGAACGTCCAGCACTGCCAATAGTCCCATCTTCCCTGTTAAGAAGAGTGGGGGGAGGGGTTACAGGCTAGTGCAGGATCTAAGGGGGATTAACAAAATAGTTGAGAGTCAGTTCCCCGTAGTGCCAAATCCAGCTGTCATCCTAATGCAAATCCCTCCCACTGCCAAATTTTTCACTGTTATTGACCTCTGCTCCGCTTTCTTTTCGGTACCTCTGCACCCTGACAGCCAATATTTGTTTGCATTCACATACAGAGGAGTCCAATACACGTGGACTCGATTACCCCAAGGTTTCATAGATAGTCCAAGTATATTTTCTCAGGCTTTGCATGATTGTTTACAGTCTTTTCAACCAGACAGTGGATCAGTATTGATACAGTATGTGGACGATTTATTACTGTGTTCAGATTCACTGGAAGCATCTCTGAAGGATACGAAACAGCTCCTGTTTCATCTTTCAGACACCGGACACAAGGTGTCCAAAGACAAGTTGCAATTATGCCAAACTAAGGTAAAATATTTGGGACACTGTCTAACACAAGGACTGAGACACCTGACCGCTGATAGAATCCAAGCAATTAGAGACATGACCCTGCCACAAACCCAGCAACAGATCAGAACGTTTTTAGGAATGTGTGGGTATTGCCGTAATTGGATCCCAGGGTTTTCCATTTTAGCGTTACCTTTGCAGGAAATGGTCTCCTCAAACAAACCTGATAGGATCTCGCATACAGACGAGTCCGAAACAGCATTTGAGAGACTCAAACAGTGCCTAACGCAGGCACCAGCACTAGGTATGCCAGACTATGGGAAACCCTTTGAACTATACGGAACAGAAAGTGCTGGTTGCGCGGCAGGCGTACTAACCCAAAAACACGGTGATGCCAGCAGGCCAGTTGCATACTACAGCGCTCAGCTAGATACGGTAGCGCGATCCCTCCCCACATGCTTGCGAAGCGTTGCTGCGATAGCATTGCTAGTGACAAAAAGCGAAGATGTCGTGCTAGGCCACAACCTCACAATCCATACGCCACATGCAGTATCAGCCTTATTGAATTCTGCCCAAACCAGACACGTCTCATCAGCGAGGTTTACAAGATGGGAATTGGCACTAATGGCCCCCGTAAACATCACCATAAGGAGATGCAGTGCATTAAATCCTGCAACATATCTCCCAGGTGTGCCTGGTCAGGCACAAAGGGTGGAAGGTGAGAGTGCTGGGGAAGGAGGATTTAATACAAAGGAAGATACACATGATTGTATGGAATATTTGACCCAAAATTTTACCGCAAGGCCTGACATCAGTGACAACCCACTGGAAGATGCAGAACTCACGTTCTACACGGACGGTAGTTGTAACAGACAGTCAGACTCGGGAGACTTGTGTACTGGATACGCAGTCGTAAATGACCAAGACACCATAGAAGCGGAACCGCTAGGCCCACCTCACTCAGCCCAGGTTGCTGAACTGGTCGCCCTAACCAGAGCATGTGAATTGGCTAAGGGTAAGTCAGCCAATATCTACACCGATTCTAGATACGCATTCGGGGTAGTCCATGATTTCGGAGCCCTATGGCGCCTCAGAAATTTCATGACGGCAGCTGGTACACCGGTAGCGCATGCAGCTCACATAAAAAGGCTTCTAACAGCGATACAGGAACCCGACAGAGTGGCTGTTATCAAATGTAAAGCACACACATATAGCCAAGACCCGGTATCACTTGGTAACAGCCGAGCAGACGAAGCTGCTAAGTTAGCAGCTGCTACCCCCATACAGACAAACACCACACAACTGATGGTATTCAATACCATCAACACACAGAAGTTGTGTAAAATGCAAAATTTGTGTTCCACACAGGAAAAGGCAGTCTGGAAGGCAAAGGGATGTGGCCAAGAGTCCTCAGGACTCTGGACGGATGGACATGGTAAACCAGTGGCCCCCAGAGCATATCTTCCATGTCTGGCTGAAGCAGCTCACGGGCTGACTCATCTAGGCAAGGAGGGAATGTGCAAATTGGTAAGAGCCTATTGGTGCGCCCCAGGATTCTCCTCTCATGCGAGTAAAAGAGCAATGTCATGCCTTACCTGTCTGAGAAAGAATATTGGAAAGGCAATACCAACAGAACCATCCCATATCCCACCTGCCGGCGGCCCTTTCCAGGTAATACAAATTGACTTCATTCAATTACCCCCTTGTCGGAATTTGAAATATGTACTTGTTTGTATAGATGTTTTCTCGAATTGGGTCGAAGCATCTCCTGCAGCTACAAATACCGCTATGTTTACAGCTAAGAAAATTGTGCAGGAATTTGTATGTAGATATGGTATCCCTAGAATAATCGAAAGTGATAGGGTTACCCATTTTACAGGTGATGTCTTTCAAGGAATGTGTAAGTTGATGGGAATTGATAGCAAGCTGCACACTCCGTACCGCCCACAGGCGAGTGCGAAGGTCGAAAGAGTGAACAGCACTATTAAAAATAAATTGAGTAAAGTGATGGCAGAGACAGGATTGACATGGCCAGAAGCTTTGCCCATTGTATTGTACAGTATCAGAACCACTCCCAGGTCCCCTCTTAATCTGTCCCCTTTTGAAATCTTATTTGGTCGACAACCGCATGTCATGATTAACCCTCAGGATGATTTGAAATGTAACAATGAAGTAACTGTAAAGTACTTGATTAACATGAGTAAACAGTTAAGGAATCAAAATGATAATCTAAAGTTGGTGATTCCTGATCTACCTGATAGTAGTTGCCATGACATTGAACCTGGGGATTATGTAATGATACGAAATTTTCTACGCTCAGGTTGCCTTATTGACAGATGGGAAGGACCATACCAGGTCTTATTGACTAGCACTACAGCATTGAAGGTTGCTGAGAGAGAGACTTGGGTCCATTCATCCCACTGCAAGAAGGTTGCTGATCCAGAGAAGTCCCGTGATAAGGAACAGACGGTAGAGGTTGTATCACTGGAGTGTCTGTTCCAGGAGGACTGAGGCGGCACCTGAGCCTTGAAGACCGAGAGCTGTTGTCGACTCCCCACTCCCTTTTATTATTTTCCTCCACTTCCCATCCCCTCTCCCTCAAATTTCCTTTTCCTCCTTCTCATTCTTCTTCGTCTCCTCCTCAAAGATGGACTTGCCCCAAGAGACTGTGATCCGGATTTTCCTGTTGACCATGATGTTGACCAGAGCAGTCTGTTCCGGCGAGAGTACCATGGAGGTCGATAGAGGTTCTGGAATGGGTTCTGATGATAAAGATGGAGGCGTAGTTTTCCAAGATCAACCTAACCAACAAGCAAAGGCGAGTATCAGAAAACGATCCGATAGCATTGATCATAGAAGAAATTGTGACGGATTGTTAGCTGAAGAAAACTGTATCTGTAGGCTCTGTAACAATGTCATTGAAGATGGGTGCATTAAGAAATGCCAATCCAGTTTTAATATCCATATGGACCGGCATCCATTGAGTGACTATCACTCCTTAGTGGGTAATGTATTAAACAAAACAGATTGTTGGGTATGCTCTCAAGTACCTCAGGGTCATAGCAAATCAGGGCTAGTACCATTTCCTTTAACGATAGGGGAGGTACTTGAGTTAAATGGTGGGAGACCGGTGGACCGGAGGTTTAATATCTCCAGCCCTCCTAGTTTGAAGCTCCACCAATACCACGTGGATAGGTCCCTATTATGTTTTAACATCTCCAATTCCAGAAAGCCGGGAAATTGGGAAGTATCATGGAGTAACCACACCATGACCTTTTCACATAGAGCAGATAGAATGCCTACAGATACAGAGCTTGTACGCCACATAGCCAGTAGAGGAAAATCTTTCCGGTATAGATACACCTTAGGAAATAGGATTACTAGAGTTGGAGAAGTATCACCAGGATACTGTGCACATATCGTACAGCCTGATACGTGCATTAAGCAGATGGAAGAATTAGGGCTAGGAGATTTCACCTGGAAGGTGTGTAATATGGTAATGTCTTTCTCCGTCCCATATGTTCTCCCCGATGATGCATATTTCATATGCGGGAGAAAGGCGTACAAGTGGCTTGCCCCAAACTCTGAAGGATTGTGTTATATTGGAAGAGTATTGCCTGAAGTAATGACTGTAACTCATGATAAAATGAAAGACATACACCGTGGTGCCCAAGCTCCTTATACTCACACTCATTACGAGCACCTCGTTAAAAGACAACTGTCAGAAAGGTTAGAGCATCCGGCCTCTGATCTGATCCATGAATCCACCGGGATTCAGGTTCTGGTGGCGTTAGATTTCACTCGCACCGCTCGAGGAGTGATGAATTATAGATACATTTCCGCACTCGCCAATTTGTTAGATAATATCACTGAAATGTATGATGACACGTTTAGATATACTGGAAGAGAACTTCAGGCTTATAAAACAGAACTGGTACAGCATAGAATGGTTCTTAATTACCTCACAGCAGTGACAGGCGGATATTGTGTTACATTAGCAACACAGTACGGCGTGAAGTGTTGCACGTATATCACGAATAGCACCGAGGATCCGGTAGAGGTCATAGACCAAAAGATGGACGATATTCTCCAATTAAAGTGGGAATTTCGTCGAAAACACAATCTCACTCTTGCTGCTGTAGGTAATGAGCTGACTGGTTGGGTGTCATGGTTGAACCCGCGAAATTGGTTCTCCGGTTTAGGAGACTGGGCTCAAGGAGTCATAATGGATGTTGGGAAGTTTCTACTATGTATCTTAGGTGTCGTTATATCGATTGGATTGATATTTAGATGCGGGCAGGCTTTAATGAGGTGCAAACAAAGTACCAGAGTGATGAGTTTGAGGAGTGAGGAAACTGTAATTAACCTGGATTTGATTTACGACCCAACGATAGAAACAATGATGTGATGAAAATGCGATTTCTACGGTCCGTTTCTTTCACCTGTTTTTCTGGTTTTTCTCCAAGATAACAAGACTCCCTTGGACGAGGAAGTTGATGAGACGCTATACCGACAACGGATAGACCAAAGAAGAAGTTTTGACCACTTGAGATATGGACACTTGATGAACTTTGCCATGGATCCCCAGTTTCCCTAGAATTCTTAAAATTACGCTAGCCCAACATTTTTTTGTAAATCTAATGGCATTGACAAAGCTTATTGCTCACGCTTAATGAGCAAAACAGCGCAAAGAAGACGACTTTCAACTGATACCGAACAAAACTTCAACCGACAGATGTACATTAACCTGACATAGAATACCACCGCATTTACCGTAATTATGTCTTTTCTTCATTTCTACAACCCTCAGGTAATGACACACATAGTATAGGGAATACAGGAACAGATATTAGCAATCACATATTCCCCCATTCATGTATCATCAACTAAAATGTGCTCCCCATTTTGTTCAAAATCCGAAAAGAGCTCGGTAAAGTGTGACAGCCCATCCACAGACCTGTACCACAGGATAAGAAGGAATTCAAATGTATACTTCGCAATACCTCGAAGCTTGATTTACAACACGTACGGCACGATGATACATGACCCCCCAAACATGGACTCATACACACATGCTTCTGCTATCTCACTAGGTCATACCCTCTTCCCACCTACTCCTCTCTCCTCCCTTACCCAACCATGGAAATGAATTAACCCCTGACATATATATTTTTCTCCTTTTGAAATGTTTTCAGGAAGTGGCAGTTATTATTGACTGCCAAAGGGTGGACTGTCAAAGTCAGAAAAATATCTCTATGCACACTACCATATTTGCACCTCACACAGGTCCGTGCTGCGCATGCGTACGCTCTCCCGTACGTGCGCATACTCACAGTCGCGGGCACCCGCAGGCGCATGGTATGCGTATTTACGGTAGAGTTTATGCGATCATAGCGTGCGACTCAATCATTACATATTTTCACTAATAATGTATTTTGTAGATCATGGTCCCTTTGATAGATTCTGAAAGTTTGGTTAATATAGAATGTTCATGAACAGAGGAATCCCTCTTTGTTTGATACGAAGGGTCAGATAGGAGTAATACAGTGGTGTTTAGTATCCATCGGAAGAATATTTAATTAGAAATATTCCGGTGTTGGTTTGAAGCAGATCAATCGCTCGTGCGAATAGTTATGGACATAAGAAGTTTATGAACATTTACTTTATTTGCACTTTATTACCCATGCGGCGGGAAACCCAGTTTCCCTCCCACCTGAGCAGTTGGAAATAGTCACAGCCCACCTGTATGAATCAACCTATGACCTTTTGTTATAATGCGAAGCCGAATTCCTGTGTCCAATGCACAATGAGATTGTAGGGACCATTGAATTGTATTATGTGTGGGGCATAAATAGCAAGCCGACCATATCCAACGGCACTCTCTTCAACGGTTCTCATTGCTGATAATCGGGAGCTGGATATCGAGGCGCATGCGATCGTTCCCCTTGTGCGTAAGTTCTCTCCGTAATCATATTGTCTTACTGTGAGCCATTTCTCTCTCTCTCCCTCTCTTCTCTTTCTCTCGTATTTTCCCTTGATTAGACTTGAATTGTATTGTATCGTATTTCCTGTGTAGTTATCTGGTTAGTTGGTTTATGTTATACTGTAGTGTATGCTTTGTACTGTGATTCTTTTTGCAAGTAATAGTCATAATACATATAATAGGTTTCGGACCCTAAGCCAGGTATCTGTGTATTCTTCATAGTGTTAAGTATTCTCTGAGCGTCGGTGACGCTCAAGCAGCTTTGTAGGTAATCAGGTTACACAAGGTTGCACTTACACATTGTTTCCACACTAAGGTTTACTGTGTATTTCATTGCTGAAGGTATAGATATAAAGGTTTAACGTTGTGAGCGTCTGCATCGCTGGTGATCTCCTCGTGGTCCCGAGCGTCCGCTACGCTATAGCTAATCATAACGTTAGTCGGCAGCCAATAGCGTGCCTGCCTGTGATCACTAAGTCGTAAGCGAACGTGACGCTTGAGCGTCTCGCCTACGGCTGAGCGATCGTTACGCAACTTGCGTACCCTTACGGTACTTCTTACGTAGATAGCGTACAGTGTTCTTAGACCTCATAAAGGGTAATATATACGATAAATATTTAGCTTTATCAATGGTCAAGCCTGGAGATGTCTCTTCACATAAATATACTGGAGCTAAGAGCGATTTACAATGCTCTAAGCCTGGCAAAACCCCTGCTTCAGGGTCGGCCGGTGTTGATCCAGTCGGACAACATCACGGCAGTCGCCCACGTAAACAGACAGGGCGGCACAAGAAGCAGGAGAGCAATGGCAGAAGCTGCAAGGATTCTTCGCTGGGCGGAAGATCATGTGATAGCACTGTCAGCAGTGTTCATTCCGGGAGTGGACAACTGGGAAGCAGACTTCCTCAGCAGACACGATCTACACCCGGGAGAGTGGGGACTTCATCCAGAAGTCTTCCACATGATTGTGAACCGTTGGGAAAAACCAAAGGTGGATATGATGGCGTCTCGCCTCAACAAAAAACTGGACAGGTATTGCGCCAGGTCAAGAGACCCTCAGGCAATAGCTGTGGACGCTCTGGTAACACCGTGGGTGTTCCAGTCAGTGTATGTGTTTCCTCCTCTGCCTCTCATACCCAAAGTACTGAGAATTATACGGCAAAGAGGAGTAAGAACGATACTCGTGGCTCCGGATTGGCCAAGAAGAACTTGGTACCCGGAACTTCAGGAGATGCTCACGGAAAATCCGTGGCCTCTACCTCTAAGACGGGACCTGATTCAGCAGGGACCGTGTCTATTCCAAGACTTACCGCGGCTGCGTTTGACGGCGTGGCAGTTGAACGCCGAATTCTAAGGGAAAAAGGCATTCCGGAAGAGGTCATCACTACACTGGTTAAAGCCAGGAAGGAGGTGACTGCACAACATTATCACCGCATTTGGAGAAAATATGTTGCGTGGTGCGAGGCCAGGAAGGCCCCCACGGAGGAATTTCAATTGGGTCGATTCCTACATTTCCTGCAAACAGGATTGTCTATGGGCCTCAAGTTGGGGTCCATTAAGGTTCAAATTTCAGCCCTGTCGATTTTCTTCCAGAAAGAATTGGCTTCAGTTCCTGAAGTCCAGACTTTTGTAAAAGGAGTACTACATATACAGCCCCCGATTGTGCCCCCAGTGGCTCCGTGGGACCTTAATGTAGTTTTGGATTTTCTCAAATCCCATTGGTTTGAGCCACTCAAATCGGCGGATTTGAAATATCTTACATGGAAAGTAACCATGCTACTGGCCCTGGCTTCAGCCAGGAGAGTGTCAGAATTGGCGGCTTTATCGTATAAAAGCCCATATCTGATTTTCCATTCGGACAGGGCAGAACTGCGGACGCGTCCTCATTTTCTGCCTAAGGTGGTGTCGGCGTTTCACCTGAACCAGCCTATTGTGGTGCCTGCGGCTACTAGCGATTTGGAGGATTCCAAGTTGCTGGACGTTGTCAGGGCATTGAAAATATATATTTCAAGGACGGCTGGAGTCAGAAAATCTGACTCGCTGTTTATACTGTATGCACCCAACAAGCTGGGTGCTCCTGCTTCTAAGCAGACGATTGCTCGTTGGATTTGTAGCACAATTCAACTTGCACATTCTGTGGCAGGCCTGCCACAGCCTAAATCTGTCAAGGCCCATTCCACAAGGAAGGTGGGCTCATCCTGGGCGGCTGCCCGAGGGGTCTCGGCATTACAACTCTGCCGAGCAGCTACGTGGTCGGGGGAGAACACGTTTGTAAAATTCTACAAATTTGATACCCTGGCTAAAGAGGACCTGGAGTTCTCTCATTCGGTGCTGCAGAGTCATCCGCACTCTCCCGCCCGTTTGGGAGCTTTGGTATAATCCCCATGGTCCTGACGGAGTCCCCAGCATCCACTAGGACGTTTAGAGAAAATAAGAATTTACTTACCGATAAATCTATTTCTCGTAGTCCGTAGTGGATGCTGGGCGCCCATCCCAAGTGCGGATTGTCTGCAATACTTGTATATAGTTATTGTTACAAAAAAATCGGGTTGTTATTGTTGTGAGCCATCTTTTCAGAGGCTCCTCTGTTATCATGCTGTTAACTGGGTTCAGATCACAGGTTGTACGGTGTGATTGGTGTGGCTGGTATGAGTCTTACCCGGGATTCAAAATCCTTCCTTATTGTGTACGCTCGTCCGGGCACAGTATCCTAACTGAGGCTTGGAGGAGGGTCATAGGGGGAGGAGCCAGTGCACACCAGCTAGTCCTAAAGCTTTATTTTTGTGCCCTGTCTCCTGCGGAGCCGCTATCCCCCATGGTCCTGACGGAGTCCCCAGCATCCACTACGGACTACGAGAAATAGATTTATCGGTAAGTAAAATCTTATTTTCTGGTTCTATTTCACTGATTTGGCTTTTTATGTAACTGGAACAGTATCTTACATTTCTCTTATTTAATGCTCATGGATCATTCCAAGTGAAGCTGGAGATCTAGCACTAAATATACCAGAGCCGATGTAACTGTGCTGATAATGACGGCAGATATTTTCCCCAGTGGATGGATAGCGGCGTTTCCTCACGTAAATTCAGCAGACTGAATGCAGGCAAAGATCCGCGTTGTTTTCCAATGACTCAGTGAGACCGCATTTGCGACCGACTGCCATGTAACGCTAAATCAGGAGATGAGTGATGTGTCAGTGAGGACAGGGCTGCATGTGACAGGGGCAGTGACATGATGTGAGGAGGGGAATTGAGGCAGCAGGAAGACTCAGACTGATAATTATATAGTGGGAGGAGCAGGGTGCCCAGCAGCACAGAGTATATCAGGAGATGAGTGATGTGTCAGTGAGGACAGGCCTGCATGTGACAGTGGCAGTGACATGATGTGAGCAGGGGAATGGAGGCAGCAGTAAGCCACAGACTGAGAGTCATATAGTGGGAGGAGCAGAGTCCTCAGCAGCACAGAGTATATCAGGAGATGAGTGATGTGTCAGTGAGGACAGGGCTGCATGTGACAGGGGCAGTGACATGATGTGAGGAGGGGAATGGAGGCAGCAGGAAGCCACAGACTGAGAGTTATATAGTGGAAGGAGCAGGGTCCCCAGCAGCACAGAGTATATCAGGAGATGAGTGATGTGTCAGTGAGGACAGGGCTGCATGTGACAGGGGCAGTGACATGATGTGAGGAGGGGAATGCAGGCAGCAGGACGCCACAGACTGAGAGTTATATAGTGGGAGGGGCAGGGTCCCCAGCAGCACAGAGTATATCAGGAGATGAGTGATGTGTCAGTGAGGACAGGGCTGCATGTGACAGGGGCAGTGACATGATGTGAGGAGGGGAATGGAGGCAGCAGGAAGCCACAGACTGAGTTATATAGTGGGAGGAGCAGGATCCCCCAGCAGCACAGAGTATATCAGGAGATGAGTGATGTGTCAGTGAGGACAGGACTGCATGTGACAGGGGCAGTGACATGATGTGAGGAGGGGAATGGAGGCTGCAGGAAGCCACAGACTGAGAGTTATATAGTGGAAGGAGCAGGATCCCCAGCAGCACAGAGTATATCAGGAGATAAGTGATGTGTCAGTGAGGACAGTGCTGCATGTGACAGGGGCAGTGACATGATGTGAGGAGGGGAATGGAGGCTGCAGGAAGCCACAGACTGAGAGTTATATAGTGGGAGGAGCAGGATCCCCAGCAGCACAGAGTATATCAGGAGATGAGTAATGTATCAGTGAGGACAGGGGTACATGTGACAGGGGCAGTGACATGATGTGAGGAGGGGAATGGAGGCAGCAGGAAGCCACAGACTGAGAGTTATATAGTGGAAGGAGCAGGGTCCCCAGCAGCACAGAGTATATTAGGAGATGAGTGATGTGTCAGTGAGGACAGGGCTGCATGTGACAGGGGCAGTGACATGATGTGAGGAGGGGAATGGAGGCAGCAGGAAGCCACAGACTGAGAGTTATATAGTGGAAGGAGCAGGTCCCCAGCAGCACAGAGTATATCAGGAGATGAGTGATGTGTCAGTGAGGACAGGGCTGCATGTGACAGGGGCAGTAGCATGATGTGAGGAGGGGAATGGAGGCAGCAGGAAGCCACAGACTGAGTTATATAGTGGGAGGAGCTGGATCCCCCAGCAGCACAGAGTATATCAGGAGATGAGTGATGTGTTAGTTAGGACAGGGCTGCATGTGACAGGGGCAGTGACATGAAGTGAGGAGGGGAATGGAGGCAGCAGGAAGTCACAGACTGGGGGTTATATAGTGGAAGGAGCAGGGTCCCCAGCAGCACAGAGTATATCAGGAGATGATTGATGTGTCAGTGAGGACAGGGCTGCATGTGATTGGGGCAGTGACATGATGTGAGGAGGGGAATGGAGGCAGCAGGAAGCCACAGACTGAGAGTTATATAGTGGGAGGAGCAGGGTCTCCAGCAGCACAGAGTATATCAGGAAATGAGTGATGTGTCAGTGAGGACAGGGCTGCATGTGACAGGGGCAGTGACATGATGTGAGGAGGGGAATGGAGGCAGCAGGAAGCCACAGACTGAGAGTTATATAGTGGGAGGAGCAGGGTCACCAGCAGCACAGAGTATATCAGGAGATGAGTGATGTGTCAGTGAGGACAAGGCTGCATGTGACAGGGGCAGTGACATGATGTGAGGAGGGGAATGGAGGCAGCAGGAAGCCACAGACTGAGAGTTATATAGTGGGAGGAGCAGGGTCCACAGCAGCACAGAGTATATCAGGAGATGAGTGATGTGTCAGTGAGGACAGGGCTGCATGTGACAGGGGCAGTGACATGATGTGAGGAGGGGAATGGAGGCAGCAGGAAGCCACAGACTGAGAGTTATATAGTGGGAGGAGCAGGGTCCCCAGCAGCACAGAGTATATCAGGAGACGAGTGATGTGTCAGTGAGGACAGGGCTGCATGTGACGGGGGCAGTGACATGATGTGAGGAGGGGAATGGAGGCAGCAGGAAGCCACAGACTGAGAGTTATATAGTGGGAGGAGCAGGGTCCCCAGCAGCACAGAGTATATCAGGAGATGTGTGATGTGTCAGTGAGGACAGGGCTGCATGTGACAGGGGCAGTGACATGATGTGAGGAGGGGAATGGAGGCAGCAGGAAGCCACAGACTGAGTTATATAGTGGGAGGAGCAGGATCCCCCAGCAGCACAGAGTATATCAGGAGATGAGTGATGTGTCAGTGAGGACAGGACTGCATGTGACAGGGGCAGTGACATGATGTGAGGAGGGGAATGGAGGCTGCAGGAAGCCACAGACTGAGAGTTATATAGTGGGAGGAGCAGGATCCCCAGCAGCACAGAGTATATCAGGAGATAAGTGATGTGTCAGTGAGGACAGTGCTGCATGTGGCAGGGGCAGTGACATGATGTGAGGAGGGGAATGGAGGCTGCAGGAAGCCACAGACTGAGAGTTATATAGTGGGAGGAGCAGGATTCCCAGCAGCACAGAGTATATCAGGAGATGAGTAATGTGTCAGTGAGGACAGGGGTACATGTGACAGGGGCAGTGACATGATGTGAGGAGGGGAATGGAGGCAGCAGGAAGCCACAGACTGAGAGTTATATAGTGGAAGGAGCAGGGTCTCCAGCAGCACAGAGTATATCAGGAGATGAGTGATGTGTCAGTGAGGACAAGGCTGCATGTGACAGGGGCAGTGACATGATGTGAGGAGGGGAATGGAGGCAGCAGGAAGCCACAGACTGAGAGTTATATAGTGGGAGGAGCAGGGTCCACAGCAGCACAGAGTATATCAGGAGATGAGTGATGTGTCAGTGAGGACAAGGCTGCATGTGACAGGGGCAGTGACATGATGTGAGGAGGGGAATGGAGGCAGCAGGAAGCCACAGACTGAGAGTTATATAGTGGGGGGAGCAGGGTACCCAGCAGCACAGAGTATATCAGGAGATGAGTGATGTGTCAGTGAGGACAAGGCTGCATGTGACAGGGGCAGTGACATGATGTGAGGAGGGGAATTGAGGCAGCAGGAAGCCACAGACTGAGAGTTATATAGTGGGGGGAGCAGGGTACCCAGCAGCACAGAGTATATCAGGAGATGAGTGATGTGTCAGTGAGGACAGGACTGCATGTGACAGGGGTAGTGACATGATGTGAGGAGAGGAATGGAGGCAGCAGGAAGCCACAGACTGAGAGTTATATAGTGGGAGGAGCAGGATCCCCAGCAGCACAGAGTATATCAGGAGATGAGTGATGTGTCAGTGAGGACAGGCCTGCATGTGACAGTGGCAGTGACATGATGTGAGCAGGGGAATGGAGGCAGCAGTAAGCCACAGACTGAGAGTCATATAGTGGGAGGAGCAGAGTCCTCAGCAGCACAGAGTATATCAGGAGATGAGTGATGTGTCAGTGAGGACAGGGCTGCATGTGACAGGGGCAGTGACATGATGTGAGGAGGGGAATGGAGGCAGCAGGAAGCCACAGACTGAGAGTTATATAGTGGGAGGAGCAGGGTCCCCAGCAGCACAGAGTATATCAGGAGATGAGTGATGTGTCAGTGAGGACAGGGCTGCATGTGACAGGGGCAGTGACATGATGTGAGGAGGGGAATGCAGGCAGCAGGACGCCACAGACTGAGAGTTATATAGTGGGAGGGGCAGGGTCCCCAGCAGCACAGAGTATATCAGGAGATAAGTGATGTGTCAGTGAGGACAGGGCTGCATGTGACAGGGGCAGTGACATGATGTGAGGAGGGGAATGGAGGCAGCAGGAAGCCACAGACTGAGTTATATAGTGGGAGGAGCAGGATCCCCCAGCAGCACAGAGTATATCAGGAGATGAGTGATGTGTCAGTGAGGACAGGACTGCATGTGACAGGGGCAGTGACATGATGTGAGGAGGGGAATGGAGGCTGCAGGAAGCCACAGACTGAGAGTTATATAGTGGAAGGAGCAGGATCCCCAGCAGCACAGAGTATATCAGGAGATAAGTGATGTGTCAGTGAGGACAGTGCTGCATGTGACAGGGGCAGTGACATGATGTGAGGAGGGGAATGGAGGCTGCAGGAAGCCACAGACTGAGAGTTATATAGTGGGAGGAGCAGGATCCCCAGCAGCACAGAGTATATCAGGAGATGAGTAATGTGTCAGTGAGGACAGGGGTACATGTGACAGGGGCAGTGACATGATGTGAGGAGGGGAATGGAGGCAGCAGGAAGCCACAGACTGAGAGTTATATAGTGGGAGGAGCAGGGTCCCCAGCAGCACAGAGTATATCAGGAGATGAGTGATGTGTCAGTGAGGACAGGGCTGCATGTGACAGGGGCAGTGACATGATGTGAGGAGGGGAATGCAGGCAGCAGGACGCCACAGACTGAGAGTTATATAGTGGGAGGGGCAGGGTCCCCAGCAGCACAGAGTATATCAGGAGATGAGTGATGTGTCAGTGAGGACAGGGCTGCATGTGACAGGGGCAGTGACATGATGTGAGGAGGGGAATGGAGGCAGCAGGAAGCCACAGACTGAGAGTTATATAGTGGAAGGAGCAGGTCCCCAGCAGCACAGAGTATATCAGGAGATGAGTGATGTGTCAGTGAGGACAGGGCTGCATGTGACAGGGGCAGTAGCATGATGTGAGGAGGAGAACGGAGGCAGCAGGAAGCCACAGACTGAGTTATATAGTGGGAGGAGCTGGATCCCCCAGCAGCACAGAGTATATCAGGAGATGAGTGATGTGTTAGTTAGGACAGGGCTGCATGTGACAGGGGCAGTGACATGAAGTGAGGAGGGGAATGGAGGCAGCAGGAAGTCACAGACTGGGGGTTATATAGTGGAAGGAGCAGGGTCCCCAGCAGCACAGAGTATATCAGGAGATGAGTGATGTGTCAGTGAGGACAGGGCTGCATGTGATTGGGGCAGTGACATGATGTGAGGAGGGGAATGGAGGCAGCAGGAAGCCACAGACTGAGAGTTATATAGTGGGAGGAGCAGGGTCCCCAGCAGCACAGAGTATATCAGGAGATGAGTGATGTGTCAGTGAGGACAGGGCTGCATGTGACAGGGGCAGTGACATGATGTGAGGAGAGGAATGGAGGCAGCAGGAAGCCACAGACTGAGAGTTATATAGTGGGAGGAGCAGGGTCCCCAGCAGCACAGAGTATATCAGGAGATGAGTGATGTGTCAGTGAGGACAGGGCTGCATGTGACAGGGGCAGTGACATGATGTGAGGAGAGGAATGGAGGCAGCAGGAAGCCACAGACTGAGAGTTATATAGTGGGAGGAGCAGGGTCCCCAGCAGCACAGAGTATATCAGGAGATGAGTGATGTGTCAGTGAGGACAGGGCTGCATGTGACAGGAGCAGTGACATGATGTGAGGAGGGGAATGGAGGCAGAAGGGAGCCCAATAATTTATGGAAGTAGTGGGAAGGATACACAATGGAACCCATACCAATAATGTAATATTCTTGTCTTTGTTACATCCGGCATTTTCCCAGCATGGTGTGTCCCTTGCCTCGACTACAGTACATTGCTCTCTGGTAAACACAATGAGAACGTGGCATAGATGGTAATGCTGAGCAGTGCTGACAGTGACAGATGCGTCCTCATACATCCAGCCTCAGTATGCCGTGCAGCGTGAGTGAGCCGGCGGGTCCTGTGGAGCAATGCTTTTTTGTTGAAAATACATCTTAATCACAACCCAGTGTGACTAGGACGCACCAAGAGACGGTGCTGAGTAATGTGATATATGACACCTGTATACTGTGTGTGACTGAGTCTGTATACGGAGAAGAACATAACCTGTATTGGAGATAAGATGCGGCTGCTACATTGTAGCGCTTTGTATACAGACTCAGTCACACACAGATATTCAAGTGTCATCACATCAATTAGCACCGTCTCCTGGTGCGCCCTAGTCACACTGCAATTAAGACCCATTTTCCACAAAAAAGACGCCCGACGCTAGAAGATTCACACGCGATCCGGCGTGCCAGAGGGTCTGTTTGGAGTGAATGCAGAAAAGATGTATGAGGACACGCCTGTACTTGTCTACTCTCCAGAGACGACCTGGAGGCTCCCAGGAAATCAGGTGACACTACTGGCCCCCCAGGACAGTGGGCAAGTCACCCAGAGCTTGCCCGCTGCCCTCCACCCAGCTGCCCATTTACGAGTAGACAGGACCTGACGGCCAATATCGTAATTTGCCCTGCCAAGATTACGGACATTGGACAGTGGGCCCCCCTCCCCCGGCCCACTGTCCAATACCCATACCCCCGGTGATGATGTTATCATTCAGCCACACACCCCAACCCGCCCACTTATCATCTCCCTTTTCAAGCCACACTCCCACACCAGCTCCTGCTGTCGACTTGGCTGCCCCCTCCTGGCCGTATGTGTAGAACACTCTGGGGAGGTCATTCCGACCTGATCGCACTTTAGGATTTTTTGCTTTGCTGCGATCAGGTCACTATGTGCATGCGTATGCACCACAATGCGCAGGCATGTTGCATGGGTTCAAAGCAGATTGTTGCTGAGTGATGGATTTTACGAAGAATCCATTCGCACAGCCGATCGCAAGGAGATTGAGAGAAAGAGGGCGTCAACTGACTGTTTTCAGGGAGTGGTTGGAAAAATGCAGGCGTGTCTGACGTCAATTCCGGACAAGAACAGGCTGAAGTGATCGCAGCAGCTGAGTAAGTTCTGAGCTACTCAGAAACTGCACAAAACGTTTTTGTAGCGCTCGGCTGCACATGTGATCGCACACTTGCAAAGCAAAAATACACTCCCCTATAGGCGGTGACTGTCTGATCGCAGCGCTGCAAAAAATAGCTAGCGAGCGATCAACTCGGAATGACCCCCACTGTCTCACAGGGATAAGCTGCTTCTTACACATTCTCTGCTGCTGAAAGTCTGATCTCAGCGTCTGTGACTGTAGTCATCAGACATCCTCTGCACATGATCCCTAATAGCGTCCAGTAGTGTAGAAGCAGTATGTCAGGTGAGTAAGTGTAGATCATAGATGGCTATACACCCAGTGTGACTTTTGGGGAGTTTTACCCCACGCCGTGGGGTAAATGTTACCAGTGGAGTACCCCAGGGATCTGTACTTGGACCAGTGCTTTTTAATATCTTTATTGGTGACATTGCAAATGGCATTAAAGGGAAAGCATGCCTTTTTGCAGATGACACAAAGGTATGCAACAGGGTAGACACACCAGGTGGGGTAAAACAAATGATTGAGGATCTAGGTAGACTAGAGGAATGGTCAAGAGTCTGGCAATTACAGTTTAATGCCAAAAAATGCAAAATCATGCACTTGGGTCTCAAAAATCCTAAAGCTAAATACAGTATTAATGGCACTATACTGGAAACTACTGAGGAGGAAAGGGATCTAGGAGTCACTATTTCAGGTGACATAAAGGATAAATATAGTATTTATGGCACTATACTGGAAACTACTGAGGAGGAAAGGGATCTAGGAGTCACTATCTCAGGTGATATAAAGGATAAATATAGTATTAATGGCACTATACTGGGAACTACTGAGGAGGAAAGGGATCTAGGAGTCACTATCTCAGGTGATATAAAGGATAAATATAGTATTAATGGCACTATACTGGGAACTACTGAGGAGGAAAGGGATCTAGGAGTCACTATCTCAGGTGATATAAAGGATAAATATAGTATTAATGGCACTATACTGGAAACTACTGAGGAGGAAAGGGATCTAGGAGTCACTATCTCAGGTGACATAAAGGATAAATATAGTATTAATGGCACTATACTGGGAGCTACTGAGGAGGAAAGGGATCTAGAAGTCACTATTTCAGGTGACATAAAGGATAAATATAGTATTAATGGCACTATACTGGGAACTACTGAGGAGGAAAGGGATCTAGGAGTCACTATCTCAGGTGACATAAAGGATAAATATAGTATTAATGGCACTATACTGGGAACTACTGAGGAGGAAAGGGATCTAGGAGTCACTATCTCAGGTGATATAAAGGATAAATATAGTATTAATGGCACTATACTGGGGACTACTGAGGAGGAAAGGGATCTAGGAGTCACTATTTCAGGTGACATAAAGGATAAATATAGTATTAATGGCACTATACTGGGGACTACTGAGGAGGAAAGGGATCTAGGAGTCACTATGTCAGGTGACATAAAGGATAAATATAGTATTAATGGCACTATACTGGAAACTACTGAGGAGGAAAGGGATCTAGGAGTCACTATCTCAGGTGACATAAAGGATAAATATAGTATTAATGGCACTATACTGGGAACTACTGAGGAGGAAAGGGATCTAGGAGTCACTATCTCAGGTGATATAAAGGATAAATATAGTATTTATGGCACTATACTGGAAACTACTGAGGAGGAAAGGGATCTAGGAGTCACTATCTCAGGTGATATAAAGGATAAATATAGTATTAATGGCACTATACTGGGAACTACTGAGGAGGAAAGGGATCTAGGAGTCACTATCTCAGGTGATATAAAGGATAAATATAGTATTAATGGCACTATACTGGGAACTACTGAGGAGGAAAGGGATCTAGGAGTCACTATCTCAGGTGATATAAAGGATAAATATAGTATTAATGGCACTATACTGGAAACTACTGAGGAGGAAAGGGATCTAGGAGTCACTATCTCAGGTGACATAAAGGATAAATATAGTATTAATGGCACTATACTGGGAGCTACTGAGGAGGAAAGGGATCTAGAAGTCACTATTTCAGGTGACATAAAGGATAAATATAGTATTAATGGCACTATACTGGGAACTACTGAGGAGGAAAGGGATCTAGGAGTCACTATCTCAGGTGACATAAAGGATAAATATAGTATTAATGGCACTATACTGGGAACTACTGAGGAGGAAAGGGATCTAGGAGTCACTATCTCAGGTGATATAAAGGATAAATATAGTATTAATGGCACTATACTGGGGACTACTGAGGAGGAAAGGGATCTAGGAGTCACTATTTCAGGTGACATAAAGGATAAATATAGTATTAATGGCACTATACTGGGGACTACTGAGGAGGAAAGGGATCTAGGAGTCACTATGTCAGGTGACATAAAGGATAAATATAGTATTAATGGCACTATACTGGAAACTACTGAGGAGGAAAGGGATCTAGGAGTCACTATCTCAGGTGACATAAAGGATAAATATAGTATTAATGGCACTATACTGGGAACTACTGAGGAGGAAAGGGATCTAGGAGTCACTATCTCAGTTGATATAAAGGATAAATATAGTATTAATGGCACTATACTGGGAACTACTGAGGAGGAAAGGGATCTAGGAGTCACTATCTCAGGTGATATAAAGGATAAATATAGTATTAATGGCACTATACTGGGAACTACTGAGGAGGAAAGGGATCTAGGAGTCACTATCTCAGGTGACATAAAGGATAAATATAGTATTAATGGCACTATACTGGGAGCTACTGAGGAGGAAAGGGATCTAGAAGTCACTATTTCAGGTGACATAAAAGATAAATATAGTATTAATGGCACTATACTGGGAACTACTGAGGAGGAAAGGGATCTAGGAGTCACTATCTCAGGTGACATAAAGGATAAATATAGTATTAATGGCACTATACTGGGAACTACTGAGGAGGAAAGGGATCTAGGAGTCACTATCTCAGGTGATATAAAGGATAAATATAGTATTAATGGCACTATACTGGGAACTACTGAGGAGGAAAGGGATCTAGGAGTCACTATTTCAGGTGACATAAAGGATAAATATAGTATTAATGGCACTATACTGGGGACTACTGAGGAGGAAAGGGATCTAGGAGTCACTATTTCAGGTGACATAAAGGATAAATCTAGTATTAATGGCACTATACTGGGGACTACTGAGGTGGAAAGGGATCTAGGAGTCACTATCTCAGGTGACATAAAGTATAAATATAGTATTAATGGCACTATACTGGAAACTACTGAGGAGGAAAGGGATCTAGGAGTCACTATCTCAGGTGACATAAAGGATAAATATAGTATTAATGGCACTATACTGGAAACTACTGAGGAGGAAAGGGATCTAGGAGTCACTATCTCAGGTGACATAAAGGATAAATATAGTATTAATGGCACTATACTGGAAACTACTGAGGAGGAAAGGGATCTAGGAGTCACTATCTCAGGTGACATAAAGGATAAATATAGTATTAATGGCACTATACTGGAACTACTGAGGAGGAAAGGGATCTAGGAGTCACTATTTCAGGTGACATAAAGGCAGGTAAGCAATGTAACAAAACAATGAAGAAGGCTAGTCAGATGCTTGGCTGCATTGGGAGAGGAATCAGCAGCAGAAAGAAAGAAGTAATAATGCCACTGTATAGGTCAGTGGTCCGGCCTCATCTAGAATACTGTATTCAGTTCTGGAGGTCATATCTTTAAAAGGATATTAATACATTAGAAACTGTACAAAGAAGGGCAACTAAATGGTGCATGGCCTACATCACAAAACTTACCCGGAAAGACTAAGAAATCTCAATATGTATAGTTTGGAGCAGAGAAGGGAAAGGGGAGACATGATAGAAACTTTCAAATATATCAAGGGTTTTAACAAAGTCCAGGAGGGAAACATTCTCCAAATGAAGAGAAGCAATAGGACACGAGGACATGCACTGAGACTGGAGGGGGGGGAGTTCAGAGGAAATTTGCGGAAAAATTATTTCACAGAAAGGGTAGTGGACAAGTGGAATAGCCTCCCATCAGAGGTGGTAGAGGCTAAGACAGTAGAGCAATTTAAACATGCATGGGATAGACATAAGGATATCCTTACAAAGAAATAAGGATCAAATAAGGTTAGAGATAAAAATAATATAAAAAAAAAAAAGGGGCAGACTAGATGGGCCAAGTGGTTCTTATCTGCCGACAAATTCTATGTTTCTATGATCGCAAGGAGATTGAGAGAAAGAGGGCGTCAACTGACTGTTTTCATGGAGTGGTTGGAAAAATGCAGGCGTGTCTGACGTCAATTCCGGGACCGGACAGGCTGAAGTGATCGCAGCGGCTGAGTAAGTTCTGAGCTACTCAGAAACTGCACAAAACGTTTTTGTACTGCTCGGCTGCACATGTGATCGCACACTTGTAAAGCAAAAATGCACTCCCCTATAGGCGGTGACTGTCTGATCGCAGCGCTGCAAAAAATAGCGAGCGATCAACTCGGAATGACCCCCACTGTCTCACAGGGACAAGCTGCTTCATACACATTCTCTGCTGCTGAAAGTCTGATCTCAGCGTCTGTGACTGTAGTCATCAGACATCCTCTGCACATGATCCCTAATAGCGTCCAGTAGTGTAGAAGCAGCTGGTCAGGTGTGTAAGTGTAGATCATAGATGGCTATACACCCAGTGTGACTTTTGGGGAGTTTTACCCCACGCCGTGGAGAGTAGAGAGCCGGCCAGTGAAATGGGTGGTCTGTTGGCTTGGTGATGTGATGTGAGGTGAATCACGACGTTGCCTCCCCCCTGCACCCTGCAGATTGGACTTTCCTGGGCCCCGTCCCCTCTTTTATGTGCGCAGGATAGTCTCTGGGTGCAGCCCAGCATCTCTGTGAATGATGTAACCGGGGGATTCCTACAGGGCCATGCCCCATCACATGATGCCACACACCCTTTTCATTTGATAATGCTGATTATCTTACAGGAATGAAAGCTATACCTTATACACACTTAGAATACACTCTACCATGGAGCCGCTGCGGCCGCTAAACTTAGTACACACGCTACGTACATTATACACTGTTTGCGTACGGAGTCCCGTATCACTGTACGGACTTTGCGTACAAACACCGCGCTGGGGGTACAAAGTACACACAGCGCGCACACATCCAGAGGTACACTTTAAACCTCTACAGTAATGCAATGCAATGATAAAACACTTTAAACCTTAGCAGGGCAATGAAGACACGACACCAGATTGTGATTAAACCACTGGGTTCCGAAACCACAGCGTATTATTGCTGAAAGGGGGTTACAATACAAATAATACAATACAATCTCCTATATAATAGCCCTGTGATTCTGTGCCTGGGTCTCTAACGCTGGGCGTGGCTAGGAGCTCTCATTGGGTTAGTGGCAGGTCTATCACACCCAGTCCACAGCTGATTGGCCGAGAAACGCCCTCCCACACAGGTTACATCCAATGGGAGGCTCTGCCCTTTGGCTATTAGCACTGAGACTGATGGAGCTGCAGCTCCAGCCCCACACCCCAAAATAGGCCCCCTGCATCTGCAGCAACACACCCTACAACACTTTACACATAAACATTGATACACATTCGAAAAGTGGGCGTGGCCACGGGCACAGCGGCGTGGCCACGCCCCCTTTCCTATACTTTCAATGGAAGCTTGGAGAGTCAAAAAACGGTACAGACCATAAAAAAAAGGTCCTGTACCTGGCAAAAAGGTGCAGCTGGAGGGTATGCCACTGCATCTGCAGCAAGTCTCTGTGCTGTAGATGGTATCCGTTCACATGGTCGACCATGTTATGGTCGACAGTCATTAGGTCGACCACTATTGGTCGACATGGACACATGGTCGACACATGAAAAGGTTGACATGAGTTTTTTAACTTTTTTTTCTTTTGGGGAGCTTTTCCATACTTTACGATCCACGTGGACTACGATTGGAACGGTAATCTGTGCCAAGCGAAGGCACCATGCCCGAAGCATGGCGAGCGAAGCGGTGCACTAATTGGGGTTCCCAGTCACTTTACGAAAAAAACGACACCAAAAAAAAGTTAAAAAACTCATGTCGACCTTTTTATGTGTCGACCTTTCATGTGTCGACCATTTTCATGTGTCGACCATGTGTCCATGTCGACCATGTCCATGTCGACCAATAGTGGTCGACCTAATGACTGTCGACCATTACATGGTCGACCATTCATACCGGAACCGCTGTAGATAGGGGAAAAACAATCCTTTTACTACAGCGTCCTATGGGAGTCATTCCAAGTTGATCGCTAGCTGCATTCGTTCGCTGTGCAGCGAATAGGCAAAAATTCGGCAGATGCGTATGCAGCGCAATGCGCACGTGCGGCGTACTATTACAACGAGCGATGTAGTTTTACACAGGGTTTAGCGATGATGCTTTTCAGTCGCATAGGCAGCCGCACAGTGATTGACAGGAAGAGGGCTTTTTTTGGGTGTCAACTGACCATTTTCAGTGAGTGTTCGGAAAAACGCAGGCGTGGCTGCCCGAACGCAAGGCGTGTTTATGAACTGAATGGTCTGAAGTGATCGCAAGTGCCGAGTAGGTCTGAAATACACTCCCACTGGGCGGCGGCATAGCATTTGCACGGCTGCTAAAAACTTCTAGCGAGCGATCAACTCTGAATGACCATCAATGTCTTGCTGCCAGTCCACCTGCCCCCTCCGGCATCAACAATCCCCACTCCCTAGCCGCGCCGCAGGTGGAACAAAAGCTGCTGCGGCCACCGGCATAGATGTGTATGAAAGCGGCGCCGCGGAAGACTTTCATAGGCCTCCCTGTGCCGCATACTCTCTAAACCCCGGAGCCTGCTCTGCGTGTGATGTCACAGAAGTGCCTCCCCGCCACAGCCGCGCCCGGATCTCCAGAGGCCCTGACTCCGCAACACAGCACCTGCCCTGCCGGCCTGGAAGTCCCGAGATGGTTAATGTAGCGGATAGAGTGGGTGATATCGCGGAGGGTAATGTCTGGACGCTGAATCAATGTAAAAGGTGACAGTGCTGTGCAGTGCAGTGGGTGTGCAGTCTGGCCCGGTGCTAGAGTGTTCGGAGCCCCCCCTGCAAACTATAAATTTGCACCCTCGCATACTTTACAAACGCACAGCGCACATAATGACCCCTGTAGTAGAGACACTTACACATGTAATGCCCCCTGTACCAGAGACACTTACACATGTAATGCCCCCTGAACCAGTGACGCTTACACATGTCACGCCCTCCTGTACCAGTGACGCTTACACATGTCACGCCCCCCTGTACCAGTGACGCTTACCCAAGTAACACCCCCTGTAGCAGTGACAATTACACACGTAACGCCCCCTCTCCCAGTACCGTTTACACACACAACGCCCCCTGTACCAGTGACGCTTACACAAGTAACACCCCCTGTACCAGTGACGCTTACACACATAACGCCCCCTGTACCAGTGCCGCTTGCACACGTAACGCCCCCTGTACCAGTAACACACACATTATGCAACAGTCACACACACACAACACATATATACAAACACACACACATACATACTGTACATACATTACACACATACACAGTCACACATATATACAGTATACACAGACACTGTATATACACACACACACACTCACTCTCTTTCCAGACACTTATCTAATGAAGTCTGGCTGCCGAAGCTGTAGCAGCTCATCCTCCTGCTGCAGCATTGTCCCGTGTAGCTCCGCCCCTTACTCACATCTAGCTCCGCCCACTTTGGCTCCCTCCCGGCCACTGAATGTCACACAGGGGAGGGGAGGGGGGAGAGGTTTTGTGCTGCCGGCGCCGAGGGGGAGAAAAGGTTTTGTGCTTCCAGCATCGCTGCATGTGTGACAGCAGCCGGCAGCAGCAGGGATAGCAGCAGCAGCTCAGCACAGGGATGTAGAGCAGGGAGAACGCCTCTCCTTCCTGGTGCCTCCCTGCACTGCATCCCTTTGCTGAGCGGCTAGCGCCGGGCCTGTGTGTAGTGTCACTGACACTGCACAGCACTCTCACCTTTTACATTGATTCAGCCAGTCACTCAGTTCTGACAGCCAGTCACTATTGTTAGCACCAGTGTCCCAACGCGCCATATTACAGGGAAGTAGACGCACTACATAAACTACAGCTCCCAGCAGCCCTTAGCACCGAAGCATTCCGCCCCTTAGGGCTGCTGGGAGCTGTAGTTTATTGCGTACATCTTCTTCCTTGTAATGCGGCGCGTTGGGACACCGGCGCGAACAATAGGACTGGCTGCTGTGCGAGTCTCTGGGAGAGCCACTGCCAAAGGGAGGACAGCAGCTTAGCTGCTGGCAGGAGAAGCATTACCCGCCCCTCCCCCACTCAAAGTACCTCCGGGCCCCATGTATACCTGGCACTGTGGGGGCATCTGTATACCTGGCACTGTGAGGGGCATTTGTATACCTGGCACTGTGGGGACATCTGTATACCTGGCACTGTGGGGACATCTGTATACCTGGCACTGTGGGGACATCTGTATACCTGGCACTGTGAGGGGCATTTGTATACCTGGCACTGTGAGGGGCATTTGTATACCTGGCACTGTGAGGGGCATTTGTATACCTGGCACTGTGGGGGCATTTGTATACCTGGCACTGTGAGGGGCATTTGTATACCTGGCACTGTGGGGACATCTGTATACCTGGCACTGTGAGGGGCATCTGTATACCTGGCACTGTGAGTGGCATTTGTATACCTGGCACTGTGGGGGCATCTGTATACCTGGCACTGTGGGGGCAATTGTGGATCTGGCACCGCACTATTGGGGGCATATGTGTATCACATCCCATTTTAACTGGCCACACCCATTTTTTGGCGAGCGCGCACACAGTACCTCTAAGGGGCAGATCTACTGGGGGGCAGGGTAATTTTTTAAATTGAGAATTTTTGTATGGCCCCCGAAGGATTTTATAAATATCCAAATGGCCCTCGGTAGAAAAAAGGTTCCCCACCCCCGCTGTAATCCCTTTGTCCATTGGACACAGGGATGCACTTTTACAGTACAGGAGAGGTCATAGGTCGGTTTGAATAGGTGGGCGATGTCCATTCCAACTGCTCTTGTGGGTGGTCTCTCTGGCTTCCCACCGCATACATAATGTACAGTAAATACAGTTTATATCTATATTCTGCTTCTGCACATAACTATCCGCAGGAACATGCGATCTTCCTCTAACCAACACCAGAATGTTACCCTTAAAATACCCTACAGCTGGATACCAAACACCACCTTATGACCTTGTTCTGTCCCCTCCTATTCTGTAAAGGTGAATCCCTTTGTTCTGAAACCATTTTAACTGCTGTTACTTTCTGATGTGGTGCAGGGGGACTATGTGTACATTGTGCACTATTTGGATTAAATATCTAATGTGTTTTGATAGCTCTCTATGCGTTCACAAACTCTACCGTAAATACCCATACCACGCGCTGATGCGCAGGACCGCGGGAGCGACCATACGCAACTTGCGAATATGTGCACGCACGACAGAACAAGTACACGCGCAGAGGCCATCTGTGTGTAGTTTGTACGTGATGTGTGTACTGCAATATTTTTCGACTTTGACAGTCCACCCTTTGGCAGTCACCAATAACTGCCACTATCTAATCCCTAAACAGAAAAATATCTATACAATATCTACAGAAGTTTGGATGGTCGGGAGAGAGTGGTAGGTAGGAAATGTATGACCTAGTGGGATAGTAAAAAGCATGTATGTATAAATCCATGTCTGAGGGGCATGTATCATCGTGCCGTATATGTTCTAAATAAACTACGAGGTATTGCGAAGTATACATTAAATCCTTCTCATCCCGTATTAAGGGTCTGTAAATGGGCCAACAAACACTACCGAGCTCCAGTCAGATTGTTCCAACAAATAGGGTGCACATTTAGTTGATGATACACGGAGGGGATACATATGTGAGTGCTAGTATATGTGGATATCACCTGTCCTATGTGTGCTATTAACTGGAGGTTGCAGAGGTGAAGATAAGACACATATCTAAAATACATTCACATAAACATTTTGGGTAGGGCAGATGTCTTTTCTGGATGGGTGTATCTGGGCAGAGGGGGAAACAAAAGAAAAGCGGGTGAAAGAAACAGGCCATGAAATTAATTTACAATCCTTTTCATAACACTGTCTCTATGGATGGGTCATAGATTAAATCTACTGCTATAACAGCGCCCTCGCTTCTTAGACTCATCAACTTTGTGCCGTGCTTGCGCCGCGTCAGAATTCGAACACACCTAAATATCAAACCAATAATTATGACGACTCCCAGGATACAAAGGAGAAACTTCCCTACACTAATAATAAAATTTTGAGCCCACTCTCCTAAACCTGAGAACCTATTTCGTGGGTTCAACCATGAGACCCAGCCGGTCAGTTCATTACTCACAGTCGCCAAGGTAAGGTTGTGTTTCCTCCTGAACTCCCACTTCAACTGCAAGATATCATCCATCTTTTGATCGATAATCTCCGTTGGGTCGTCAGTACTGTTCGTAATATACGTACAGCACTTAACCCCATATTGAGTTGCCAAAGTAACACAGTACCCACCTGTCACGGCTGTAATATAATTTAGGACCATCCTGTGCTGAATCAGTTCCTTCTTGTAAGCTTGTAACTCCCTTCCTGTATACCTGAAGGTGTCGTCATACATCTCAGTGATATTATCTATCAAATTCGCTAGCGCATGGATATACCTATAATTTATAATTCAGAAGCAAAAAAGAAAGGGGGAAATGTGGGCGCTCAAAGGGAATCGTGAGTCAACAGCTGCTGGTTTTGCAAATAAAAATAATTTATTGGTAAGAGATTTTTCACAATAGACATAAAATGGCTGTAATGCCTTTAAGAATACATATACACATTCAAAGAAAAAATTGACATAAAATCACAAAACAAATTAGTATACTGATTAAAACTAATGACTGTGTCCAGGGCCTCAGGACTTATAATTGGGTACCCACCCTATTGAGAGTAAATTTTCTTGCATGCAGAAGCTTGTTTGTTAGTTGCAGTTAGGGTTAGTGCATGATATGTTCTGATTGCACATTGCGGAATAGAGGCTATGTAGTGTTGAAAAAAGTCTGTTAGTACTTCACCATAAGACGCTGGTGGATGTAATATTCAGTAGTATGGCTGAATGTTAAAACATGCCAGTCCCGCAGCTGTCTCCTATAGAACAAACTTGTTTGGTTCACTCACTGTTTGGATGACTGTCCGCTCTGCGGCGGTTCCTTTAGGCAATGCTTGATGTCGTGTGCTGTCTTAGAGCACTGTGCCTGGACAGGAGCGGAGACAGAAAAGCATGTGTGCAGGTCCTGGATGGCAGGGGACGCTGTAATGCCGCGATACGCGGCTTCCGGGTTCGGGGCTTCCGGCTTCCGGTTGCGGTCCACCTGCGTTCCACAGTCGTAACAGGTCACCTGACGCGTTTCTCCGCCTCCAAAGTGGGCGGTTTCATCAGAGGTATGCCTGGTGGCGATTGCAGTCTCTGTTTATACCCGCTTCTGACTCCTCATTGGTTACCAGAATGAACGGATTACAATTAACCCTTTCTGCATATTTTTATTTTTGGACACAACCAGCAGTGTAGCAACACGCATTGGTCCTATTGCTACTATGTTTTTTTCATTATTTAGTCAATCCATTAGAAGAAAAACAATTTACAACACATACAAATGTATTTAAAAATAAACACCTATTTGACCGCACTGAGATCCCGACTAAGTAAATATATATACATATTTTCATACCTGTATGGTAATGGTTAGTGATACATAATTCTAACCTATTATAGGCTTATATTTGAATTGACCATAATAGAATTCATTATGGGGATAGAGAAAAAAAAAATGAATAAATGAGGACAGAGCTAATATGAACATAGACGGCAGAAAAAAGGCTTAGAGGTAAATGTATATAAAGAATAAGCCCGTCTAGACTTAAATTGCCTCTAATGCTGATTTATTTAGACCTTACGCAGCCTATTATGTATAGTTAGGACCTCTGTGGTCTTCAATTAGTTCGATGAGATAGAGAGAGAAAAATAATTGACTGCAAGGCGCAGCCTATTCAGGTGATTTTCACCTATACATAGAGGACAGACCTATAATAATAGCTAATTACAGACCTAGAATTTTCAATCAGTCAAACAAATAAAATTACAGCTAGAAGATATGTTTAGCTAAAGGACTCGTACACAGAAAGTGTTTGTTTTTCTTATTGTAAAGAATAAAAATGGAATTATGTATAGAATTTAGAAAGAGAAAAAAATAAAAATAAAATGAAAAATGAAAAAAAATTGTTTATATAATCCCCTCATTGCATTTACAGTTGAAGGGAAGGAGAGAGAAAGTATGATAGACGGAATGTGTTATAGGTATATGGACAAAGAGAGAGAGAGGAAGAGACACATGAGGACGCATGGAACAGACCAACAGTAGCATTCATATTATGAATGGAATCAACATGATTGGATACTGGCAGAACGGGTGATGTCTAATGCGAGAAGGAATTGAATCCCGGTGGATTCGTGGATCAAATCAGAGGCTGCGTGCTCTGTCCTATCTATGAGGTGTCTCTTGACGATGTGTTCATAGTGAGTGTGAGTATAAGGAGCCTGAGCACTGCGGTGAACATCTTTCATCTTATCATGGGTTATGGTCATGACCTCTGGCAGTACTCTCCCAATGTAACAGAATCCCTCTGAGCTCGGGGCAAGCCACTTGTACGCCTTCCTTCCACATATGAAATAGGCATCATCTGGGAGAACATAGGGGACAAAATATAACATCACCATATTACAAACTTTCCAAGTGAAGAACCCAATCCCTAGCTCTCCCATCTGCTCAGTACAAGTATCGGGCTGGATGATATGAGCACAATACCCTGGCGATACTTTTCCAACCCACATGGTCTTGCTTCCACGAGTATACCTATACCAGAAATACCTCCCACTGTTGGCTATTTTGCGTACAAGTTCAGAGTCTATGGGTATCCTATCAGCTCTGTGTGAAAAGGTCATTATCTGGTTATTCCACGTCACTTCCCAATTTCCCGGTTTTCGGTAATTGGAAATATTGAAACATAGTAAGGATCTATCTACATGATACTGGTGGAGCTTCAAACTAGGGGGACTAGAAATATTAAATTTCTTGTCCATCGGTCTCCCACCCTGTAATTGGAGTACCTCATCTATTGCTAAAGGGTATGGTACTAATCCTGACTTGCTCTGACCTTGAGGTACCTGTGAGCACACCCAACATTCTGTCTGGTTTAAGACCTTACCCACTAGTGAGTGGTAATCACTCAACGGATGCCGGTCCATGTCGATATTAAGGTTGGACTGACATCTCTGGATGCACCCATCCTCAACTATATTCTCACAATTCCTACAAATGCAATATTCATCAGACAATAACCCCTCACAGTGCCTCCGAGCTCCTTGACTACCAGAGCGCTTACTGATGTCAGCCTTTACCAAAATGATGTGCTGATCCTGAGATCCTACAAATTCGTACTTGCCATCAGAACCCATTCCAGATCCCTGGTCGACCTCTCTGGGACCCTCACCAAAACAAACTGTCCTTATCAAAACCAGAATTACTAACAGAACCCGAAACGCAGTCTCTTGCGATCAATCCATTTCGTTAGGGGAAAGGAGGAAAATAAGAAGGAGAAAAGAAAGGAAAAATGTAGGGGGAGGTGAAAAAAGAAAGTGGTACGACAACCGCTCTATCTCTTGTTACTCTCTGTGCTCAGATGCCCTTCAACAGCCCTGCCTCTCAACTTTCCCGGAACAGACACTCCAGTGATACGAGATTCTCTACACTCTGCTCTTTGTCACAAGTTCTCTCCGGGTCAGCGACCTTCTTGCAGTGGGACGAGTGGATCCCCGTCTCTCTTTCGGCAACTTTCAATGCTGTTGTGCTGGTTAACAAGACTTGATATGGTCCTTCCCACCTGTCTATGAGGCAACCTGAGCGTAAGAAATTTCGAATAATCACATAATCCCCAGGTTCAATGTCATGACAATTACTGTTCGGTAGGTCAGGAATCACCAGCTTTAAATTTCTCTGTTGATTTCTCAGCTGCTGGCTCATCCCAACCAAATATTTCACAGTCACTTCCTTATTACATTTCAAATCATCCTGGGGGTCTATCATTACATGAGGTTGTCGACCAAAAAGGATTTCAAAGGGTGATAGGTTAAGGGGAGACCTGGGAGTGGTTCTGATGCTGTACAACACTAGTGGCAAAGCTTCTGGCCACGACAATCCAGTTTCAACCATTAATTTGCTCAGCTTGTTCGTAATGGTGCTATTCACTCTCTCCACCTTTGCACTCACCTGTGGACGGTACGGAGTATGCAGCATGCTATTAATTCCCATCAGTTTGCACATGACCTGAAAGACTTCACCTGTAAAATGGGTACCCCTATCACTTTCAATTATTCTAGGGATACCATAGCTACACAGAAATTCCTGCACAATTTTCTTTGTAGTGAACGTAGCAGTATTTGTGGCAGCAGGGAACGCTTCTACCCAATTTGAAAATACGTCAATACAAACTAACACATATTTTAAATTCCTACAGGGTGGTAACTGTATGAAATCGATTTGTATTACCTGAAAAGGGCCGTCTGTCGGAGGGATATGGGATGGCTCTGTTGGTATTGACTTTCCAATATTCTTCCTCAAGCAAGTAAAACATGTCATTGCTCTTGACAAAGCTAAATATTTATCGTGTATATAACCCTTTATGAGGTCTAAGAACACTGTACGCTATCTACGTAAGAAGTACCGTAAGGGTACGCAAGTTGCGTATCGATCGCTTAGCCGTGATCGAGACGCTCAGGCGTCACGTTCACTCACGGCCAGGTGATCGCAGGCAGGCAGACTATTGGCTGTTGACTTATCGTAATGATTCGCTATAGCGTAGCAGCGCTCGGGACCACGAGGAGATCACCAGCGATGCAGACGCTCACAACGTTAAACCTTTATATCTATACCTCTAACAATGAAATACACAGTAAACCTTAGTGTAGAGACAAAGTGTAAGTGCAACCTTGTGTAACCTGATTAACTACTAAGCTGCTTGAGCGTCACCGACGCTCAGAGAATACTTAACACTATAAAGAATACACAGATACCTGGGCTTAGGGTCCGAAACCTATTATGTGTATTATGACTATTACTTGTAAAAAGAATCACAGTACAAAGCATACACTACAGTATAACATAAACCAACTAACCAGATAAACTACACAGGAAATAAAATACAATACAATTTAAGGAAAATACGAGAGAAAGAGTAGAGAGAGAGGGAGAGATAGAGAGAGAGAGAGAGATGGCTCACAGTAAGACAATATGATTACGGAGAAAACTTACGCACAAGGGGAACGATCGCATGCGCCTCGATATCCAGCTCCCGATTATCAGCAATGAGAACCGTTGAAGAGAGTGAAGTTGGATATGGTCGGCCTGCTATTTATGCCCCACACACAATACAATTCAATGGTCCCTACAATCTCATTGTTCATTGGACACAGGAATTCGGCTTCGCATTATAACAAAAGGTCATAGGTTGATTCATACAGGTGGGCTGTGACTATTTCCAACTGCTCAGGTGGGAGGGAAACTGGGTTTCCCGCCGCATGGGTAATAAAGTGCAAATAAAGTAAATGTTCATAAACTTCTTATGTCCATAACTATTCGCACGAGCGATTGATCTGCTTCAAACCAACACCGGAATATTGCTAATTTTATACTCTTCCGATGGATACTAAACACCACTGTATTACTCCTATCTGACCCTTCATATCAAACAAAGAGGGATTCCTCTGTTCATGGACATTCTATATTAACCAAACTTTCAGATTCTATCAAAGGGACCATAATCTACAAAATACATTATTAGTGAAAATATGTAATGATTGAGTCGCACGCTATGATCGCATAAACTCTACCGTAAATACGCATACCATGCGCCTGCGGGTGCCCGCGACTGTGAGTATGCGCACGTACGGGAGAGCGTACGCATGCGCAGCACGGACCTGTGTGAGGTGCAAATATGGTAGTGTGCATAGAGATATTTTTCTGACTTTGACAGTCCACCCTTTGGCAGTCAATAATAACTGCCACTTCCTGAAAACATTTCAAAAGGAGAAAAATATATGTCAGGGGTTAATTCATTTCCATGGTTGGGTAAGGGAGGAGAGAGGAGTAGGTGTGAAGAGGGTATGACCTAGTGTGATAGCAGAAGCATGTGTGTATGAGTCCATGTTTGGGGGGTCATGTATCATCGTGCCGTACGTGTTGTAAATCAAGCTTCGAGGTATTGCGAAGTATACATTTGAATTCCTTCTTATCCCGTGGTACAGGTCTGTGGATGGGCTGTCAAACTTTACCGAGCTCTTTTCGGATTTTGAACAAAATGGGGAGCACATTTTAGTTGATGATACATGAATGGGGGAATATGTGATTGCTGATATCTGTGCCTGTATTCCCTATACTATGTGTGTCATTACCTGAGGGTTGTAGAAATGAAGAAAAGACATAATTACGGTAAATGCGGTGGTATTCTATGTCAGGTTAATGTACATCTGTCGGTTGAAGTTTTGTTCGGTATCAGTTGAAAGTCGTCTTCTTTGCGCTGTTTTGCTCATTAAGCGTGAGCAATAAGCTTTGTCAATGCCATTAGATTTACAAAAAAAATGTTGGGCTAGCGTAATTTTAAGAATTCTAGGGAAACTGGGGATCCATGGCAAAGTTCATCAAGTGTCCATATCTCAAGTGGTCAAAACTTCGTCTTTGGTCTATCCGTTGTCTGTATAGCGTCTCATCAACTTCCTCGTCCAAGGGGGTCTTGTTATCTTGGAGAAAAACCAGAAAAACAGGTGAAAGAAACGGACCGTAGAAATCGCATTTTCATCACATCATTGTTTCTATCGTTGGGTCGTAAATCAAATCCAGGTTAATTACAGTTTCCTCACTCCTCAAACTCATCACTCTGGTACTTTGTTTGCACCTCATTAAAGCCTGCCCGCATCTAAATATCAATCCAATCGATATAACGACACCTAAAATACATAGGAGAAACTTTCCAACATCCATTATGACTCCTTGAGCCCAGTCTCCTAAACCAGAGAACCAATTTCGCGGGTTCAACCATGACACCCAACCAGTCAGCTCATTACCTACAGCAGCAAGAGTGAGATTGTGTTTTCGGCGAAATTCCCACTTCAATTGGAGAATATCGTCCATCTTTTGGTCTATGACCTCGACCGGATCCTCGGTGCTATTTGTGATATACGTGCAACACTTTATGCCGTACTGTGTTGCCAATGTAACACAATATCCGCCTGTCACTGCTGTGAGGTAATTAAGAACCATTCTATGCTGTACCAGTTCTGTTTTATAAGCTTGGAGTTCTCTTCCAGTGTATCTAAACGTGTCATCATACATTTCAGTGATATTATCTAACAAATTGGCGAGTGCGGAAATGTATCTATAATTCATCACTCCTCGAGCGGTGCGAGTGAAATCTAACGCCACCAGAACCTGAATCCCGGTGGATTCATGGATCAGATCAGAGGCCGGATGCTCTAACCTTTCTGACAGTTGTCTTTTAACGAGGTGCTCGTAATGAGTGTGAGTATAAGGAGCTTGGGCACCACGGCGTATGTCTTTCATTTTATCATGTGTTACAGTCATCACTTCAGGCAATACTCTACCAATATAACACAATCCTTCAGAGTTTGGGGCAAGCCACTTGTACGCCTTTCTCCCGCATATGAAATATGCATCATCGGGGAGAACATATGGGACGGAGAAAGACATTACCATATTACACACCTTCCAGGTGAAATCTCCTAGCCCTAATTCTTCCATCTGCTTAATGCACGTATCAGGTTGTACGATATGTGCACAGTATCCTGGTGATACTTCTCCAACTCTAGTAATCCTATTTCCTAGGGTGTATCTATACCGGAAAGATTTTCCTCTACTGGCTATGTGGCGTACAAGCTCTGTATCTGTAGGCATTCTATCTGCTCTATGTGAAAAGGCCATGGTGTGGTTACTCCATGATACTTCCCAATTTCCCGGCTTTCTGGGATTGGAGATGTTAAAACATAATAGGGACCTATCCACGTGGTATTGGTGGAGCTTCAAACTAGGAGGGCTGGAGATATTAAACCTCCGGTCCACCGGTCTCCCACCATTTAACTCAAGTACCTCCCCTATCGTTAAAGGAAATGGTACTAGCCCTGATTTGCTATGACCCTGAGGTACTTGAGAGCATACCCAACAATCTGTTTTGTTTAATACATTACCCACTAAGGAGTGATAATCACTCAATGGATGTCGGTCCATATGGATATTAAAACTGGATTGGCATTTCTTAATGCACCCATCTTCAATGACATTGTTACAGAGCCTACAGATACAATTTTCTTCAGCTAACAATCCGTCACAATTTCTTCTATGGTCAATGCTATCGGATCGTTTTCTGATACTCGCCTTTGCTTGTTGGTTAGGTTGATCTTGGAAAACTACGCCTCCATCATCATAATCGGAACCCATTCCAGAACCTCTCTCGACCTCCATGGTACTCTCGCCGGAACAGACTGCTCTGGTCAACATCATGGTCAACAGGAAAATCCGGATCACAGTCTCTTGGGGCAAGTCCATCTTTGAGGAGGAGACGAAGAAGAATGAGAAGGAGGAAAAATACATTTGAGGGAGAGGGGATGGGAAGTGGAGAAAACAATAAAAGGGAGTGGGGAGTCGACAACAGCTCTCGGTCTTCAAGGCTCAGGTGCCGCCTCAGTCCTCCTGGAACGGACACTCCAGTGATACAACCTCTACCGTCTGTTCCTTATCACGGGACTTCTCTGGATCAGCAACCTTCTTGCAGTGGGATGAATGGACCCAAGTCTCTCTCTCAGCAACCTTCAATGCCGTAGTGCTAGTCAATAAGACCTGGTATGGTCCTTCCCATCTGTCAATAAGGCAACCTGAGCGTAGAAAATTCCGTATCATTACATAATCCCCAGGTTCAATGTCATGACAATTACTATCAGGTAGATCAGGAATCACCAACTTCAGATTATCATTTTGATTCCTTAACTGTTTACTCATGTTAATCAAGTACTTTACAGTTACTTCACTGTTACATTTCAAATCATCCTGAGGGTTAATCATGACATGCGGTTGTCGACCAAATAAGATTTCAAAGGGGGACAGATTAAGAGGGGACCTGGGAGTGGTTCTGATACTGTACAATACAATGGGTAAAGCTTCTGGCCATGTCAATCCTGTCTCTGCCATCACTTTACTCAATTTATTTTTAATAGTGCTGTTCACTCTTTCGACCTTCGCACTCGCCTGTGGACGGTACGGAGTGTGCAGCTTGCTATCAATTCCCATCAACTTACACATTCCTTGAAAGACATCACCTGTAAAATGGGTACCCCTATCACTTTCGATTATTCTAGGGATACCATATCTACATACAAATTCCTGCACAATTTTCTTAGCTGTAAACATAGCGGTATTTGTAGCTGCAGGAAATGCTTCGACCCAATTCGAGAAAACATCTATACAAACAAGTACATATTTCAAATTCCGACAAGGGGGTAATTGAATGAAGTCAATTTGTATTACCTGGAAAGGGCCGCCGGCAGGTGGGATATGGGATGGTTCTGTAGGTATTGCCTTTCCAATATTCTTTCTCAAACAGGTAAGGCATGACATTGCTCTTTTACTCGCATGAGAGGAGAATCCTGGGGCGCACCAATAGGCTCTTACCAATTTGCACATCCCTTCCTTGCCTAGATGAGTCAGCCCGTGAGCTGCCTCAGCCAGACATGGAAGATATGCTCTGGGGGCCACTGGTTTACCATGTCCATCCGTCCAGAGTCCTGAGGACTCTTGGCCACATCCCTTTGCCTTCCAGACTGCCTTTTCCTGTGTGGAACACAAATTTTGCATGTCACACAACTTCTGTGTGTTAATGGTATTAAATACCATTAATTGTGTGGTGTCTGTCTGTATGGGGGTAGCAGCTGCTAACTTAGCAGCTTCGTCTGCTCGGCTGTTACCAAGTGATACCGGGTCTTGGCTATATGTGTGTGCTTTACATTTGATAACAGCCACTCTGTCGGGTTCCTGTATCGCTGTTAGAAGCCTTTTTATGTGAGCTGCATGCGCTACCGGTGTACCAGCTGCCGTCATGAAATTTCTGAGGCGCCATAGGGCTCCAAAATCATGGACTACCCCGAATGCGTATCTAGAATCGGTGTAGATATTGGCTGACTTACCCTTAGCCAATTCACATGCTCTGGTTAGGGCGACCAGTTCAGCAACCTGGGCTGAGTGAGGTGGGCCTAGCGGTTCAGCTTCTATGGTGTCTTGGTCATCTACGACTGCGTATCCAGTACACAAGTCTCCCGAGTCTGACTGTCTGTGACAACTACCGTCCGTGTAGAACGTGAGTTCTGCATCTTCCAGTGGGTTGTCACTGATGTCAGGCCTTGCGGTAAAATTTTGGGTCAAATATTCCATACAATCATGTGTATCTTCCTTTGTATTAAATCCTCCTTCCCCAGCACTCTCACCTTCCACCCTTTGTGCCTGACCAGGCACACCTGGGAGATATGTTGCAGGATTTAATGCACTGCATCTCCTTATGGTGATGTTTACGGGGGCCATTAGTGCCAATTCCCATCTTGTAAACCTCGCTGATGAGACGTGTCTGGTTTGGGCAGAATTCAATAAGGCTGATACTGCATGTGGCGTATGGATTGTGAGGTTGTGGCCTAGCACGACATCTTCGCTTTTTGTCACTAGCAATGCTATCGCAGCAACGCTTCGCAAGCATGTGGGGAGGGATCGCGCTACCGTATCTAGCTGAGCGCTGTAGTATGCAACTGGCCTGCTGGCATCACCGTGTTTTTGGGTTAGTACACCTGCTGCGCAACCAGCACTTTCTGTTCCGTATAGTTCAAAGGGTTTCCCATAGTCTGGCATACCTAGCGCTGGCGCCTGCGTTAGGCACTGTTTGAGTCTCTCAAATGCTGTTTCGGATTCGTCTGTATGCAAAATCCTATCAGGTTTGTTTGAGGAGACCATTTCCTGCAAAGGTAACGCCAATATGGAAAACCCTGGGATCCAATTACGGCAATACCCACACATTCCTAAAAACGTTCTGATCTGTTGCTGGGTTTGTGGTAGGGTCATGTCTCTAATTGCTTGGATTCTATCAGCGGTCAGGTGTCTCAGTCCTTGTGTTAGACAGTGTCCCAAATATTTTACCTTAGTTTGGCATAATTGCAACTTGTCTTTGGAAACCTTGTGACCTGTGTCTGAAAGATGAAACAGGAGCTGTTTCGTATCCTTCAGAGATGCTTCCAGTGAATCTGAACACAGTAATAAATCGTCCACATACTGTATCAATACTGATCCACTGTTTGGTTGAAAAGACTGTAAACAATCATGCAAAGCCTGAGAAAATATACTTGGACTATCTATGAAACCTTGGGGTAATCGAGTCCACGTGTATTGGACTCCTCTGTATGTGAATGCAAACAAATATTGGCTGTCAGGGTGCAGAGGTACCGAAAAGAAAGCGGAGCAGAGGTCAATAACAGTGAAAAATTTGGCAGTGGGAGGGATTTGCATTAGGATGACAGCTGGATTTGGCACTACGGGGAACTGACTCTCAACTATTTTGTTAATCCCCCTTAGATCCTGCACTAGCCTGTAACCCCTCTCCCCACTCTTCTTAACAGGGAAGATGGGACTATTGGCAGTGCTGGACGTTCTTACCAGAATGCCCTGTTGTAGCAAGCGCTCTATTACTGGGTAAACTCCTAACTCCACCTCTGGCTTCAGAGGATACTGTGGGATTTTTGGAGCTATCCTACCATCTTTTATTTGTACAATTACTGGAGCTACGTTTGCCATTAATCCAGTGTCCTGTCCGTCTTTTGTCCAAAGTGACTCTGGTATCTGAGATGTCATCTCTTCTATTTGGGATGGATTCCTATTTGTCATAATGGTATGTGACATTAATTTTGATGGGGAGTCTAACATGTCTCGCACTTCCTGAGCGTGTTTCTCAGGTATGTCCAAGAATACACCTTCAGGAGTACAATAAATGACGCACCCCATTTTACACAGTAAGTCTCTTCCCAGGAGATTGGTTGGTGCCGATGCAGCCAGCAAAAAGGAATGCTTGGTATGCAAAGGCCCTATTGTAATCTCGGCTGGTTTGCTAACAGGGTAGTGCTGGACTACTCCTGTTACTCCCATGGCTGGAATTGTCCTACCAGTGGTTCTCATGCCCACTGTCGAATTTATCACTGACTTGGCCGCCCCTGTGTCTACAAGAAAGTTTAAAGTTTTACCAGCTACATTGATTGCGACCTCGGGTTCACTTTCAAGGTTGGCAATCAATTTCACTGGCTGCAGATTACAGGTATGGCCACACCCCTATTGGGTATGGTGACCTCCCTGAATCCCGCTGGCAGCAACTATTTGTGAGGGAGATAGTTGGGAACTACCAGAGGCATGCCAGTCTCTGTTTGGGGGATATCTTTTTGTTTCCCCTGTATGTGGCTCATAACTCCGTTTCTGCGGACCTTGCTCCCAATGTCGTGTGTCGTGTCGTTGTCTAGGGGGTTGGTATGTGTTTTGTGAATTCTTTACTCTACAATCTCGTGCCATGTGTCCCTGTTTGTGACAAGAATAACAAGTAACCATACTTGACTTACCCACAGGATTTGGTGATACAAACAAAGGCTGCCTTGTGGTCAGAGCCTGTATACTTACTGACATTAATTTGTCACCTTGTTGTTCCCTGTGTCTGGTGATGTTTCTGTCATGATCAATAGCAGCCTCTCTCAAAGTAGCCACTGACAGACCTCGCCAACATGGTTGCGTGGTCTGTACCCTAGTCTTCAATGACTCTTTTAAACCATCCATCAGTACCGATACTGCTACTTCCCGATGGTTTGTGTCTGTTTTAATGTCCTCTATACCTGTGTATTTTGCCATTTCTAATAATGCTCTGTGAAAGTACTCTGCAGCTGTCTCTGACTCCTTCTGTTTAATGGAGAATATCTTATTCCATTTAGCTACTGCTGGGAAATACTCTTTTAGCTGCAAGTTTATTCTTTTCACATTATCTTGGTTGTACACATCTGTAAGAGGTACATCATGATCTAGTCCGCAATCAGCTAAAAATTGAGTTGCGTCGACATTTGAGGGTAAACATGCTCTCAGCAATATCTGCCAGTCTTTATTGTTGGGCTCTACAGTGTTACCTAAGTCTCTGATGTATTTTTGACTGGCAACTAAGTCTTTTCTAGGGTCAGGAAATTCAGACACTATGGTCCTTAATTCCATTCGGGAAAATGGAGTGTACATGGCAATGTTCCTAATGGGAGTGGCTCCTGATGCGTCTGTTTTCCCATTTGGCACTGCTATTACTCTAACAGGTGTAATTCTAACAACCTCATTCTGTGTAGATTCTACAGGCTGTGGTGAAATAGTTTCAGCATAATGCATGGTGCCGTACTTACCAGTTGATACGACCTCACCTATCCCTCCGCTAGAAGCCTTTACTAATCTCGTGGGTGGAGCTGTGCCTACTGTGGTCTCTGCTATGGTGGCTGCTAGAGAGAGTGCTGAAATCGTTGCCGCTTCGTCCTCTTGATCACACTCCTGAGGAAAGTTCAAAACAGGGTACAACTTGCACGGGTTAATACTTGCATGGGTTAATGGGTTAACATTATCATTAACATTTACACAGTTACTAAGTGATTTTGTGTTACACCTTAGTGCGTCTTTCTCCGTAATCAACTTCTCTCCTGATATATATGGTGGCGGCGGGGCCGTGGCAATTAGTTTTCTGTTAGAGCCAGATCCCGCCGCCTGAGCCAAACCTCTCTGTATCTCACCTTCCTGTTGCCACAACTGTAAATAATCATAATGCTGAATTTGTCTCTTTGTTGATTTTATGAGACATATCCTCCTCCTTAAATTTTGTAACACTTCTGAGCTGAAGCTCCCTATTCTCGGGAATTTCTCCCCGTCATGCACAGTCATTCTCTCCCATTCATCACATAAAGTTTCTGTGTGACTTCCATATTTCTCACACATGATATACCTGGCCGACCCAATTGGCCGGACCACTGAATCAACCCGAACCGAGGTTGATCGCCCCCTACCTGAACAAGTGGCCCCCATAGTTCGAAAGTGTTGCTTTATTTAGCCAACCCTTTACGAAAAACCAAATGCCAACAATAGGCTGACGGTGGCGGTTTACCGAGTACCCCACTCACTCGCCCACGCCGACCTATACGACCTGATCACACCGATATGGTGCTGGCGTACTCGACCTAGGGCCCCTGCGACCTGAACCTCTATTTACTGGAACCTGTGAGGGTTATCCGAAGAACACTTACTCTTTCCAGTAACTATTGGTTGCTGGATAGTTCCTGAGTGAGCAGCGAACTTCCCTTAAAATAAAAAAAAATTACACAAATCACGTTAGAGTGTACAGATAGCGTTTGTGACCCCTTTACTCTAATGGTATTAGGTCAGATTACTAACTACTGCACACACTTACGTGCGGTCCAGTCGTTCAGTACACAAACAACTAAGCTTATGTACGGAAAGACCAATGGAATCGAAACTTACGACTGCGAATTCCTTCAGCCAGAGCTTATATGGCCTATATGGGTGTTGCACCAACCCTTTTCGGTGTTGTGCCTGTGAACTGTATAGCGGACTTCCTTGTCGGCTGTATCTGGACCTCCTGGTCTGTTATGACCTCCTGGTCTTGTTACGGTGCGACCTCCTGGTCTTGTTAGTATGACCTCCTGGTCTGCTATACTCTAATGCTCAAAATTGTATTTAACCAGAGATGCCTCCCTAGCCACCGTGCACGTCACTTACACGCATGTACCTCACGAGTACTCGACTTTTCTTGTGGTTCAACCTTTAAAAATTGTGAAAACACTCACTCATCACATGTACACTTTTGTTTCTATTTCTATTTCTGCGCAGAAATTTCCTTTAGCCCAGCTGTGTTACCAATTAGGAGCAGGATCTGTTAAACTAAATTTCAGACTTTCCAAAAAATAGACTTGCGTTATTTATCGCCTTTTGCGCTATTTACCACTTAGCGCTAACCATCGCCTTTGCGTTAATTATCGCTTTGCGCTAAAATTCAACTTTTCGTGATTTGAGCTATGTGGGCGTAACCGGACGCTCCGTTGCGTAATGTACGCTGCGTGCGTCGGCCTTTGGATTGCGTACGCTAGTCTTTGTTAGAGACACGTGTACGCAATGCAAAGATCCACCGTAACACTATACTTTTATCAATGTAGACGATCCCTGATCATCTACCGCGTACCCCACTGGCTTTGCCTTATCTCCCAGGCAAACCTGTGTGTTTCTCTACACTTTTAACTATTACCTCTATTCTTAAACTATGAAATAACAGCAAGTCTTTTTTTAGCACTTTTCTATCAACTATAAAATTGGCAAACAGGATAGTGATATACGAAAATGAAAAAGAAATGCAGATATATGTATGCGTGCGTGTGTACGCAAGACAGAAGACAAATAAACAGTTTTAAAAGACACAAGCGTTTTGTTCTTACCTCCGGTTCCCGGATTCCTTCAGCACTCTTTATCTAAGCGAAGCAGACGCTTATCCCGCCAGCACTACGAGACAACCTCCCGCCCTTTGCTGAGGGATAATGTCTGCTGATCTACCTAGTGCAGATATGTGAAGGACAGGACGAGCCGCCAATTGACAAAGCTAAATATTTATCGTGTATATAACCCTTTATGAGGTCTAAGAACACTGTACGCTATCTACGTAAGAAGTACCGTAAGGGTACGCAAGTTGCGTATCGATCGCTTAGCCGTGATCGAGACGCTCAGGCGTCACGTTCACTCACGGCCAGGTGATCGCAGGCAGGCAGACTATTGGCTGTTGACTTATCGTAATGATTCGCTATAGCGTAGCAGCGCTCGGGACCACGAGGAGATCACCAGCGATGCAGACGCTCACAACGTTAAACCTTTATATCTATACCTCTAACAATGAAATACACAGTAAACCTTAGTGTAGAGACAAAGTGTAAGTGCAACCTTGTGTAACCTGATTAACTACTAAGCTGCTTGAGCGTCACCGACGCTCAGAGAATACTTAACACTATAAAGAATACACAGATACCTGGGCTTAGGGTCCGAAACCTATTATGTGTATTATGACTATTACTTGTAAAAAGAATCACAGTACAAAGCATACACTACAGTATAACATAAACCAACTAACCAGATAAACTACACAGGAAATAAAATACAATACAATTTAAGGAAAATACGAGAGAAAGAGTAGAGAGAGAGGGAGAGATAGAGAGAGAGAGAGAGATGGCTCACAGTAAGACAATATGATTACGGAGAAAACTTACGCACAAGGGGAACGATCGCATGCGCCTCGATATCCAGCTCCCGATTATCAGCAATGAGAACCGTTGAAGAGAGTGAAGTTGGATATGGTCGGCCTGCTATTTATGCCCCACACACAATACAATTCAATGGTCCCTACAATCTCATTGTTCATTGGACACAGGAATTCGGCTTCGCATTATAACAAAAGGTCATAGGTTGATTCATACAGGTGGGCTGTGACTATTTCCAACTGCTCAGGTGGGAGGGAAACTGGGTTTCCCGCCGCATGGGTAATAAAGTGCAAATAAAGTAAATGTTCATAAACTTCTTATGTCCATAACTATTCGCACGAGCGATTGATCTGCTTCAAACCAACACCGGAATATTGCTAATTTTATACTCTTCCGATGGATACTAAACACCACTGTATTACTCCTATCTGACCCTTCATATCAAACAAAGAGGGATTCCTCTGTTCATGGACATTCTATATTAACCAAACTTTCAGATTCTATCAAAGGGACCATGATCTACAAAATACATTATTAGTGAAAATATGTAATGATTGAGTCGCACGCTATGATCGCATAAACTCTACCGTAAATACGCATACCATGCGCCTGCGGGTGCCCGCGACTGTGAGTATGCGCACGTACGGGAGAGCGTACGCATGCGCAGCACGGACCTGTGTGAGGTGCAAATATGGTAGTGTGCATAGAGATATTTTTCTGACTTTGACACTCTCTTACCTGCATGAGAAGAGAATCCTGGCGCACACCAGTAGGCTCTCACCAGCTTACACATACCCTCTTTACCCAGATGAGTCAGACCGTGTGCCGCCTCAGCTAAGCTTGGAAGATATTCTCTGGGGGCTACTGGCTTACCTTGTCCACCTGTTCACAGTCCCGAGGATTCCTGGCCATATCCATTTTGACCTCCAGACTGCCTTTTCCTGTAAAGAACACAAATCTTGCATTTCAATTAATTGTTGTGCATTGATCGTGTTAAATGTCATCAGTGATGTGATGTTCGTTTGTATGGGGGTGCTGGCTGCTGATTTAGCAGCTTCGTCTGCCCGGCTGTTACCAAGTGAAATTGGGTCTTGGCTGTAAGTGTCTGCTTTGCACTTGATAACAGCCACTCTGTCTGGTTCCTGTTTTGCTGTTAGAAGTCTTTTTATGTGGGACGCATGCGCTACAGGTGTGCCAGCTGCCGTCATGAAATTTCTGAGGCACCATAGGGCCCCGAAATCATGCACCACTCCAAAGGCATACCTAGAATCTGTGTATATATTAGCTGACTTACCCTTGGCTAATTCACACGCTCTGGTTAGGGCGACCAACTCAGCAACTTGTGCTGAGTGCGGTGGGCCCAGGGGTTCAGCTTCTATGATACCTCTGTCGTCTACAACTGCGTATCCAGTGCACAGGTCTCCCGAGTCCGTCTGTCTGTGGCAACTACCGTCAGTGTAAAAGGTTAAATCTGCGCCTTCCAGTGGGTTGTCACTAATGTCAGGTCTCGCAGTGAAAGTCTGATTCAGGTATTCCATACAATCATGCGTATCAGTGTCTGCACTAAATCCTCCTTCACCATCATTCTCATCCTCCACCCTTTGTGCCTGTCCAGGCACACTTGGCAAGTAAGTTGCAGGATTTAGTGAGCTGCATCTCTTTATGGTGATGTTTACAGGGCCATCAGTGATAATTCCCACTTTGTAAACCGAGCAGATGAGACATGTCTGGTTTGGGCGGAGTTCAGTAAGGCTGACACTGCATGAGGTGTATGGATGGTCAGGTTGTGTCCTAACACTACGTCCTCACTTTTACTTACTAGCAAAGCTATCGCTGCAACACTTCGCAAGCATGTGGGGAGAGACCGCGCTACGGTGTCCAACTGTGCACTTTAGTAAGCTACCGGTCTGCTGGCATCACCATGTCTCTGGGTTAAAACTCCTGCTGCGCACCCTGCACTTTCTGTACCGTATAATTCAAAGGGCTTCCCATAATCTGGCATACCTAATGCAGGTGCCTGTGATAGGCACTGTTTGAGTCTCTCAAATGCCAGTTCGGACTCATCTGTGTGCGAGATCCAATCTGGTTTGTTCGAAGAGACCATTTCTTGCAAAGGTAAAGCCAGTATAGAGAACCCTGGAATCCAGTTTCGGCAGTACCCACTCATTCCAAGGAAAGTGCGGATCTGTTGCTGGGTTTGTAGCAGAGTCATGTCGCGAATCACCTGTATTCTATCAGCTGTGAGGTGTCTAAGTCCTTGCGTCAAGAATGTCCCAAATATTTTACCCTGGTCTGGCACAACTGCAACTTATCCTTTGAAACCTTGTGTCCAGTTTGGGAAAGATGAAACAGAAGCTGTTTCGTGTCTTTCAAGGACGATTCGAGTGAATCAGAACACAACAATAAGTCATCGACATACTGTATTAGCACTGATCCACTCTCAGGTTGAAGAGATTGTAAACAGTCATGCAAGGCCTGGGAGAAAATACTCGGGCTGTCAATGAAGCCTTGGGGGAGACGAGTCCAGGTGTACTGTACTCCTCTGTATGTAAATGCAAAGAGGTATTGGCTGTCAGGGTGCAGAGGGACAGAAAAGAAAGCAGAACAGTGGTCAATAACAGTGAAGAATTTTGCAGTAGGGGGAATTTGCAAGAGGATGACAGCTGGATTGGGCACTACGGGGAATTGGCTCTCAACTATCTTGTTTATCCCCCTTAGATCCTGCACTAGCCTGTAACCCCTCCCCCCACTCTTTTTCACAGGGAAGATGGGACTATTGGCAGTGCTGAACGTCCTGACTAGGATGCCCTGTTGTAGCAACCGCTCTATGACGGGGTACACTCCTAATTCTACCTCTGGCTTCAGAGGATACTGTGGGATTTTTGGAGCTATCCTACCATCTTTTACTTGCACTACTACTGGAGCTACATTCGCCATCAATCCAGTGTTTTGTCCATCTTTGGTCCAAAGGGAACCCGGTATTTGTGAGATCATTTCCTCTACCTTTGATGGACACTTGTCTATAACAGCAGAGTGCGACATTAGCCTTTGAGGGGTGTCTAATATATCTTGCACTTCTTGAACGTGATTCTCGGGTATATCCAAGAAGACACCCTCAGGAGTACAATATATGACACACCGCATTTTACACAATAAATCTCTGCCGAGCAGATTAGTCGGAGCCGATGCAGCCAGCAGAAAAGAGTGTTTGGTCTGCAGGGGCCCTATCGTAATCTCTGCCGGTCTACTCAAAGGGTAGTGTTGCACCATTCCTGTTACTCCCACTGCCGAAATTGTTTTACCCGTGGTTTTTATACCTACAGTCGAAATTAGCACTGACCTGGCCGCCCCTGTATCTACAAGAAAAGGTAATGGTACACCAGCTACATCAACCGTGACCTCAGGTTCACTACCAAGGCTAGCAATCAACTTCACTGGCTGCAGACTACAGGTGTGGCCCAACCCCTATTGTGTGGTGAGACCCTCCCGCAGCGCATTGGCAGCTACGATATGTGGGGGAGGTAGCTGAGAATTTCCGGAGGTCTGCCCATCTCTCCTTGGTGGGTACCTCCTTGTTTCCCCTGCATGTGGCCCGTAACTTCTCCTATTTGGTCCCTAATCCCAATTATGTGAGTAGTAGTGTGGTTCGTATTCTCTGTCTAGGGGTCTATCTTGGCTATGCGCTCTACTACTCTTACAGTCTTTGGCAAAATGCCCTTCCTTCCTACAAATGTAACATGTTCTAGATCTGTCCCAAACAACAGGGGTCCGGGTTTTCGGCTGATGGGGTTTTGCCGTAAGGGCCTGTATACTTACCGTCATCAGTTTTTCCCCCTGTGACTCCCTGTGTTTAATGATGTTCCTATCATGCTCGATAGCGGACTCTCTCAATGAAGCCACCGAGATACCTCTCCAATTTGGTAGAGAGGTCTGTACCCTTGTTCTGAGTGCCTCCTTCAACCCGTCCATTAATACTGAAACAGCTACCTCCCTGTGATGTACATTGTCTCTAATGTCCTCGATCCCAGTGTATCTAGCCATTTCCTGCATTGCTCGATGGAAATATTCGGATGCCGTTTCACCTTCCTTTTGTCTTATGGAAAAGATTTTATTCCATTTGACAACAGTAGGGAAATATATTCCTAATTGCAGATTGATTTGTCGTACATTCTCCTGAGTGTACTCATCAGTGAGAGGTACTTCTGCGTCTAAGTTGCAATCAGTTATAAATTTTGCGGGGTCAGTATTGGAGGGTAAACATACCCGTAGCACTGTTCGCCAATCTTTGTTTGTGGGTTCGGTGGCGTTACCTAACTCTTTAATGAACCTCTGGCATGCGACTAGATCTTTTCTGGGATCGGGAAATTCTGACATAATTGACCTTAATTCTGTCCGGGACCAGGGACAATGCATGGCAATGTTCCTGACGGGAGTTACTCCCTGAGCGTCAGTCTTCCCATTGGGGACTACAATTACCCTGACAGGATTTAATTCTATTACGTCATTTTGATTTGACTCTACAATCTGAGGTGCTATTGTCTCTGCATAATGTATGGTACCGTACTTACCTGTGGACACGACCTCACTTATCCCTCCACTAGGGGGCCTGACTACTGCTCTTGTTGGTTGGGCCGTGCCCACCTGAGTGTCTTGTATGGTGGCTGATAGAGTGCCGATATCGTGCTGGGCTCATCTTCCTGTTCGCAGTCCTGGGGAAAATTTAAAACAGGGTACAACTGGCAAGGGTTAGCGTTAGTACATTTTGCAATTACACTCCTATTCTGTACCAATGTATCATTGCCTGTAGCCATTTTCTCCCCAACAATATATGGTGGTGGTGGTGGTGCGGTCGCCATTGTTTTCCCGCTAGGTTTGGAACCTGCTGCGCGAGCTAATTCCCTTTGCATATCCCCCTCCTGTTGCCACAAATTTAAACAATCTGTATGTTTAATCCTTTGTTTCTTGGATTTTATCAGACAAATCCTTAACCTTAAGTTCTGTAATACCTCTGGTTCAAAGCTGCCCACCTTAGGGAATGGTTCCCTATCATTGTTAGCCATACATAACCACTCATTGCATAAAACTTCTGTGTGTGAACCATATTTTTCACACATGATAAACCTTGCTGAGCATTTTGGCCACAATTCTGCCTGAACCCTGTCTAAACGTCTCTTAATTGAGCAACTGGCTCCCATATTTGTGGGTCTCTTCTAATATCTTTAAAAAATTCCCACAAACACCAAAATATTCAATATAAGTAGACGGTGGAAGTATACCTGAGTGCCTTCCACTCGCTCTCGCCCACGCTGGCCAATACAATGATACACTGTTGATAGCGGATCACAATGTACCCAACTTAGGGCTCCTATCAGACCTTACACCGTAATTTATTTCGGTGGAAGTTCTGTTTGGAATATTTTCCTGAGAGAGGCAGTGAAAATTTCCTTTTCGGTATCTTTCAACTGGAATTGTTTGTAGGGTGAAAAACAGAGACATTAGATAACTATCTATCACCCTTTCCAGTGAAGCCCACCAGGGAGATTTCCTGAAGTTATCAAAGAAAAACCCCTTTGTCTATACAATCACGTCTGCGTATGCTCTTCCACAGCACATATGACACAATAATATCACGTTGCGCTGTGCAGAACAAACGGACATGTGATGCAATAGCACAGCCTATAGATACTAGTTATCTATATGCCCTACGATTGCTGTAGACCACCTAGCCTAGACCACTTCAGACCACTAAGAGTTGTATGGGATAACACTCAGTTCACTAAGACCACCTAGTTAATAACGCAGGGTTGCGAACCCTATGCCACCGGGCCTCTACTAACCCAGTGTGTCCACCTAGACCACCTAGCTTAGACCACCTAGACCACTTCAGTTCTTGGGTTCAGTATCCACTCACTCCTGCATTCGCTCACTCAAATACGCTTTTTTTTTCTGTACAGAAAATTAGGATTCATTCAAGTTGGCAGCTTTACCCCCAGAGGCAATTTAAAAAAATTATTTATACTAAATTTAGTTTTTATACTAAATTTCTTTAGAAACCGGGTGGTTTGGTACTATTGCAGCATGGCTACTGTCCCACCTTTAAACTAAACGAACTATTGTGTAATTTGTACTTAGCAACCGTACTTCTTATGCAATTTGCATAAACACGCGATCGTGCGTGTCTCTTACGCTGCGTACGCAGTCCTGTACTTTGTCCGAGACACGTGTACAAAACCTTACGTCCGCAATAGCTTAAATCACACAATTCTATAAATGTGAGCAATATTAATTATAATCGCTCACTTAACACAACACACAGTTTCTTTCTGTATAAACCTTTACAACTAGGCCAGGCTGCGTGTGTGTCTTACACTTACTTCCTTAACATTTATTTTAGTTTTAACTATATAGCAACAAAAATATCTCCGGTTTCACATAGGTTTAAATGAATCTAGCAATCTGAATGTTATGGCAACAATATGAGAGAGTATGCAAAGAGTATGGGTGCTGTGTACGGTTTTGACGCCCAAAAAAAAATTCACAGATTTTAAATAGCTTTTTTCCTGTTTACTTTACGGGTTCTACCAGGATTTCTACAAACCATACAGAGCAGACGCCATCTAATCAGCAATCAAGCAGGGTTTTCAGCATCCATCGACCAAGAAAAGGATACGTAGGATACTTTCTGTCCACCCTTTTGCTGATAGATTACGTCTGCTGTGACCTGTTAGGTAGTATGTGGAAAACCGGAGAGCCCCCAATTGATAATGCTGATTATCTTACAGGAGTGAAAGCTATACCTTATACACACTTAGAATACACTCTACCATGGAGCCGCTGCGGCCGCTAAACTTAGTACACACGCTACGTACTTTATACACTTTTGCGTACGGAGTCCCGTATCACTGTACGGACTTTGCGTACAAACGCCGCGCTGGGGGTACAAAGTACACACAGCGCGCACACACCCAGAGATACACTTTAAACCTCTACAGTAATGCAATGCAATGATAAAACACTTTAAACCTTAGCAGGGCAATGAAGACACGACACCAGATTGTAATTAAACCGCTGGGTTCCGAAACCACAGCGTATTATTGCTGAAAGGGGGTTACAATACAAATAATACAATACAATATAACAGAGTAAATGGCTACATTCAATGGTACATATGTGAGTAGATTCGCTTGCGCTTCCCGGCCCGGTCCTCGGTCATCTAATAGATAACTTTGTGAGTCTTGTGTCTCTCCAGGCCTGCAGCAAGCTCTCTTTATACAATTCCTCCAAAACTCAATACAATGGATACTGTAATTCCTTTGTCCATTGGACACAGGGATGCACTTTTACAGTACAGGAGAGGTCATAGGTCGGTTTGAATAGGTGGGCGATGTCCATTCCAACTGCTCTTGTGGGTGGTCTCCTCTGGCTTCCCGCCGCATACATAATGTACAGTAAATACAGTTTATATCTATATTCTGCTTCTGCACATAACTATCCACAGGAACATGCGATCTTCCTCAAACCAACACCGGAATGTTACCCTTAAAATACCCTACAGCTGGATACCAAACACCACCTTATGACCTTGTTCTGTCCCCTCCTATTCTGTAAAGGTGAATCCCTTTGTTCTGAAACCATTTTAACTGCTGTTACTTTCTGATGTGGTGCAGGGGGACTATGTGTACATTGTGCACTATTTGGATTAAATATGTAATGTGTTTTGATAGCTCTCTATGCGTTCACAAACTCTACCGTAAATACCCATACGACGCGCTGATGCGCAGGACCGCGGGAGCGACCATACGCAAATTGCAAATATGTGCACGCACGACAGAACAAGTACACACGCAGAGGTCATGTGTGTACTGCACTATTTTTCGACTTTGACACATTGCACCGGATGTCACCGACCACGGTGCCGCCACTGGCTAGGAATAGAAACATCATTAAGGAATGAGACGCTGGGCCTGGTTCAGTGGCGTAACTAGAAATTTTTCTCCCCCAAGCCAAAAAATCCTTCGGCGCCCCCCCCCCCCCCATACCCCCCGTAATTGGCACTAGCAAAGGAAGAAAAATGCGCCAGCAAGAAGGGTGTGTGGCTTTGTCGGAATGGGCGTGGCTTTGCATGGAGGGCGTGGCATTGCAGGAAAAGACTACCTTATACCCCAGTTTTGCAACCTGCACGCCCAGACGTTGGCCACCACAGGAAAGAAAAATAATCCTGATTCATGCCCCTTACATTATTTGTCATTTTTCCTCCTTATAGTAATGCCCAGTATACATTATTCCACATACTGCAATGGCCCTTAGACATTATTCCACACACAATAATGCACATGACACAATATGCACACACTGTAATGCCCCAGACACATTATGCCACACACCGTAATGCCTGTGTCACATTATGACAGGAATCGCAATGCCCGTTATACATTATGCTACACACTGCAATGCCCCTGATACATTATAGCACATACAATGTCTGTGACACAGTATGACACACACCACAATGATCCTGAGACATTATACCACATACCACAATGCCCGTGATATAGTATACAACACACCGTAATGCCTGATACATTATGACACACACCGCAATGTCCGTGATACATTATGCCACACACTGTAATGCCCATTACACATTAAGTTCTACAGTAAGGCTTCTAATTACTTTTAAATTACCTGCTCGTTGCCAGGGGTTTCATGCTCTTGGTTCCATGCACGGTGCCAGGGGTTTTCATGCTCAGGGTGTCATGCTCGTTGCCAGGGGTTTCATGCACTGGGTGTCATGCTCGTTGCTAGGGGGTAGTGCTTGTTGCTAGGGCCATGCTCCCAGTGCCACATATGCCCCCAGTGCCAGATATTCCCCCACAGTGCCAGGTATATGCCCCTAGTGCCAGATATTCCCCCACAGTGCCAGGTACATGCCCCCCAGTGCCACATATACCCCCCCCCCCAGTGCCACATATGCCCCCTCAGTGCCTGCTCCCCCAGTGCCAAATATTCCCCCACAGTGCCACATATGCCCCCACAGTGCCTGCTCCCCCCAGTGCCAAATATTCCCCCACAGTGCCAGGTATATGCCCCCAGTGCCAGATATTCCCCCACAGTGCCAGGTATATGCCTCCAGTGCCAGATCTTCCCCCCACAGTGCCAGGTATATGCCCCCAGTGCCAGATCTGCCCCCACAGTGCCAGGTATATGCCCCTAGTGCCAGATCTTCCCCCCACAGTGCCAGGTATATGTCCCCAGTGCCAGATCTGCCCCCACAGTGCCAGGTATATGCCCCCAGTGCCAGATCTGCCCCCACAGTGCCAGGTATATGCCCCCAGTGCCAGATCTTCCCCCCACAGTGCCAGGTATATGCCCCCAGTGCCAGATCTGCCCCCACAGTGCCAGGTATATGCCCCCAGTGGCAGATCTTCCCCCCACAGTGCCAGGTATATGCCTCCAGTGCCAGATCTGCCCCCCACAGTGCCAGGTATATGCCCCAAGTGCCAGATCTTCCCCCCACAGTGCCAGGTATATGCCCCCAGTGCCAAATCTACCCCCCACAGTGCCAGGTATATGCCCCCAGTGCCAGATCTGCCCCCACAGTGCCAGGTATATGCCCCCAGTGCCAGATCTTCCCCCCACAGTGCCAGGTATATGCCTCCAGTGCCAGATCTGCCCCCCACAGTGCCAGGTATATGCCCCCAGTGCCAGATCTGCCCCCACAGTGCCAGGTATATGCCCCCAGTGGCAGATCTTCCCCCCACAGTGCCAGGTATATGCCTCCAGTGCCAGATCTTCCCCCCACAGTGCCAGGTATATGCCCCCAGTGCCAGATCTGCCCCCCACAGTGCCAGGTATATGCCCCCAGTGCCAGATCTGCCCCCACAGTGTCTGGTATATGCCCCCAGTGCCAGATCTTCCCCCCACAGTGCCAGGTATATGCCTCCAGTGCCAGATCTGCCCCCCACAGTGCCAGGTATATGCCCCAAGTGCCAGGTATATGCCTCCAGTGCCTGCTCCCCCGCCCCTCCTCCCCCCCCCATCCCATGTGTTGGAGGGACACGGAGCGCATCGCGCGTCTCTCCTGTGTCCCTCCCTGGCTCTCCCCCCGGCTGGTCTAATAAAGGAAGTACCGGTTCGTGAGCCAATCAGAGCTCACGAACGGCACTTCCTTAGACCGGCCAGGGGAGAGCCAGGGAGGGACACAGGAGAGACGCGCGATGCGCTCCGTGTCCCTCCAACACAGCAGGGAGGGAGAGGAGACCGCAGATTGACATGCGGACGCTCGTCCGCATGTCAATCTGTTCTAAGTCAGTGGCGCCCCCGCAGCCCCTCGCCCCCAAGCCACCGCGAGGACTGCGGGGGCAGTAGTTACGCCACTGGCCTGGTTCTGAGTTGGACGTCTGTTGCTTCTCTCACATCTGTGACATTATGTTAATACTGCTATGAGCCTTGGTGCGTCTTTGGCTGCAACCAACGGTTGAACCATCAAGTGTCGCAACAGCCCGATGGTAGGTGCAGATTGTCCATCCGAAAACAGCCTCCAATGTGAGCGATTACGCATCTAAGTCTGCAACAACATCAGACATGCCTGATATATTCCCATAGCATGCCTTCTCTATGCGTCTGCAGAGCCACCTCCCAGTCACCATCCAGGAATGCCTCATATATTCCCATAGCATTCCTTCTCTATGTGTCTGCAGAGCCACCTCCCAGTCACCATCCAGGAATGCCTCATATATTCCCATAGCATGCCCATAAGACGGACCTTCTCCGTGCATCTGCAGAGCCACCTACAGTCACCGTCCAGGAATGCCTGATACATTCCCATAGCATGCTCATAAGAAGGACCTTCTCCATGCATCTGCAGAGCCACCTCCAGTCACCGTCCAGGAATGCCTCATATATTCCCATAGCATGCCCATAAGATGGACCTTCTCCATGCGTCTGCAAAGCCAGCTCCCAGTCACCATCCAGGAATGCCTCATATTCCCATAGCATGCCCATAAGATGAACCTTCTCCGTGCGTCTGCAGAGCCACCTCCAGTCACCGTACAGGAATGCCTGATACATTCCCATAGCATGCACATAAGATGGACCTTCTCCGTGCATCTGCAGAGCCACCTCTTAGTCACCATCCAGGAATGCCTGATACATTCCCATAGCATGCCCATAAGACGGACCTTCTCCGTGCATCTGCAGAGCCACATCCCAGTCACCGTCCAGGAGTCCCTGATACTGTACATTCCCATCGCATGCCCATAAGATGGACCTTCTCCGTGCATCTGCAGAGCCACCTCTCAGTCACCGTCCAGGAATGACTGATACATTCCCATAGCATGCCCATAAGACGGACCTTCTCCGTGCATCTGCAGAGCCACGTCCCAGTCACCGTCCAGGAGTCCCTGATTACTGTACATTCCCATCGCATGCCCATAAGATGGACCTTCTCCGTGCATCTGCAGAGCCATCTCCAGTCACCGTCCAGGAATGCCTCATACATTCCCATAGCATGCCCATAAGATGGACCTTCTCCATGCGTCTGCAAAGCCAGCTCCCAGTCACCATCCAGGAATGCCTCATATATTCCCATAGCATGCCCATAAGATGGACCTTCTCCATGCATCTGCAGAGCCACCTCCAGTCACCATCCAGGAATGCCTGATACATTCCCATAGCATGCTCATAAGAAGGACCTTCTCCATGCGTCTGCAGAGCCACCTCCAGTCACCATCCAGGAATGCCTGATATATTCCCATAGCATGCCCATAAGATGGACCTTCTCCGTGCATCTGCAGAGCCACCTCCAGTCACCATCCAGGAATGCCTGATACATTCCCATATTCCCATAGCATGCACATAAGATGGACTTTCTCCGTGCATCTGCAGAGCCACCTCCCAGTCACCGTCCAGGAATGCCTAATACATTCCCATAGCATGCCCATAAGACGTACCTTCTCCGTGCATCTGCAGAGCCACGTCCCAGTCACCGTCCAGGAGTCCCTGATACTGTACATTCCCATTGCATGCCCATAAAATGGACCTTCTCCGTACATCTGCAGAGCCACCTCTCAGTCACCATCCAGGAATCCCTGATACTGTACATTCCCATCACATGTCCATAAGATGGACCTTCTCCATGCATCTGCAGAGCCACCTCCCAGTCACCGTCCAGGAAAGCCTGATACATTCCCATAGCATGCCCATAAGACTGACCTTCTCCGTGCATCTGCAGAGCCACCTCCCAGTCACCGTCCAGGAGTCCCTGATTACTGTACATTCCCATTGCATGCCCATAAGATGGACCTTCTCCGTGCGTCTGCAGAGCCATCTCCCAATCACCATCCGGGAATGCCTGATATATTCTCATAGCATGCACATAAGTTGGACCTTCTTCATGCGTCTACAGAGCCACCTCCAGTCACCGTCCAGGAATGCCTGATATATTTCCATAGCATGCTCATAAGATGGACCTTTTCCACGCGTCTGCAGAGCCAGCTCCCTTTCACCATCCAGGAAAGCCTGATACATTCCCATAGCATGCCCATAAGATGGATCTTCTCAGTGCATTTACAGAGCCACTTCCCAGTCTCTGTCCAGGATTGCCTGATATATTCCCATAGCATGCACATAAAATGGACCTTCTCCGTGCGTCTGCAGAGCCACCTCCCAGTCACCGTTCAGGTATGCCTGATAATGTACATTCCCATAGTATGCCCGTAAGATGGACCTTCTCCGTGCATCTGCGGAGCCACCTCCCAGTCACCGTCCAGGAATGCTCAGTAATTTGCATAAATTTCTGCTACTGTACATCACAAACGCAACTGTGTATGTGTACACCCTGTGGGACACATGTGCATTGCAACTTTGTTGTGTGAATCAGACCCTGTGTTTCATACTTCACTAAGTGTAATAGTTCCTAGTGAACTTAGAAGCTTAATATTTTTTTAGCCCGTTCTCCCCCCCTCCCTCCCCAATCCAAAGAGCGGCTGCCCCTTGCACTGTGCGGTGCAGAGTATTACGTGTCACTAGATATTACAGTATCTCCTAGAATCAGCCGAGCTGGCGCTGGTAATGCGCCGCATTAGTACAGTCATCATGCGGTAACATTTGCTACAAGCCAGAGGCGCTACTGGATAGGATTCTGAATTATTAAATTCCAATAACTCCCAAATCCGCAGATCCAGGCGGCACAATCCGCTCTGTCCCAAACCAGAGGGACCGTTTACAGCTGATTATAATGGAGAGTAAGAAGCAAATAAATCCAGCACTCTACTTCTGAACATACACTCGGCCAATAAGGCTGGATTTATGGAGAAGGAATTTCAGCAGCAATTTCAAGATTGCAATATTGGACGGTGAAACAATGTGGGATCGATGCATAAAATTCATTAATAATGTATCTCTCCGTCTCGCTGGAGGAATATCTGCACATTTATATCACAATACAGCCAGGCGTGCGAAAGCCCAGCTTACAGCACGACGACAGTTATTAAAAATGAAGCTCTAATGGAAAAGGCACAGAGGAGATGACCGGGGGACCGCAGAGCCGGGAACTGTTATCCCTTTAATGCGCCTGCTTTTTAAAGAACCCCAACAACCTCAAACTACTGTATATCACCCAGAGATATTCCACCTACAGGAGCCCTAACTCTATGGATAGGTGTGATGATAATCAGAGCAGGGATGGAGGGGGTTACAGTCCTCTGCGGTCTACGCAGGCGCCGAAAACAGCAAAGCTGGTCTCCTCATGCGTCACATAAAGCATCCGCAGGGGCAAGGAGCTCTGTACATGTCGGAGGTCAAGCGTTCATAGCTTCCCTTGGTGTGGGTATTACCGGGCGGACACACAGAACAGTTGCGTCTTGTGGGAGAACCATGGAATAGTCATGGATGTGTAGCCCGACTGCTGCGCTTCTTTCAGATGTGCGGCCAGACATGGGGCGGCTTTTTAATAATGACATAGACAAAGTTTACTCACATTAGCATATGATTGCATATCTGGCTGCGCAGATGTAGAATCTCGCGCCCAACGCCAGCCTGGTATGATATTCTCTGCCAATCTCTTATTCTCTGTCATAGTCCCTCTTATTTCCCAGTCTTAAACCTCTTTTCCACTAGCTAAATTAACCGTGTTTTTGCACGGGGGCGCGCATCAACACGGGTTTTTAGTAAGTGGAAACGGCTCAACACGGGTTGAGTGACCCTGTAATACTACCCGGGTAGCTACCTGGGTTGAACACGGTAATGACCTGGGTAATTGTGCAGTGGAAACGGTCATTACCCGTGTTTCAGAACCGAGTAACGAGTGACATCAATAGGCTTTTACAGAGCTTACCCAGTTTAAGTGGAAACAGATCCGACCTGGGAATAACCCGCGTCGAAGTGCAGTGCAAACGGCGGGGCCGACACGGGTTGAAGCCGGGTTAAACATCCCGGATCGGACCCGGTACTCAGGTGGAAAAGGGGTATAAATCTCATTCACTAACTTTCTCCGATATTCTTTTTCTTAGTGATCTATTCACTAAGCTGATAAAAGCCCTTTCTCCGCCGCCTTCATCGGACAAAGGGGCCCATTTATCATTAATCACGTTGAATTTGAGCTGTGCGCAGTATTAGCACCCAGGCTCGCATTGCAGTATGCAACTACTTTGTTTAAATGTATCAACATGCACCCACAGGGACAGAGGCTCTAACGAGGAGGGAGGCGCTGCCGAGGCTACAGTGTGCTACTGCAGTTCTCATATAGCTGTATCTACGGGTGCCGGGACGGCTTCACATTCCTGAGCTTGGTAATCTCTCAGTGTCGCATCCCCCGTGGAAATGGATGGGGGGATGCGGCTGCAGATGGGAATGAGGGGATTGTAGCATTCATACATTCAATGGCTACTTCTTATTTGCGGTTAACATCCAAACTGGGGGTTTTCAAGGATTAATCTGCAGCTATACAATGATAAATGAATCGACACAAAAGTATACCAGCGCTGGCTTTTAGGTAAAAAATCAGAATCAGGACGGCTTGTTAAAAACAACACATGTATTTAAATATTATACACAATAAAATCCTACTGGATAAAAATTCATATGGAAAAGCTAAGCCACATATTAAACTGTGCTGTTGAGTAGAGAAGTCCTGTACTTAGTGGTTAGCCCGTGTTCCTGTAGGTGCTGAGTGGCTCAGTTCTGCCGCAAAACGCTGCAGTATAAGTCCTGGAGGAGCAAGAAAGTGGTCCAGATGACGCCAGTGGTGGAGAATGGGTCCAAGTGGCAAAGCACAGTGTGTAGCAAGGCTTGTTTTGGACAGAAACGCCTAGGAAATAGTAATACTGAGTCTCTGGGATTTGTTAATGATATTTCTGCGGTGTTCAATAAATACAATGATAAATGGGCCCCAAAGGGTTTAACAACTGCTCTTAATTTATCAAAAGACTAACGCTGGAGAAATCAGAGACTTCTCTGGTGCTGCATGTTTGTATGGCTGTGATACGCATGATACATTGTTACTGTCATCTAAATAGACCCTTAATTTTCTTACTGTCATTCACTCTCATCCTCTTTCTCTCATTCACTCTCCTTCTCTGTTATTCCCTATCATCTTTACTCTTTCCTCATTCACACTTCTCTGTCATTCTCTTACTGTCATTCACTCTCATCCTCTTTCTCTCATTCACTCTCCTTCTCTGTTATTCCTATCATCTTTACTCTTTCCCTCATTCACACTTCTCTGTCATTCTCTTACTGTCATTCACTCTCATCCTCTTTCTCTCATTCACTCTCCTTCTCTGTTATTCCTATCATCTTTACTCTTTCCCTCATTCACACTTCTCTGTCATTCTCTTACTGTCATTCACTCTCATCCTCTTTCTCTCATTCACTCTCCTTCTCTGTTATTCCCTATCATCTTTACTCTTTCCTCATTCACACTTCTCTGTCATTCTCTTACTGTCAGTCACTCTCATCCTCTTTCTCTCATTCACTCTCCTTCTCTGTTATTCCTATCATCTTTACTCTTTCCCTCATTCACACTTCTCTGTCATTCTCTTACTGTCATTCACTCTCATCCTCTTTCTCTCATTCACTCTCCTCCTCTGTTATTCCCTATCATCTTTACTCTTTCCCTCATTCACACTTCTCTGTCATTTTCTTACTGTCATTCACTCTCATCCTCTTTCTCTCATTCACTCCCCTTCTCTGTTATTCCCTATCATCTTTACTCTTTCCCTCATTCACACTTCTCTGTCATTCTCTTACTGTCATTCACTCTCATCCTCTTTCTCTCATTCACTCCCCTTCTCTGTTATCCCTTTCATCTTTACTCTTTCCCTCATTCACACTTCTCTGTCATTCTCTTACTGTCATTCACTCTCATCATCTTTCTCTCATTCACTTTCCTTCTCTGTTATTCCTATCATCTTTACTCTTTCCCTCATTCACACTTCTCTGTCATTCTCTTACTGTCATTCACTCTCATTCTCTTTCTCTCATTCACTCTCCTTCTCTGTTATTCCCTATCATCTTTACTCTTTCCCTCATTCACACTTCTCTGTCATTCTCTTACTGTCATTCACTCTCATCCTCTTTCTCTCATTCACTCTCCTCCTCTGTTATTCCCTATCATCTTTACTCTTTCCCTCATTCACACTTCTCTGTCATTCTCTTACTGTCATTCACTCTCATCCTCTTTCTCTCATTCACTCCCCTTCTCTGTTATTCCCTATCATCTTTACTCTTTCCCTCATTCACACTTCTCTGTCATTCTCTTACTGTCATTCACTCTCATCCTCTTTCTCTCATTCACTCCCCTTCTCTGTTATCCCTTTCATCTTTACTCTTTCCCTCATTCACACTTCTCTGTCATTCTCTTACTGTCATTCACTCTCATCCTCTTTCTCTCATTCACTTTCCTTCTCTGTTATTCCTATCATCTTTACTCTTTCCCTCATTCACACTTCTCTGTCATTCTCTTACTGTCATTCACTCTCATCCTCTTTCTCTCATTCACTCTCCTTCTCTGTTATCCCTATCATCTTTACTCTTTCTCTCATTCACACTTCTCTGTCATTCTCTTACTGTCATTCACTCTCATTCTCTTTCTCTCATTCACTCTCCTTCTCTGTTATTCCCTATCATCTTTACTCTTTCCCTCATTCACACTTCTCTGTCATTCTCTTACTGTCATTCACTCTCATTCTCTTTCTCTCATTCACTCTCCTCCTCTGTTATCCCCTATCATCTTTACTCTTTCCCTCATTCACACTTCTCTGTCATTCTCTTACTGTCATTCACTCTCATCCTCTTTCTCTCATTCACTCTCCTTCTCTGTTATTCCCTATCATCTTTACTCTTTCCCTCATTCACACTTCTCTGTCATTCTCTTACTGTCATTCACTCTCATCCTCTTTCTCTCATTCACTCCCCTTCTCTGTTATCCCTTTCATCTTTACTCTTTCCCTCATTCACACTTCTCTGTCATTCTCTTACTGTCATTCACTCTCATCCTCTTTCTCTCATTCACTTTCCTTCTCTGTTATTCCTATCATCTTTACTCTTTCCCTCATTCACACTTCTCTGTCATTCTCTTACTGTCATTCACTCTCATCCTCTTTCTCTCATTCACTCTCCTTCTCTGTTATCCCTATCATCTTTACTCTTTCTCTCATTCACACTTCTCTGTCATTCTCTTACTGTCATTCACTCTCATTCTCTTTCTCTCATTCACACTCCTTCTCTGTTATTCCCTATCATCTTTACTCTTTCCCTCATTCACACTTCTCTGTCATTCTCTTACTGTCATTCACTCTCATCCTCTTTCTCTCATTCACTCTCCTCCTCTGTTATCCCCTATCATCTTTACTCTTTCCCTCATTCACACTTCTCTGTCATTCTCTTACTGTCATTCACTCTCATCCTCTTTCTCTCATTCACTCTCCTTCTCTGTTATCCCTATCATCTTTACTCTTTCCCTCATTCACACTTCTCTGTCATTCTATTTTTGTCATTCACTGTCATCATTAATTCCTTCATTCACTTTCCTTCTACATCATTATCTGTCATCCTCTTTCTTTCCCTCATTCACTCTCATCTTCTGTCATTCTCTTACTGTCATTCACTATCACCCTCTTTCTCTCCTTTACGTTCCTTTGGCATTTCCTTACTTTGAATCACTATCATATTCTCATTCTCTATCAATCTCGTATATCTACATCATGTCTTAACGTTAACTCTCTGTCAGTTTCTCATTTTCTGCCACCTCCTCATTCACGATCAGTATCTTATCTCTCCTCCATCTTCTCGCGCATATCATCCTCTTATTCTCTCTCCATCATTCTCTGTCATTCCTTCTCTCATTCCCGATCTTTCTCTAATTGTGTTTCCCTTATTTTCTGATTCTTTCACTCTCTGTCATTACTGTATCTCTCTCTCTCTCATTCTCTTATTCTCTCTTTTTTTTGTAATTTCATCTCTTTCTCTTCCTCTCATTGAGGTCATATTAGGTCACTTTGTTTGAACTACCCTGGTCATTATCTTATTCTCTCTCCCTCATTCTATAGTTCATCCATTGTTCCTGTTCTCTCTCTCAGGGGGCGATGTATCAAGCCTTGAAGAGTGATAAAGTAGACGAGTACCAACCATTGTACAGGCTGTGCTAGAAAAATGACAATCGCTGATTTGTTGGTACTTTATATGTGATTTTTTTGGGGGAAAATTCTCTTTTCTGAAAGGTAATCACAAGCAGACATCAAATGGCAAAAGTAAATGAGGCTCCCAAACATCTAGCTACTGTTTTCCCGATTCCCTAACCAGATTGGAACTGCTGATCTGCCAATTGGAATCGGCGATTGACGGTCATCGATGACTGGTGTGATCCGCCAGGGAAATTCTTCATGTTAAAAATCCCCACGTTGACAATCCTGACTGTTTTTTTGGGCGCGATCAAGTAATCAAGATTTATAAACTTTTTGAATTTGCCAACACAGGCAGCTCAGATGTATGGGGGCCTTAAGGAAAAAAATCAAAAAGTACCAAATTTTTATCATACAGATGGAGCCTTGCTCATCTAGCCTTCTCTGCTGCACCTAGGTGCACCAAGGCTTATTAGCATAAACCCTTCATCTATTGTTCTCAGCTGCAATACAATACAGAGAGAACAATACAGCAGGGGATTAAGTCATTACAGCAGGGGATTAAGTCCGACTGCCCTGGCTCCATTAATCCTATTAAAGGGATAGATGTGCAGGGCTCCATCTGTACATTGTCTGCATAAAAATGTGATATAACCATCTATTAACGTTATTGTACACCGGTATTGTATCATCATTTAAAAAGATCACAAGGTAAGGACACTAGCCGATTAAATCATTACACTGATTAGAGACCAGGCCAATTTTTAATACAAAGAAAAATTTAAAATCTTCCATTTTCTTCTAGACAATTATTTAGGTATTCATTGTCCGACACATGTAACGATAATCGACTGATATCTTAATAAACAATCAAGGGAGAATAAAATATAATCGTGTGTTGGTGCCTTTGTTCTGTCTCCCTGCACTAACAACGGATGCCACTGGGGGGCAGTGTTACTATTTGTATGGCGATCCATCCAGTATGTTTCACAATTTTTATTCTGCAATATTTAAGTTATCAGCGTTTGTGTGTCAGGCAGCAAATAAATGTGTCTTTATTTTAGACCCTTGATTAAATCTACAGCGTAACCTGTTTAGGGAAGTCACACATCCTGCCAGTGCGGCTAATTTATTGCTTCTGAAAGGAGAATGCTTCCAAATATTTTCCTTGGAAACTGTGTGCCTGGGCTGAATTCATTGGTATTAAATGTATTCGATTTTTTTGTTTGTTTTTTAACATCAATTCATTAGTCGATTAATATAACTAAAAAAAAATACTATATAATGAAAAGAAGGAGCAGAAGTGTATCACTGATATTGTGTTTGGGGTCATGAGTTCAAATCCATCCAGGAGACTATTTGATCCTGTGCACAGTTTGTATGTTCTCCCCCAGTTTTCCCGCAGAGTCTGAAATCCACGGCTTTACTGTGTGTTGTTGGAGGGAAGGCAGGAATCGATGTGGATGATTTAATATTCTCTGTACAGTCATGGGTAATATGATGGCCCGCTGGTATACAGTATAAATAACCAGTAACAAATAATCTGCTATATGGGCTGCAAAAATGTATATCAGCCAATCAGTATTATCTTTATATATGTCGCCTGCAAGTTAACATTACCGTTTATTGTATTAAAAAGTAACACTTTCACTATATTTATACCCCCCTCCTTCCAACTACTCTTCAGGTTGTAGTGCCACATTCAGCCAGCAGATGGCACAATTGTAGCTGGCATGTGTATGAGAGGCCTAAATCTAGGGGGGGAAGGGGGGAGTGAAAGTATTTAGAAAGTTTTGTGATAGTGTCTGACTGATGCGTCAGACTTCAGCCGGACTCATTGGTTTAATACTCAGATGCCAGAATTGCCACATTGGCAGTCTGACTGAGTATTAGTGGGCTACAGTAGCCGGGCATCCATAGTTATGTTAGTTCAGCTCCCGCCAGCCGTCCAGCCCGGCTCTTATCACATATTTACAGCCTGCAGCACCTTCTGGGGTCTCCAGATGGTCCCCACTGCACTGGGTCAGCAGAATGACAGTATGAGCCAGTGACTGATGGAGCCTTTATTATAGGGAGGAGCATAAAATGTTCTTTATTCAGGTTGTCTTTGTCTTAGAGTCAATTTTGTTTGAAGATCTGAAACAAACAAGTGCAACAAATATGCGGAAATAGAAGAAATCAGGAACACTCTATCAGGCCGCTGTATACCGACATCAGATAATGCAAATTTACTTTGTACTGCCTTGTTTTTAAAAGGATTCAATTTTAATGATTTATTAAATAAACATTCAACATTAATTTACTCTTCTACCATCTCATAGAGGGCGCGATGTACTAAAGGGAAAATGCGATAAAACACCCGTTTTCGGGGGTTTTCTTGCATTTTCGTATGTACTAACCCCCGTTTGCCGCATTTTCACCCCTGTGGATGCCGATACCCTATAGAAGCCTATTTAACACTGTCTGCTGCAATCCGCCGCCCCCCCCCCTGCCACAAACGCCTCCCCCCGGCATACCTACTTCCAGGAAGCTCTGGTTCCGGAAGCTAAACTCCTCCTCCCCATAGCAACACAGCCAGAGGTCCTTCCAGCTGCAAGGGGGAAGCACCAGGGACATCCTGCTGCCTGCTTACCAGCAGGTGGAGAGCCCAGGGAGGTGACGGAGTCCCCCCCGCACACCACCTCACAGATACCGCGGGGGGCCTCCGTCACCGCAATGCAATGTTAATCGCATATGTTAGTTAGTACATATGTGATCAACATCGCTGCAATGGGTGGCGATGTATGTTAATACACCACGCCCAGAAAGAGGCTCTGCGGCCAACAGGCTTCAGTCTATACCAAGGGTAAGCAACGCCTCACACTCCAGCTGCTGTGGAACTACACATTCCAGCATGCCCAGTCCCAGATTTGCTGTTAAGGCATGCTAAAACTGAGGCAGACATGCTGGGCTGTATAGTTCCACAGCAACTAGTGTGCCACAGGTTGCCCACCCCCGGTCTATGGCGTACTTGGTTTTAAGTTTGCAGTCAAAGGGAAGACAGCTTGGCGCCAGAGGCCGCGCAGTAACGTTACGGAGTGTTACTCAGTGTCTCTTCATTGTCAGCGGAGACAAGCAGCTGTACATATACCGGATACAGACTTTATAGACCCCAGCAGTCATTTCTTGCCTTCATAAAATGCAAATGACTATAAGTAACGAGAAGCGAGCTCAACTGAGCCTGGCAGAGCTGGGAAATAACACCTGGCGCCAACAGAAGCCGCCTCACATGGCGCAGTCGCACCCCAGCTTCCCGCATGATGACAAGGCAGAAAGTTGCTGATGTCACAAGATGATTGTTCTGAGAAACTCCATAAGGGACGCTAGGGAACCAGTCGCCGCTATGGGCTGTTCCTGGTGCAATGCAGCGGTTCCCGCAGATGGATAACGTTATAAAAGGTAGGTGTTACTGATTTGTTAGTACGGGTCTGTGAGTGCAGGGACAGAGTTTCTGTAGTAAACTATTTGCAGGAATGGAGACATTGGGCCTAATTCTGAGTCGCCAGCAAAAACGCGACATCTGACCATGGCCTCCTGATAAAGTCAGTTATTACCTATAAACATTAAGCTATATTCTATTACGGACTAAGTACGCTATTGGCGCACTGAGCACCGTAAGGGTACGCACTTATCGTAGCAGACGCTAGGCCGTGGGCGCGACGCACGAACGACACGTACGCTCACGGTATGTTACACAGTAACCCTTAGTAACAACACACCGAAAGGGTATGCTTACACTTTAAACACTTTAAACCTTGGCAATGAAATACTCTAACGATGTAATGCTTATTAACCTTGATAATATGAAAAGCTGTTTGAGCGATTGAGACGCTCAGAAAACCCTTTACAGTAACTAGTGAAAACACAAGACCTGGTTTGGATTTAAAAACCACTTAGGCTCTAACACCCTCGTGGATAATTCTTTTAGAGTAAAAAGGGGAAAAACAGTATAGCTTATACACTACAAAACTAACATCAAAATCTAAACAGAATAACAAGGAATAATAAGAACAATAGCGAACGATCGCAAATACAAGCAAACAGAAAGAGTACACAATGAGAACAAATGGCAAACACAGAGGATAACAAAATGGCTACAGAGAACTTACACACGTGAGAATGATTCGCAAGCGTGTCCTGGATCCAGCCCTCAGCCTTCAATGTGAAAACCTTGCAGAGAGAGTGAGTGACTGGACAGGCAATGGTGGTCTTTATATACACAACATACAGTAACAATACAATGGTCCCTATAATCTCATGGTTCATTGGACACAGGAATGTGTCTCCGCATCATAACAAAAGGTCATAGGTGGGTTCGAACAGGTGGGCTGTGCCTTTCTCCAACTGCTCAGGTGGGAGGTATCCTCAGGATTCCCGCCGCATGGGTAATGAACAGCAAATACAGTAAATATCTATAAACTACTTTTGTACATAACTATGCGCAGGAGCGAGCAATCTCTTATCCCTAACTCTCTCATCTGACTAGTACACGTATCAGGTTGTATGATATGCGCACAGTATCCTGGTGATACTTCTCCAACTCGCATGGGCCTACTTCCTATAGTGTACCTATATTGGAAATATCTTCCACTGTTGGCTATTTGGTGTATAAGCTCTGAGTCTATGGGCATTCTATCGGCTCTGTGTGAGAATGTCATGGTTCAGTTGTTCCATGTCACTTCCCAATTTCCCGGCTTTCAGGGATTGGAAATGTTAAAACATATTAAGGACCTATCCACATGATATTGGTGGAGCTTCAAACTAGGAGGCCTAGAAATATTAAATTTCTTGTCCACCGGTCTCCCACCCCTTAATTCAAGTACCTCATCTATCGTTAATGAGTATGGCACTAGTCCTGACTTTCTATGACCTTGAGGTACTTGTGAGCACACTCAGCATTTCGTTTGGTTTAAAACCTTACCCACTAATGAGTGATAGTCACTCAATGGATGACGGTCCATATTGATATTAATGCTGGACTGACATCTCTGGATGCACCCATCCTCAACTATGTTGTCACAATTCCTACATATACAATTATCTTCAGCTAACAATCCTTCACAATGTCTGTTAGTGTCATGGCTACCAGATCGTTTTCTGATACTCGCCTTTGCTCGGTGATTGTGTTGCTCTTGGAATTCTACGAATCCATCCTGATCATCAGAACCCATTCCAGATCCTTTCTCGACCTCACTGGTACTCTCACCGAAAAAGACTGCTCTGGTCAACAACAGGGTCAACAGGAAAACACGGACTGCAGTCTCTTGGGGCGAGTCCATCTTACAGGAGGAGAAAGAGAAAGTTGTAATGGGGGTACCGAAAATAATTGAAGGGAAAGAAAAATGTTACGATAATTGTCCTATAGTCTTGTTGTTCTTCTTGCTCAGATGTCGTCTCAACAGTGCTGTCTCTCAGTCTTCCCAAAACGAACACTCCAGCGATACGATATTCTTTCCGACTCAGCGATCTTTCTGTAAGGAGCATAAATCTTGCATTACCATTTGTCTAACTGTTGTGTGACATACCATCCGTAAAACATGAAAGAACAAAGAGAGAGAACAATAGAAAAGAAACATTGTCAGATTTCCGTTCACCATCAGGCTGTCACACCAACATGTCCATCGGTATCTCTGCACAGTCTCTCCCACCAGCATTTCCACTCTCCACCCTTTGTGTTTGGCCACACACAACGATGCTGGTAAGATATACTGGGGTTGGGTAGACCTCTGAAAAGACCAAGTAGACATGTGACGTTTGAGCTGTCTGGTGAACGTCAGAGATGAAAAGGAAATATTTAAAGATAAATCACAGAGTTTACCTGGCCGCCCTTGTGTCTACAAGGAATGACCTACCAATTACATCGACTGTAACCTCAGGCTTACTATCGAGGCTAATAATCAACTTCACTGGCTGCAAATTACAGGTGCGGCCCAAAGTTTTTCCTATATGATCCCTGATTACAATTACGTGCGTTATGTCGTTGTCTAGGGGGTTTATATACCTTATGTGGGTCTCTAAACATACAATTCCGTGCATAATGCCCTTCCCTCTGGCGGTTATAACATTTTATCACATTCGACTTACCCACAGGGGTCTGGGGCTTAAGCTTCGTTGTCAGGGCCTGTCTACTTATTGTCATTTGCTTACCCCCTTGTGACTCCCTGTGTTTTACGATGTTCCGATCATGCTCAATAGCGGTCTCTCTCAAAGCAGCCACCGACATACCTTTCCAATTAGGTTGAGTGGTCTGTACCTTTGTTCTCAACACTTCCTTTAAACCATCCATTAATACAGAAGCCACTACCTCTCTGTACTCTACAATGTTAGGTGCAATTGTCTGTGCATAACATACAATACCGTACTTACCTGTGGACACGACCTCACCTGACCCTCCGTAAGGGGGCTTGACTACTGCCTTTACCGATTGGGCCGTGCCCACCTGGGTGTCTCGTATGATGGCTGCTGGAAAAAGTGCTGACATCGTGCTGGGCTCACTTTCTTGCTTGTAATCCTAAGGGAAGTTTAACATGGGGTGCAACTTGCACGGGTTAGAATTTGTACATTTATCAGTTTTACTTCTATCATTATTACATTTATTACGCTTACTATTATCATCATTAATACATTTATTAAGTGCACTACTATCATCATATCCCAGTATGCCATTGTTATGAGCCACGGCTGTGGCTCATTCCTGTTTTGCAGTTTTGTTCTGTATTTCATGTTATACTTCTGTTTATGTTCCCCGTGGGTGTCATGGGGTGCTCGGAGCTCACCCTTAAGGAGGGGATACTGTTATGAACCACAGGTAGTGGTTCATTCCTATTTTATGTTTATTTAGTTGTCTTGCATGCCAGGATTTCCCATTGCTCTGTTTTGGATTACTCTTGTCTGCTGCCGCTGGTGAGTCTGTGCAATTGCAGCTTGTTCCCATGTGTTCAGCCTCATCTGGCTGCTGATTGCATCTTGTCAGCTTAGTCGTGCAGCAGGCCAGCTGCAAGATATAATTAATTAGGCCTCTCTGATATATGCTGGCTCACTGCAGTTAGCAGATGCTGATGATATTCCTTGGTTTGCAGTCTGCTTTAAGTTTGAGCTGGTTCCTGTCAGTCCCTGTGTGGATTCCTGTGTCAGTCCCTGTGTGGATTCCTGTGTCAGTCCCTGTGTTGATTCCTGTGTCAGTCCCTGTGTCTGATCCCGTGTCCTACCCTGAGTTCCAGTGGATTCTGCCTGTCCTCCAGTTCTGAAAGTCGGTGTCGGCAGCTTCCTGTTTGCCTATGTCAGTTGCAGAAAGTATCCAGTCCTGCTCAAGCCGGTTGTTCCTGTCCTCAGTGGTCCTGTACTCAGAGATTTGTCATCTTTTCCTGGAGTCTGACTGAGCACCTTTAACATCCTGTGGTGTTCGTGAGTCACGGCGCTGCCGTGGGTTGCGGCTTGTCCGCTTACTGTTTATTATTTAGTATTTTTGTGTCCTGGAGCTTTTGCGGAGGATTCCGCTCTCCCTGATCCACTCTGGTATCCAGCGGTGCTGGATAGGAGTAACGGATCAGTGGATCTTTGGTTGTCCTTTTCCCTGGCGGCTAGTCCGCACATACCTTTTGATTTAGTTAAGTTAGCTTGTAACCCCTGGCCTGGTTGCTTAGTCAGAGGGCCCCTTGTTATCACCCTGTCTCGGATTTCCCTTTGTCTCCCATTAAGACCTGAGGGGGCATCGGGGTTGGGCAGACATAATCCGCCCTTCGAACGCGGCTGCCATGGGCTCAAGCAACCATAGTCTCGCAGGGGATTTCTGATAACACGGGCGAGACAACGGAGTTAGGGCGCCAGGGGTTACTAGGCTTTCCTGCTCCCACAACCAGCATTTCTTCCCAGTACTCTGACCTCAGCCATACGATCTCCTCTGGTCTGGAGTACGGGAATCATAACAGCCATTCTCTGTAGCCATTGTTTCTCTCCTGTTATGTATGGTGGTGGTGGTGCGGTAGCTATCAGTTTCCTGATAGGATTGGAACCAGCTGCTTGAGCTAATCCTCTTTGTATCTCGCCTTCCTGTTGCCATAACTGTAAATAATCATAATGTCTAATCCGTTGCTTGCCGGATTTTATTAGACATATCCTTCTCCTTAAATTTTGCAAAACCTCAGGATTAAAACTGCCTACCCTGGGAAACTTCTCCCCATCGTTCACAGTCATACGTTCCCACTCATTGCATAAAACCTCTGCGTGTGATCCATATTTTTCACACATTATGTACCTCGCCGATCCTGCTGGCCGCAGGATAATATCAACCTGAACCTTGGTTGATCGTCCCTTACTTGAGCAACTGGCCCCCATTCCTTGCAGGTATTGCCTTCTCAGCGAATTCCTACAAAAACCACGTTCCCAGAGGTAAGGCGACGGTGAAAGTCCAACGAGTGCCTTCACCCACTCTCGCCCACGTCGGCCAATATGCCCCTATGTAACCTCTATTTACTGGGGTGTGTGGGAGTATGCTACCCTCCCCAGTAAGTATCAGTTGTTGAAGAATTCCTGAGTGATCAGCGAACCTCCCTTAAAATAAAAAAAACCTACACAAATCACTTTAAAATGTACAAATAGTGTTTATGATCCCGCAAAGCGTACGCAAATTGCGGAATGGGTATCAAGGTAACCAACTAATGCACACAATTACATGCGGTACAGTCGCATTGCGTATAAGTAACTATTACTTATCCGCAGGACGACCAGCGGAATCGGTTGTTTAGGCTGCGAAACTTCAGCCGGAGCGTATTCTCAAAACGGGCCTATATGGGTACTGCGCCAACCCCCAGGGTTGCGCTCACTACCTCTGACCTTTCTTAAGTCAGGGTCTTCAGAAACTTCGTATAGGTACTTTTAACGGCTTTCTGACTTTCGCGGACCCTCTGGTCTGCTGTAACACTAATTGCTCCTTTTACCTTATTCACTTTTAACGTGAGATGGCCTTCTCCCACGCCACCACGTGTTCACTTCACGGGTATCCTTCTACGAGATCTCGAATTCCAGGGTTCACACCAAAGAAAACTTTACTTGCATACACACGCTCTTTCACTTCATATATGCTTTGATTTTTCTGTACAGAAAATTTCTTTCATTCAGGTAACACAGGCTAATCCCAGAGGTAATGCAACAAGAGGAGGATCTTTTTAAACTAAAGTTTGGAAACTGAACAAATTTGTGCTATTATCGCGTGGCTTCCGTATCGCCTACTAAAACAATGCTATCGTGTGATTTGTATTTAGTGGGCGTATCCGTACGCACGTTGCGTGCTATACGCCACGTGTGTAGGCCTTTGCGTTGCGTACGCTGTCTCGCACTTGGTTAGAGACACGTGTACACAGGCCGGATACGTCCGCAGTAACACAAATAACACGCTTCTATAAATGCAAACGATATTTACCTATAATCGTTTACCAAACACCACACAGTATCTCCTGTATAACCTTTATAATTGGGTCAGGCTGCGTGCGTGTTTTACAATTACTCCCTTAAGTATTACTTTTACTTTTAACTAAATAGCAACAAATTTTCTCAGCACGTGATCAATGCTAATGGCAAACAGAAAGGTAGATATGTGAAAATACGCAAATGGAAATACAGGTGTGTGCGTGTGTTGCGTGCGCAATTTTCACCAATACAGAAATTTAAACAGATTTAAAAGACAAATAGCTTAACGTTCTTACCTTTTGGTTCCGGATCCCACTAGCATCCCTACAAACCAAGCGGAGCAGACGCTTATCTGATCAGCACTTACCGTATCCCCAACCACCAAACGGCTAACAGGGGATACTACCTTCCCGCCCTTTGCTGATGGATAAAGTCTGCCTGGTTCCGCTTGGTTGCGGATATGAGGAGGCCCGGACGAGCGCCCAATTGATAAAGTCAGTTATTACCTATAAACATTAAGCTATATTCTATTACGGACTAAGTACGCTATTGGCGCACTGAGCACTGTAAGGGTACGCACTTAGCCTAGCAGACGCTAGGCCGTGGGCGCGACGCACGAACGACACGTACGCTCACGGTATGTTACACAGTAACCCTTAGTAACAACACACCGAAAGGGTATGCTTACACTTTAAACCTTGGCAATGAAATACTCTAACGATGTAATGCTTATTAACCTCGATAATATGAAAAGCTGTTTGAGCGATTGAGACGCTCAGAAAACTCTTTACAGTAACTAGTGAAAACACAAGACCTGGTTTGGATTTAAAAACCACTTAGGCTCTAACACTCTCGTGGATAATTCTTTTAGAGTAAAAAGGGGAAAAACAGTACAGCTTATACACTACAAAACTAACATCAAAATCTAAACAGAATAACAAGGAATAATAAGAACAATAGCGAACGATCGCAAACACAAACAAACAGAAAGAGTACACAATGAGAACAAATGGCAAACACAGAGGATAACAAAATGGCTACAGAGAACTTACACACGTGGGAATGATTCGCAAGCGCGTCCTGGATCCAGCCCTCAGCCTTCAATGTGAAAACCTTGCAGAGAGAGTGAGTGACTGGACAGGCAATGGTGGTCTTTATATACACAACATACAGTAACAATACAATGGTCCCTATAATCTCATGGTTCATTGGACACAGGAATGTGTCTCCGCATCATAACAAAAGGTCATAGGTGGGTTCGAACAGGTGGGCTGTGCCTTTCTCCAACTGCTCAGGTGGGAGGTATCCTCAGGATTCCCGCCGCATGGGTAATGAACAGCAAATACAGTAAATATCTATAAACTACTTTTGTACATAACTATGCGCAGGAGCGAGCAATCTCTTCCTAACCAACACCGAAATGTTACTATTAAAATACTCTACAGCTGGATACTAGACACCACCGTTCTACCTTTATCTGACCCTTCCTATCATGCAAAGAGGAATCCCTCTGTCCAAGAACCATTTAAACTAAACATACTTGCTGACATTGTTAAGGGGAATATTATCTATAAAACATACTATATGGGTTAAATATGTTATGATCGAGTCGCACGCTAGACGCTTACAAACTCTACCGTAAATGCGCATACACCGCACGTGATCGCCGGAGCGATCTTACGCAAATTGCGGATATGTGCACGCACGGCAGAGCGTGTGCACGTGCAGCGGGCATGTGCATGAGGGGTTAGTACAAGGCATATGTATCAGGATATTTTTCGACTTTGATAGTCCACCCTTTGGCAGTCAACAATAACTGCCACTATCTAAACAATTAAGCAGAAAAATATATTACCATGAAATACCTTATTATGATTGGGAGCAGGGAGGAGAGGAGAAGGTGGGAAATGTATGACCTAGTGAGATAGTAAAAAGCATGTATGTATGAAATCCATGTCTGAGGGGTCATGTATCATCGTGCCGTACATGTTCTAAAAATAAGCTTCGAGGTATTGCGAAGTATACATTGAATCCTTCTTATCCCGTATTAAGGGTCTGTAAGTGGGCTAACAAACTCTACCGAGCTCTTTTTGGCTTTTAGTTCCAACAAATGGGGTGCACATTAGTTGATGATACATGAAGGGGGAAAGTATGTGAGTGCTAATATATGTGTCTATATCACCTGTCGACTATGTGTGCCACTACCTGAAGATAGAAGAGATGAAGATAAGAAACATGCGTTATAAATGCATTCATATGAATATATATATGTGGTCGTCCTTGGGCGTCTGTTGGAGTCTTGTTGATGTCTTGTTGAAGTCTTGTCTGGATTGCTGTATCTTTGCTGTGTGGCAAGCAAAGCTCTTCAAGTGTCCATAAAATTAAAGTCTCTAACAGTTCATCAAATGGCTGTGACAAAGTTCATCAATGGTCTGTATAATGGGTCATTAAAATCTTCTTCCGAGTCGGTGTCTTTTTACCTTGGAGAAAAACAAAGGAGAAACGGGTGAAAGAAACGGACCGTGGAATCACGTCTTATCACAACATTGTCTCGATTGATGGGTCATAAATTAAACTAGTTGTTGTTACAATGCCCTCGCTCCTCAAGCTCATCAATTTGGTACTGCGCTTGCAATTCATTAAAATTCGAACACATCTAAATATCAAACCAATCATTATGACAACTCCTAGGATACATAAGAGGAATTTCCCTACAGCAACGATAACATTTTGAGCCCATTCTCCTAAACCTGAGAACCAATTGCGTGGGTTCAACCATGATACCCAGCCGGTCAGTTCATTACCCACAGAAGCAAGGGTAAGGTTGTGTCTCCTTCGGAACTCCCACTTCAATTGCAAGATATCGTCCATCTTTTAATCTATGACCTTGGTTGGGTCCTCAGTGCTGTTTGTTATATACGTACAACACTTCACACCATACTGAGTTGCTAGGGTGACACAATACCCGCCTGTCACTGCTGTTATGTAATTGAGAACCATCCTGTGCTGGATCAGTTCCGTTTTGTAAGCTTGCAATTCTCTCCCAGTATACCTAAAGGTGTCATCATACATCTCGGTGATATTGTCTATCAGGTTCGCTAGCGCGGTAATATACCTAAAATTTATAACTCCTCTGGCGGTACGGGTGATATCTAGCGCGAGCAGGAGTTGAATCCCGGTGGATTCGTGGATCAAATCAGAGGCTGCATGCTCTGTCCTATCTATAAGGTGTCTCTTTACAATGTGTTCGTAATGGGTGTGAGTGTAAGGAGCTTGAGCATTGCGGTGAACGTCTTTCATTCTATCATGGGTAATGGTCATTACTTCCGGTAACACTCTTCCAATGTAACACAATCCCTCTGAGTTTGGGGCAAGCCACTTATACGCCTTCCTCCCACATATGAAATATGCATCATCGGGGAGGACATATGGGACAGAATATGACATCACCATATTACAAACCTTCCAGGTGAAAAATCGTATCCCTAACTCTCTCATCTGACTAGTACACGTATCAGGTTGTATGATATGCGCACAGTATCCTGGTGATACTTCTCCAACTCGCATGGGCCTACTTCCTATAGTGTACCTATATTGGAAATATCTTCCACTGTTGGCTATTTGGTGTATAAGCTCTGAGTCTATGGGCATTCTATCGGCTCTGTGTGAGAATGTCATGGTTCGGTTGTTCCATGTCACTTCCCAATTTCCCGGCTTTCAGGGATTGGAAATGTTAAAACATATTAAGGACCTATCCACATGATATTGGTGGAGCTTCAAACTAGGAGGCCTAGAAATATTAAATTTCTTGTCCACCGGTCTCCCACCCCTTAATTCAAGTACCTCATCTATCGTTAATGAGTATGGCACTAGTCCTGACTTTCTATGACCTTGAGGTACTTGTGAGCACACTCAGCATTTCGTTTGGTTTAAAACCTTACCCACTAATGAGTGATAGTCACTCAATGGATGACGGTCCATATTGATATTAATGCTGGACTGACATCTCTGGATGCACCCATCCTCAACTATGTTGTCACAATTCCTACATATACAATTATCTTCAGCTAACAATCCTTCACAATGTCTGTTAGTGTCATGGCTACCAGATCGTTTTCTGATACTCGCCTTTGCTCGGTGATTGTGTTGCTCTTGGAATTCTACGAATCCATCCTGATCATCAGAACCCATTCCAGATCCTTTCTCGACCTCACTGGTACTCTCACCGAAAAAGACTGCTCTGGTCAACAACAGGGTCAACAGGAAAACACGGACTGCAGTCTCTTGGGGCGAGTCCATCTTACAGGAGGAGAAAGAGAAAGTTGTAATGGGGGTACCGAAAATAATTGAAGGGAAAGAAAAATGTTACGATAATTGTCCTATAGTCTTGTTGTTCTTCTTGCTCAGATGTCGTCTCAACAGTGCTGTCTCTCAGTCTTCCCAAAACGAACACTCCAGCGATACGATATTCTTTCCGACTCAGCGATCTTTCTGTAAGGAGCATAAATCTTGCATTACCATTTGTCTAACTGTTGTGTGACATACCATCCGTAAAACATGAAAGAACAAAGAGAGAGAACAATAGAAAAGAAACATTGTCAGATTTCCGTTCACCATCAGGCTGTCACACCAACATGTCCATCGGTATCTCTGCACAGTCTCTCCCACCAGCATTTCCACTCTCCACCCTTTGTGTTTGGCCACACACAACGATGCTGGTAAGATATACTGGGGTTGGGTAGACCTCTGAAAAGACCAAGTAGACATGTGACGTTTGAGCTGTCTGGTGAACGTCAGAGATGAAAAGGAAATATTTAAAGATAAATCACAGAGTTTACCTGGCCGCCCTTGTGTCTACAAGGAATGACCTACCAATTACATCGACTGTAACCTCAGGCTTACTATCGAGGCTAATAATCAACTTCACTGGCTGCAAATTACAGGTGCGGCCCAAAGTTTTTCCTATATGATCCCTGATTACAATTACGTGCGTTATGTCGTTGTCTAGGGGGTTTATATACCTTTATGTGGGTCTCTAAACATACAATTCCGTGCATAATGCCCTTCCCTCTGGCGGTTATAACATTTTATCACATTCGACTTACCCACAGGGGTCTGGGGCTTAAGCTTCGTTGTCAGGGCCTGTCTACTTATTGTCATTTGCTTACCCCCTTGTGACTCCCTGTGTTTTACGATGTTCCGATCATGCTCAATAGCGGTCTCTCTCAAAGCAGCCACCGACATACCTTTCCAATTAGGTTGAGTGGTCTGTACCTTTGTTCTCAACACTTCCTTTAAACCATCCATTAATACAGAAGCCACTACCTCTCTGTACTCTACAATGTTAGGTGCAATTGTCTGTGCATAACATACAATACCGTACTTACCTGTGGACACGACCTCACCTGACCCTCCGTAAGGGGGCTTGACTACTGCCTTTACCGATTGGGCCGTGCCCACCTGGGTGTCTCGTATGATGGCTGCTGGAAAAAGTGCTGACATCGTGCTGGGCTCACTTTCTTGCTTGTAATCCTAAGGGAAGTTTAACATGGGGTGCAACTTGCACGGGTTAGAATTTGTACATTTATCAGTTTTACTTCTATCATTATTACATTTATTACGCTTACTATTATCATCATTAATACATTTATTAAGTGCACTACTATCATCATATCCCAGTATGCCATTCTCTGTAGCCATTGTTTCTCTCCTGTTATGTATGGTGGTGGTGGTGCGGTAGCTATCAGTTTCCTGATAGGATTGGAACCAGCTGCTTGAGCTAATCCTCTTTGTATCTCGCCTTCCTGTTGCCATAACTGTAAATAATCATAATGTCTAATCCGTTGCTTGCCGGATTTTATTAGACATATCCTTCTCCTTAAATTTTGCAAAACCTCAGGATTAAAACTGCCTACCCTGGGAAACTTCTCCCCATCGTTCACAGTCATACGTTCCCACTCATTGCATAAAACCTCTGCGTGTGATCCATATTTTTCACACATTATGTACCTCGCCGATCCTGCTGGCCGCAGGATAATATCAACCTGAACCTTGGTTGATCGTCCCTTACTTGAGCAACTGGCCCCCATTCCTTGCAGGTATTGCCTTCTCAGCGAATTCCTACAAAAACCACGTTCCCAGAGGTAAGGCGACGGTGAAAGTCCAACGAGTGCCTTCACCCACTCTCGCCCACGTCGGCCAATATGCCCCTATGTAACCTCTATTTACTGGGGTGTGTGGGAGTATGCTACCCTCCCCAGTAAGTATCAGTTGTTGAAGAATTCCTGAGTGATCAGCGAACCTCCCTTAAAATAAAAAAAACCTACACAAATCACTTTAAAATGTACAAATAGTGTTTATGATCCCGCAAAGCGTACGCAAATTGCGGAATGGGTATCAAGGTAACCAACTAATGCACACAATTACATGCGGTACAGTCGCATTGCGTATAAGTAACTATTACTTATCCGCAGGACGACCAGCGGAATCGGTTGTTTAGGCTGCGAAACTTCAGCCGGAGCGTATTCTCAAAACGGGCCTATATGGGTACTGCGCCAACCCCCAGGGTTGCGCTCACTACCTCTAACCTTTCTTAAGTCAGGGTCTTCAGAAACTTCGTATAGGTACTTTTAACGGCTTTCTGACTTTCGCGGACCCTCTGGTCTGCTGTAACACTAATTGCTCCTTTTACCTTATTCACTTTTAACGTGAGATGGCCTTCTCCCACGCCACCACGTGTTCACTTCACGGGTATCCTTCTACGAGATCTCGAATTCCAGGGTTCACACCAAAGAAAACTTTACTTGCATACACACGCTCTTTCACTTCATATATGCTTTGATTTTTCTGTACAGAAAATTTCTTTCATTCAGGTAACACAGGCTAATCCCAGAGGTAATGCAACAAGAGGAGGATCTTTTTAAACTAAAGTTTGGAAACTGAACAAATTTGTGCTATTATCGCGTGGCTTCCGTATCGCCTACTAAAACAATGCTATCGTGTGATTTGTATTTAGTGGGCGTATCCGTACGCACGTTGCGTGCTATACGCCACGTGTGTAGGCCTTTGCGTTGCGTACGCTGTCTCGCACTTGGTTAGAGACACGTGTACACAGGCCGGATACGTCCGCAGTAACACAAATAACACGCTTCTATAAATGCAAACGATATTTACCTATAATCGTTTACCAAACACCACACAGTATCTCCTGTATAACCTTTATAATTGGGTCAGGCTGCGTGCGTGTTTTACAATTACTCCCTTAAGTATTACTTTTACTTTTAACTAAATAGCAACAAATTTTCTCAGCACGTGATCAATGCTAATGGCAAACAGAAAGGTAGATATGTGAAAATACGCAAATGGAAATACAGGTGTGTGCGTGTGTTGCGTGCGCAATTTTCACCAATACAGAAATTTAAACAGATTTAAAAGACAAATAGCTTAACGTTCTTACCTTTTGGTTCTGGATCCCACTAGCATCCCTACAAACCAAGCGGAGCAGACGCTTATCTGATCAGCACTTACCGTATCCCCAACCACCAAACGGCTAACAGGGGATACTACCTTCCCGCCCTTTGCTGATGGATAAAGTCTGCCTGGTTCCGCTTGGTTGCGGATATGAGGAGGCCCGGACGAGCGCCCAATTGATAAAGTCAGTTATTACCTATAAACATTAAGCTATATTCTATTACGGACTAAGTACGCTATTGGCGCACTGAGCACTGTAAGGGTACGCACTTAGCCTAGCAGACGCTAGGCCGTGGGCGCGACGCACGAACGACACGTACGCTCACGGTATGTTACACAGTAACCCTTAGTAACAACACACCGAAAGGGTATGCTTACACTTTAAACCTTGGCAATGAAATACTCTAACGATGTAATGCTTATTAACCTTGATAATATGAAAAGCTGTTTGAGCGATTGAGACGCTCAGAAAACTCTTTACAGTAACTAGTGAAAACACAAGACCTGGTTTGGATTTAAAAACCACTTAGGCTCTAACACTCTCGTGGATAATTCTTTTAGAGTAAAAAGGGGAAAAACAGTACAGCTTATACACTACAAAACTAACATCAAAATCTAAACAGAACAACAAGGAATAATAAGAACAATAGCGAACGATCGCAAACACAAGCAAACAGAAAGAGTACACAATGAGAACAAATGGCAAACACAGAGGATAACAAAATGGCTACAGAGAACTTACACACGTGGGAATGATTCGCAAGCGCGTCCTGGATCCAGCCCTCAGCCTTCAATGTGAAAACCTTGCAGAGAGAGTGAGTGACTGGACAGGCAATGGTGGTCTTTATATACACAACATACAGTAACAATACAATGGTCCCTATAATCTCATGGTTCATTGGACACAGGAATGTGTCTCCGCATCATAACAAAAGGTCATAGGTGGGTTCGAACAGGTGGGCTGTGCCTTTCTCCAACTGCTCAGGTGGGAGGTATCCTCAGGATTCCCGCCGCATGGGTAATGAACAGCAAATACAGTAAATATCTATAAACTACTTTTGTACATAACTATGCGCAGGAGCGAGCAATCTCTTCCTAACCAACACCGAAATGTTACTATTAAAATACTCTACAGCTGGATACTAGACACCACCGTTCTACCTTTATCTGACCCTTCCTATCATGCAAAGAGGAATCCCTCTGTCCAAGAACCGTTTAAACTAAACATACTTGCTGACATTGTTAAGGGGAATATTATCTATAAAACATACTATATGGGTTAAATATGTTATGATCGAGTCGCACGCTAGACGCTTACAAACTCTACCGTAAATGCGCATACACCGCACGTGATCGCCGGAGCGATCTTACGCAAATAGCGGATATGTGCACGCACGGCTGAGCGTGTGCACGTGCAGCGGGCATGTGCATGAGGGGTTAGTACATGGCATATGTATCAGGATATTTTTTGACTTTGACACTCCTATGGCTGCGGCTGTGCATCTGTGAATGCAGTCGCTTGAATGACCCACCTGCAGCAGTATGTAGCTGTGGGGGGCAGCAGATTTCGGAGGGATCTGCTACAGTCTTCTGTTTCAGCGTGCAAAAGCCCGGGGTCTGCGTTTAGCCGAATTTACCCAGCTCCGTAATGCATCTGACGACGGCGCTAGCGCGTTGTAGCCTATGGGCTAGATTTTGGCCGGCCACACATACACAGCAGTGCACACTGCGCCTGTAGAACTCTCGCAGCCCTTGTCCCTGCGGCTGCATTTTAGAACATTTGGGCGACAATAATTTCTTAATGCTGTGAATAGTAATGATAAGAAATTATTATCAGGTCTCAGATCCGATAATTAATAAATAAGCCCCTTTGTCAATTAATACAAATAGTCGTAATATCGGACCTGTGCAGTAGTGGCTGATTGAGGAACCTAGTATCTATACTATATTATGAATCAGTTTTGTTTCTGTTTTTACATTTAGGATATTTTGCAATTGCACAGGGCACCATGAAAATGGGAGGACATTCTGTAGCACATACTGTACACCCAATGGCCTCTTTATTAGGTACTATGTCCCCCTTTCTCCCACTGGCCTGAACATTTCATCCGGTTTCTGAGATGCACAATCCACCCCCTCTGGCACCAACAATCCCTCCATTGTCAAAGTCACTTCTTCCCCGTTCTGGTGTTTGGCCAGAACAACAACTGATCCTCCTGACCAGATCTCTCTGCGTGTTTTTTTTTTTTTTTTTCATTGAGTTGCTGCCACATGATTGGCTGATTAGACATTCTCTTGTCCTGAATTGGATATGCGATTCATCCTACCTCCTAACCACCCTGATTTCAGTGGGATGATGCCAACTCAGGGGAAAACCTGCACCTGCCATTAAGCTGGTGCAAGTTTGGATGGGGCGTCTGATGGTTGCATGCCAGACTGAGAGCCAGCAGCTGTACTCAGATCTAATTAAGATTCAGTCAAGAGCTTTAAAGCCCCTGTAAAATTCCATAGCATTTTAAATGTAATGTCCTATGGTGATGTCACACTGGGTGATATCTGCTACTGTAAATTGGAGAGCAGGGTCTAATATAATTTGTCATGACTGGACCCACCATAGGGACTAAGGATACCCAAGACTCGGGCAGCTGATAGCCTCTGGTCACTGCATGGCTGTTTCTTGGCACCTCAATCAGGGCTGTATTTCGGTATTGTGACAATGCAGGAAAAAGCACTGACGTAGGGGACTGAACACCTTGCCTGCTTGCTGGGTACCTCTTTGGGACAACAGCACCCTAAGCATTGACCCATATAGCCTATGCCCAGGGCTGGCTCTGCCTGTGCACATATAAATGTCACATACATACTGTTGCTGATTGTGGTATACAGTATATAAAAGTCCTGCTCTGCAGTGTCACCTGATGGTCAAAAATGGTATGACAGTTTCTAGGTTTTATTTTTTTTTATTTTTTTTGAACTTTGTATCTTTTGGACAATATTCTAATTTTGTGAGAATTTTAGCCACATGCAAAACCTTCCTAACTGAGCCACTGGCGTGCAAAATCCCAATGAACTATTTGCCTTGATAACTGACCAGTCAGCGGGGCTTATGTAATATCCTGCGAGCTGCATGTTCTGCGACAGTTCTGGCGAGTCTGCCTGTATTTGTAAAGCTGCAATCATTTCAAAGGCAAAACCAGGTTCGCAGGCTATCACATAAGCAGTTCGCAGGCTATCACATAAACATATGTGTCTCTATGTATAATATAATGCTCTTGACCACTGAGCCAATTCCGTTTTCCCCATGCTACATGTTAGAGCTACAGTACAGATGTGGCATTTGTTCAGCATGCCCCATACCCCCATCATTACAGATATTTATTCTATATCACCGTGGCTTCCCTTGTAGCTTTAAAACATTCATTGGGAGCTCTCCCGGGTTCTGATAAGCTCCTTACACACTGAGCCTGTCATATCTGTGACTTTTACAGCGCAGGCTAATGGCTGTGGCTTATAATAGGCATCTCTGGGTCCTTGTGTTACTCTTCCCTGTCATCTGTGATTGAACTTTCATCTTGCAATAGAGACAGCAGCGCAGATAATATCTGTCTGTCTCCGCCATCCAGATGGTGAGATTCTCTTTACACTATATTGTATTATTTTATAGCTGGGTATGTAATATTGGGGGTCATTCCGAGTTGTTCGCTCGCAAGTGAATTTTAGCAGATTTGCTCACGCTAAGCCGCCGCCTACTGGGAGTGAATCTTAGCATCTTAAAATTGCGAACGATGTATTCGCAATATTGCGATTACACACCTCGTAGCAGTTTCTGAGTAGCTTCAGACTTACTCGGCATCTGCGATCATTTCACTGCTTGTCGTTCCTGGTTTGATGTCACAAACACACCCAGCGTTCGCCCAGACACTCCCCCGTTTCTCCAGCCACTCCTGCGTTTTTTCCGGAAACGGTAGCGTTTTTTCCCACACGCCCATAAAACGGCCTGTTTCCGCCCAGTAACACCCATTTCCTGTCAATCACATTACGATCGCCAGAACGATGAAAATGCCGTGAGTAAAATTCCTAAGTGCATAGCAAATTTACTTGGCGCAGTCGCAGTGCAGTGCAGTTAAGCGGAAAATCGCTGCGATGCGAAGATTTTTACCGAGCGAACAACTCGGAATGACCCCCATTTGCAGATTGACATACAGATGTGTCCATTTACATCTTTGCTTTTTAACAAATTTGGCACAACATGCAAAACATGGCTAAGCTGTTTTTCACGAGTAGCGCGTGGATGAATTTTAACATTTTTGTTTGCCATAATAGAATATGTATAAAGTAACATATTAAAGAAGCAAATTAAGAAAAATCACAAGGCATGGCTAAATCTCTTAGTCTATGGCATGCAAAACTGTGCCATACATGGCGGGATATAGCAAAGATGTATGTGGACACATCTGTACATGTACATTTCCGATTTACTTATCACTGTCTTACTGGCAGATATCTGCAGATAATTCGCTGTGGCGCCAGCGTAACACTTTGCCAAAAATATATTTACGCTACATCGCTCATTGGCCCCCATTCCGAGTTGTTCGCTCGTTCTTTTTCTTCGCATCGGCAATGTTCGCAGTGCGCCTGCGCCAAGTAAATTAGCACAAAAGTTTGGTATTTTACTCAAGGCTTATCGAAGATTTTTAATCGTTCTAGTGATCGTAATGTGATTGACAGGAAGTGGGTGTTTCTGGGCGGAAACTGACCATTTTATGGGTGTGTGCGAAAAAACGCAGGCGTGTCAGGGAAAACCGCGGGAGTGTCTGGAGAAACGGGGGAGTGGCTGGGCGAACGCTGGGTGTGTTTGTGACGTCAAACCAGGAACGAAAAGGACTGAACTGATCGCAGTGGCAGAGTAAGTTTCGAGCTACTCGGAAACTGCAAAGAATTTTCTATTCGCAATTCTGCAAATCTTTCGTTCGCAATTCTGCTAAGCTAAGATACACTCCCAGAGGGTGGCGGCTTAGCGTGTGCAATGCTGCTAAAAGCAGCTAGCGAGCGAACAACTCGGAATGAGGGCCATTGAGTGTTACCTTACTAAGCTGCAAACATGATTAAACAAAGGTAATTATCACATTTTATTGAAATTGTAGTAAACATCTGTATGAGATACTGTGCAATGTAAATGGAGCCAACGCAATCTACTATCTGCGCTCTCACTTCAGAACAGTGCGAGAGCAAAAACATCCAGAAAATAAAGTATGTGAATCAATCTCATTAATAAGGAATCTTTTTGTTTCTTTAATAATTACATTTAAAAGGTACCGGAACTCGCCTTTCGAATTAAGAGATCGATGTATTAAGCCTGGAGAAGGGATGAAGCCGTGATAAGTGCAAGGTGATAAACACACCAGCCAATCAGCTCCTGTTAATTTACATATTGGAGCGGATTGGCTGGTGCGTTATCACCTTGCACTTATCACGGCTTTATCACTTGTCCAGGCTTAGTACATTTGCCCATAAGATTTTAAAATATTTTTTTTCCCCCCCTTTTAAAATGTACACTTTTAGGGGTCTATTCATGTAAGAATGCGATGTTTATGTTTAACTCTTCACTAAACATCGCATTCTTATTTCAGGGTTTTTTTCAGATTTCTAACGCAATTCATTAATACTTACCTGTTCCCTGATGCGATGCGGTATCCGGCTGTTCCGTGATCCCGGCTTCTCCAGTCTTCTCTCTTCTTACCGCGGCTGGGGTCTTCTGCACATGCGCAGTGTCCCCCCCTGCCTCCAGGTGTCATCTGCGCATGCGCCGGGGAAACGAGACCTCCAGCGGCGGGCAAGGGCAGCAAGGAGGAGGTGACCCGGCATATGCAAATGAATATGCCCTGGGCTCCTCTGATTGGCTCTTGTCACGGAAGGGGGCGGGGAGAAGCCAGGAGACGGACGTCTTCATTGCTCTTCTCCTGTACAAGCCTCCCCATCGCCCGTCTGAGATGGCGATGGGGTTTTGCGAAGGGTAACGGAAAGCTGGGCTTTCCGTTCCTACATGAATTGCAGTCACCATACAAACGTATGGTGATGCGATTCAGCCACAGAGCGGGGGTGCCGCTGGGGAAGGCAGGGACTTCTCCACGGTAACCCGCTCTGTGAATTGCGGTTAGCAGAGAAAAGCCCTGTTTACCGCAAAATAGGGCTTTTCTCTGCTACATGAATGTTGAGAAATATTTATTTAGGAAATAGTTTATTCCAGGACAGCCGTCCTCTCTTCTCCTGCACACTCCCTCTCTACAGAGGCGTTTCAGCGCTGGATACTCAGATCTGCTAGGACAGGAATAAGGAGCCATCTAACTAGGGGGTGATTCCGAGTTGTTCGCTCGCTAGCTGCTTTTAGCAGCATTGCACACGCTAAGCCGCCGCCCTCTGGGAGTGAATCTTAGCTTAGCAGAATTGCGAACGAAAGATTAGCAGAATTGCGAATAGAAATTTCTTAGCAGTTTCTGAGTAGCTCGACACTTACTCCTACACTGCGATCAGTTCAGTCACTTTCGTTCCTGGTTTGACGTCACACACACGCCCAGCGTACGGCCAGCCACTCCCCCGTTTCTCCAGCCACTCCCGCGTTTTTCCCTGACACGCCTGTGTTTTACCGCACACTCCCAGAAAACGGTCAGTTTCCGCCCAGAAACACCCACTTCCTGTCAATCACACTACGATCAGCAGAACGATGAAAAATCTTTGTTACGCCGTGAGTAAAATACCAAAACTTTTGAGCTAATTTACTTGGCGCAGGCGCGCTGCGTACATTGCGCATGCGCAGTTTGCGACTAATCGCTCCGTAGCGAAAAAAAATAAGGAGCGAACAACTCGGAATGACCCCCTAGATGGGAGTTAAGAATCCCTTATTCAAGATTTCCAGTGTAACTTTACCAGCTCTCTCTATTTTCCAGAGACAACGTCTAAAGATCTGTCCCCGGAAAGTGTTGTGCCAGTAGTCTCAGGCTGGGGGTGTACGTATCTATGTTAAAAAAGGTAAAACCTGAAAACTGCTGTTTTTGGAGGTTTACTGCAATACATACAGCTCACCATGGTGGTCATTCCGAGTTGTTCGCTCGCTAGCAGTTTTTAGCAGCCGTACAAACGCTATGCCGCCGCCCTCTGGGAGTGTATTTTAGCTCAGCAGAAGTGCGACCGAAAGGATCGCAGAGCGGTAGCAAACATTTTTTGTGCAGTTTTAGAGTAGCTCAATACCTACTCAGCGCTTGCAATGACTTCAGACTATTCAGTTCCTGTTTTGACGTCACAAACACACCCTGCGTTCGCCCAGCCACGCCTGCGTTTTTCCTGGCACGCCTGCGTTTTATCAAAATCTCCCTGAAAACGGTCAGTTGACACCCAGAAACGCCCACTTCCTGTCAATCACTGTGCGGCCAGCAGTGCGACTGAAATGCTTCACTAGACCTTGTGTGAAACTACATTGTTCGTTGTAATAGTACTTCGCGCGTGCGCATTGCGCCGCATACGCATGCGCAGAAGTGCAGTTTTTTTGCCTCATCGCTGCACAGCGAACAAATGCAGCTAGAGATCAACTTGGAATGACCACCCATATGTATTAAATAGGGTTGGCAGCAGATATCACAGATATTGCCGACCCGCGGCACAGCAGATCCCGTAGAATTCAATGGGGCTGCAATGTGCCCGTATGTAGCAAGCTTGGAAAGCGACACTTTTTGGAACTTCTGTATGGGCTTCTTTCTGCAGAATTCCTTGGAAAAGGACCTGAAAGATCCCTCTCCATCCACCCGACAATTGCATATGCGCAGGCTGATGGCTGCACATGCACAATAGGACCCCCGAGACATAACTCCGGATCTCCTCTGACTGCAAGGGACAGCTGCAGGGGCTGGCTGGCAACTTTCAGCCTGGGGAGCAGACTCAAGCAAGTGGCCCAGCTTTTCACAGGGAATGCAGTGCAAAAATGTGCATGACAATAATGTTGGCGGTGTGGTTTGTGTAATGTGGGTGTGGTTTAAATAGCTAATGAAATAACGGGCAGTATCTATATACTGTATATACACTCAATAAGGTGCGAGATTACCAAAAGTGGAAGCAGGAGCATCCTCTGCCTGCCTCCACAGTCAGGCGGCCATGGAATACTTAAATTGCACTGGCCCGGGGGGGGGGGGGGGGGGGGGGGGATGGCCCCCTGCCTTCCTGCCCAGCCAGCCCCTGAACAGATCTTATTGGAGAGCTCATATTGGAAGACCTGTCCATGCAGGTACGTGTAGATGTGTATAGGCGATCATAGATACCGGTATATAGATGAGAGAGGGCGAGATCGGATGTATATGCATTATAAGGTCTTTATCAAGACCTGTCCAGACACGCCTCCATTGTCCGGACAACGTCCCCGACAACGCTGCGTTGACGCCATACCAATGACCGTAACCATTTTTGATTACACTCACCAACAAGCCCAAACGGCCTTTAATCAGCACTTTAAGGATTTATTTGTTGGTACAGTATGTGCATATATGGGGAATTAAATTATCCCCCGTGGCTAATTACCCGTGCCAGCCGATTGAATAAGCGGGGCTTACCCTGCACGTTAAGACCCAGAAGTGGACTTTCCTCGCAGTTTCAGGAGCTGCTAGAAGAAGTATAGAATAAAGGAACCCTCTGGGGTTTGACACACAGGAAAACCCATAGATTCCACATTGTACGGGTTTACCGCGCAGGGAAAAGGCAGTTTCATTGAGATACCCAAGTATTGCTGTACGCAATCCCGTTTGATTGTATAAAAGCCCTGACTTTTGGAAAGCACGATAGTCCCCTGAAATCAGGACAATCGGGAGATGGATTTACAAGGTTTGAGTTCACATTAACCAAATGGTTTCAAAATGTAATTTTATTTTTAAATATACCCTTTTATGTATAATGATGTGAATACTGTGCCTGGACAGCTACTGTTATCTGCTGCGATGAGTCGGTATACTTATTTCATGTCTATGTGGAGTCTCCTGGGTCGTAATCTAACAGAGATGACATATTTCTGCGATTGCCCTCCTCATGACGGAAATCAATATGGCCGACAGGGTCATTCCTTCCTGCGCTCGGATGGATCATTATTCCAAGCCTATTGTGACTGCTTGTGTCAATAAACAGTCACAAAGGAATTAAGCCAAACTGATTACATTCTTGTCCAGAAATCTGGAATTCCATAATTGGTGAGGTCAAAAAGTCACAGAGGCAAAAATCAACAATGGAAAATAAATAACAAAAAGTTGTCAGAACTCGCTTTACGCTTCCTCACTCCACCAGGGCCCGAGGAACGCTCTGCTAGTATTACGCCAATACATGCCCAATTTCCTCTCAGGATAAGTCCTCTAACCCCACTATGGCTACTAAAGCAAATGATAAATATTAGTGATGTGCACCGGACATTTTTCGGGTTTTGTGTTTTGGTTTTGGATTCGGTTCCGCGGCCGTGTTTTGGATTCGGACGCGTTTTGGCAAAACCTCCCTGAAATTTTTTTGTCGGATACGGGTGTGTTTTGGATTCGGGTGTTTTTTTTTACAAAAACCCATCAAAAACAGCTTAAATCATAGAATATTGGGGTAATTTTGATCCCATAGTATTATTAACCTCAATAACCATAATTTCCACTCATTTCCAGTCTATTCTGAACACCTCACACCTCACAATATTATTTTTAGTCCTAAAATTTGCACAGAGGTCGCTGTGTGACTAAGCTAAGCGACCCAAGTGGCCGACACAAACACCTGGCCCATCTAGGAGTGGCACTGCAGTGTCAGACAGGATGGCACTTCAAAAAATAGTCCCCAAACAGCACATGATGCAAAGAAAAATGAAAGAAAAAAGAGGTGCAAGATGGAATTGTCCTTGGGCCCTCCCACCCACCCTTATGTTGTATAAACAGGACATGCACACTTTAACAATCCCATCATTTCAGCCACAGGGTCTGCCACACGACTGTGACTGAAATGACTGGTTGGTTTGGGCCCCCACCAAAAAAGAAGCAATCAATCTCTCCTTGCACAAACTGGCTCTACAGAGGCAAGATGTCCACCTCCTCCTCATCCTCCGATTCCTCACCCCTTTCACTGTGTACATCCCCCTCCTCACAGATTATTAATTCGTCCCCGCTGGAATCCACCATCTCAGGTCCCTGTGTATTTTCTGGAGGCAATTGCTGGTGAATGTCTCCACGGAGGAATTGATTATAATTCATTTTGATGAACATCATCTTCTCCACATTTTCTGGAAGTAACCTCGTACGCCGATTGCTGACAAGGTGAGCGGCTGCACTAAACACTCTTTCGGAGTACACACTGGAGTGGGGGCAACTTAGGTAAAATAATGCCAGTTTCTGCAAGGGCCTCCAAATTGCCTCTTTTTCCTGCCAGTATACGTACGGACTGTCTGACGTGCCTACTTGGATGTGGTCACTATATAATCCTCCACCATTCTTTCAATGGTGACAGAATCATATGAGTGACAGTAGACGACATGTCAGTAATCGTTGGCAGGTCCTTCAGTCTGGACCAGATGTCAGCACTCGCTCCTGACTGCCCTGCATCACCGCCAGCAGGTGGGCTAGAAAATCTTATCCTTTTCCTTGCAGCCTCAGTTGCGGGAGAATGTGAAGGAGGAGCTGTTGACGGGTCACGTTCCGCTTGACTTGACAATTTTCTCAACAGCAGGTATTTGAACCTCTGCAGACTTGTGTCTGCCTGAAAGAGAGATACAACGTAGGTTTTAAATCTAGGATCGAGCACGGTGGCCAAAATGTAGTGCTCTGATTTCAACAGATTGACCACCCGTGAATCCTGGTTAAGCGAATTAAGGGCTCCATCCACAAGTCCCACATGCCTAGCGGAATCGCTCTGTTTTAGCTCCTCCTTCAATGTCTCCAGCTTCTTCTGCAAAAGCCTTATGAGGGGAATGACCTGACTGGCAGTGTCTGAACTGACTTCACCTGTGGCAAGTTCAAAGGGTTGCAGAACCTTGCACAACGTTGAAATCATTCTCCACTGCGCTTGAGTCAGGTGCATTCCCCCTCCTTTGCCTATATCGTAGGCAGATGTATAGGCTTGAATGGCCTTTTGCTGCTCCTCCATCCTTTGAAGCATATACAGGGTTGAATTCCACCTCGTTACCACCTCTTGCTTCAGATGATGGCAGGGCAGGTTCAGGACTGTTTGCTGGTGCTCCAGTCTTCGGCACGCGGTGGCTGAATGCCGAAAGAGGCCCGCAATTCTTCGGGTCACCGACAGCATCTCTTGCACGCCTCTGTCGTTTTTTAAATAATTCTGCACCACCAAATTCAATGTATGTGCAAAACATGGGACGTGCTGGAATTTGCCCAGACGTAATGCACGCACAATATTGTTGGCGTTGTCCGATGTCACAAATCCCCAGGAGAGTCCAATTGGGGTAAGCCATTCTGCGATGATGTTCCTCAGTTTCCGTAAGAGGTTGTCAGGTGTGTGCCTCTTATGGAAAGCGGTGATACAAAGCGTAGCCTGCCTAGGAACGAGTTGGCGTTTGCGAGATGCTGCTACTGGTGCCGCCGCTGCTGTTCTTGCTGCGGGAGGCAATACATCTACCCAGTGGGCTGTCACAGTCATATAGTCCTGAGTCTGCCCTGCTCCACTTGTCCACATGTCCGTGGTTAAGTGGACATTGGGTACAACTGCATTTTTTAGGACACTGGTGACTCTTTTTCTGACGATTTGTACATTTCCGTTATCGCCTGCCTAGAGAAATGGAACCTAGATGGTATTTGGTACCGGGGACACAGTACCTCAATCAAGTCTCTAGTTGCCTGTGAATTAACAGGGGATACCGGACACAATACCTCCATCAGTTGTCTAAATCCCACTGCACTAATGGTGGATACCGGACGCACGTCTAACACCAACATAAGTGAGAAGGCCTGAGTTATCCGCTTTGCATCAGGATGACTGCTGTGATATTTCATCTTCCTCGCAAAGGACTGTTGGACAGTCAATTGCTTACTGGAAGTAGTACAAGTGGTCTTCCGACTTCCCCTCTGGGATGACGATCGACTCCCAGCAGCAACAACAGCAGCTCCAGCAGCAGTAGGCGTTACACTCAAGGATGCATCGGAGGAATCCCAGGCAGGAGAGGACTCGTCAGACTTGCCAGTGACATGGCCTGCAGGACTATTGGCTTTCCTGTGTAAGGAGGAAATTGACACTGAGGGAGTTGGTGGTGGGGTTTGCAGGAGCTTGGTTACAAGAGAAAGGGATTTAGTGGTCAGTGGACTGCTTCCGCTGTCATCCAAAGTTTTTGAACTTGTCACTGACTTCTGATGAATACGGTCCAGATGACGTATAAGGGAGGATGTTCCTAGGTGGTTAACGTTCTTACCCCTACTTATTACAGCTTGACAAAGGCAACACACGGCTTGACACCAGTTGTCCGCATTTCTGTTGAAATAATTCCACACCGAAGAGGTGATTTTTTTTTGTATTTTGACCAGGCATGTCAATGGCCATAATCGTCCCACGGACAACAGGTGTCTCCCCGGGTGCCTGACTTAAACAAACCACTTCACCATCAGAATCCTCCTTGTCAATTTCCTCCCCAGCGCCAGCAACACCCATATCCTCATCCTGGTGTACTTCAACAGTGACATCTTCAATTTGACTATCAGGAACTGGACTGCGGGTGCTTCTTCCAGCAATTGCAGGGGGCGTGCAAATGGTGGAAGGCGCAACCTCTTCCCGTCCAGTGTTGAGAAGGTCAGGCATCGCAACCGACACAATTGGACTCTCCTTGGGGATTTGTGATTTAGAAGAACGCACAGTTCTTTGCTGTGCTTTTGCCATCTTAACTCTATTAAGTTTTCTAGCAGGAGGATGAGTGCTTCCATCCTCAGGTGAAGCTGAACCTTGCCACTCCGTGTCGTAAATGGCACATTGGCAAGTTTACGCTTCTCCTCAGACGATTTTGATTTAGATTTTTGGGTCATTTTACTGAGCTTTATTTTTTGGGATTTTACATGCTCTCTACTATGACATTGTGCATCGACCTTGGCTGACGACGTTGATGGCATTTCATCGTCTCGGCCATGACTAGTGGCAGCAGCTTCAGCACGAGGTGGAAGTGGATCTTGATCTTTCCCTATTTTACCCTCCACATTTTTGTTCTCCATTTTTTAATGTGTGGAATTATATGCCAGTATCAATAGCAATGGCCTACTACTATATATACTGCGCACAACTGAAATGCACCACAGGTATGGATGGATAGTATACTTGACGACACATAGGTAGGTAGAGCAGTGGCCTTCTGTACCGTACTGCTATATATTATATACTGGTGATCAGCAAACTGTGCAAAACTGAAATGCACCACAGGTATGGATGGATAGTATACTTGACGACACAGAGGTAGGTAGAGCAGTGGTCTTCTGTACCGTACTGCTATATATTATATACTGGTGGTCAGCAAACTGTGCAAAACTGAAATGCACCACAGGTATGGATGGATAGTATACTTGACGACACAGAGGTAGGTAGAGCAGTGGCCTACTGTACCGTACTGCTATATATTATATACTGGTGGTCAGCAAACTGTGCAAAACTGAAATGCACCACAGGTATGGATGGATAGTATACTTGACGACACAGAGATAGGTAGAGCAGTGGCCTACTGTACCGTACTGCTATATATTATATACTGGTGGTCAGCAAACTGTGCAAAACTGAAATGCGCCACAGGTATGGATGGATAGTATACTTGACGACACAGAGGTAGGTAGAGCAGTGGCCTTCTGTACCGTACTGCTATATATTATATACTGGTGGTCAGCAAACTGTGCAAAACTGAAATGCACCACAGGTATGGATGGATAGTATACTTGACGACACAGAGGTAGGTAGAGCAGTGGCCTTCTGTACCGTACTGCTATATATTATATACTGGTGGTCAGCAAACTGTGCAAAACTGAAATGCACCACAGGTATGGATGGATAGTATACTTGACGACACAGAGGTAGGTAGAGCAGTGGCCTTCTGTACCGTACGGCTATATATTATATACTGGTGGTCAGCAAACTGTGCAAAACTGAAATGCACCACAGGTATGGATGGATAGTATACTTGACGACACAGAGGTAGGTAGAGCAGTGGTCTTCTGTACCGTACTGCTATATATTATATACTGGTGGTCAGCAAACTGTGCAAAACTGAAATGCACCACAGGTATGGATGGATAGTATACTTGACGACACAGAGGTAGGTAGAGCAGTGGCCTACTGTACCGTACTGCTACTGTATATATTATATACTGGTGGTCAGCAAAATTATGCACTGTACTCCTACTATATACTACAATGCAGCACAGATATGGAGCGTTTTTCAGGCAGAGAATGTATAATACTGGTGGTCACTGGTCACTGGTCAGCAAAACTCTGCACTGTACTCCTCCTATATAATACTGGTGGTCCCCTGCCCCACAATAAAGCAGTGTGAGCACAGATATATGCAGCACACTGAGCACAGATATGGAGCGTTTTTCAGGCAGAGAACGTATACTGGTGGTCACTGCTCAGCAAAACTCTGCACTGTACTCCTCCTATATAATACTGCTGGTCCCCAGTCCCCACAATAGCAGTGAGCACAGATATTTGCAGCCCCCTGAACAAAACTGAGAGGACGCCAGCCACGTCCCCTCACTATCATTTCCAATGCACGAGTGAAAAATGGCGGCGACGTGCGGCTCCTTATATAGAATCCGAATCTCGCGAGAATCCGACCGCGGGATGATGACGTTTGGGCGCGCTCGGGTTAACCGAGCATGGCGGGAAGATTCGAATCTGCCTCGGAACCATGTAAAATGGGTGAAGTTCGGGGGGGTTCGGATTCCGAGAAACCGAACCCGCTCATCACTAATAAATATACATATGGGGTGAATTTACTAAGGTGGGAGTTTTTTTTAGAACTGGTGATGTTGCTCTTAGCAACCAATCAGATTCTACTTAACATTTATCTTGCTGCTTCAAGAAGATAATAGATGGAATCTGATTGGTTGCTATGGGGAACTTCACCAGTTCTAAAAACCTTAGTAAATTTACCCCTATGGCTTTTAATAAAAAGATCTTTTCACAAAGATCTCTGGATCTGGTTCAACCACAGAATGGTATAGATCCAATCAGTGTGATATAATAGGCCTCATTCAGTCAGACGCAATGCAGCCGCAAGGGCGGATGTCCACAGCAGCCAGATTTACTACCGTGTGCTAAATCATGTATCCCGCTGTCTTCATGTGTGTGATTGTGGCAGCGTTGCTGAGCGGGGGCAGGTACTATTACCCAGGCCTGGGCCTGTTGGAAGGGCACAGCGTGGGCCCCTGAGGAAGACAAATGTCTCCATTTGCAGTGTGCGTGCTGCTTTCCGATATCGTGCACATTATTTGTCGTTGTTTGTTTCCAGGGGGGGCGTGGCCACACCTCCTGGATTTGGCCACGCCCTCTGCAGTGCCCCTGCCGTGAGGTGTATGTTCGCAGAGATGACAGACTGGGTCGGGACCAAATGGGAAACAAGTACAGGAAGCAGGGGCAGGACACAGCAATGCTGGAACTGGAACAGAACACAGGGAAGGCAGGATTCAAGCACTGAGGCACTGGCATATCTATAATTGGTGCCGTGTGTGTGTGTGTGTGGTGCACACAGGCCCATGATCGAGGGGGGGCTCCCACCGCACATGCTGCACCCATTGTTTTAATTCTCACCCCAGCGGAATCCCACGCCGATGTCACCGGCGCTGTTAAAACACTGTGAAAATGGTGCAGCGGCCATTTTCACAGAGTTCTGCGCATGCGCAGTAGCGGAATCACTGGGAAAATGGTCGCCACACCATTTTCACGGAGATCTGGGCATGCGCAGTAGAGTCTGAGCCCTCTTGTGCTCAGACTCTACAGCACTCCCAGCACAGCGGTGGGGCCCCGAACGGAGGAGGCTGGACACAGGTTTCCTCCTCTTTTAAAGTGCCCCTGCACTGAAGCTAAAACTGGAACAAGGTATTGGAGTCTATACTCTGGCACTGGGCGCTCCTTCCACTTAAAAATCACAAGCAGAGCGGCGTGGGTGCTCCTAGGCGTGCCGCTCACCACAGAGAATGAGAGCCAGCCCCCCGCGCTGTGACACATCATCATTGATATTGACACTTACACCTAGCCCATAATGGGTGCAAAAGATTAGTCTAGGACAGGCGTCCCATCTCCCTACACACGCCACACCTCATGGATGTCAGGCTACAATCTGCTCCGTATGTCCGCATAATGACTAGAGATGTGCACTTGAAATTTTTCGGGTTTTGTGTTTTGGTTTTGGGTTCGGTTCCGCGGCCGTGTTTTGGGTTCGACCGCGTTTTGGCAAAACCTCACCGAATTTTTTTTGTCGGATTCGGGTGTGTTTTGGATTCGGGTGTTTTTTTTAAAAAACACTAAAAAACAGCTTAAATCATAGAATTTGGGGGTCATTTTGATCCCAAAGTATTTTCTCTAACGTCCTAGTGGATGCTGAAAGGATATCAGCCTCTTCTTGTACCCCTCGATTTGATGGCCACTGACGTCAGTGAGAGCAATCCTTAAAATTACAGATTATACACGACACCATGTAATTAAGAATCACTCTGCGTTTATTGTTCATAACAATGGTATATAAGGCATCATTGTCTAGGGAGGGATTGGAATGTCCAGGGAGGGGTAGGCAAAAGTAAATACTTTATTGGTTTAACTTTACTGCATAGGAGGGATAAAACAGGCTACATGGGGGGGGATGTAGGATACAGCCTAGTACTTCATCTAGGGGTGGTGATTTCACACAGTTCCCAACAAACTATGGGTGGAGCTATATTCATTTTATGCAATGCAAGCTAAATCCAAGGCAAAAGAAAAAGAAACAATATTTACACAATGCACACTGACAGAGGAGATTTAACCCTTCAATCCCCTCTTAGAATCATGATTGTTATATGACATGATTCTTAAGTGAGGCTCCTTTCTTGTTCCTCCAGTTCTTGAGATATTGGGCATAATCGTCGGGTCCCTTACTATCAGAGGAGGTGACAGGACTGGTGGTTATATCATAGTACATCAGGGCCTTATCAATGCCTTTGGAGGTAAGTTTCTTTCCACAGGGAATTACACAATAAACTATAATGCCTAAAAGAATTAAAGTTACAAGTATGAATATGCTTATTTGCACAAGAGCCTGTTTCCAATTTTCAAACCACCCAAAATATTGGCTCCATGGGTTATCAATACCTGAATTTTTCTTAAGTTCTATGGATAAGGTTTCTAACTTGTTTATGGCTAAAGTAACCTTACCGTTGGGACCAGTGTTGTCAGGAATATATGTACAACAGCCTTCCACCTTACTAATGTAAACACATGTACCGCCTTTTTCTGCTAGAATCATGTCAAGGGCCATTCTATTTTGGAAGGTCATTTGGGAAGTGGCTTCTAGCTGTTCAGCTATACCTTTAAGAGCATCTTTGGTATCATTAACAAATCTTTGTTGATTATAATATATATAATTAATCCAGGCTACGTTTTTATTTACAGTTACTATAGGGAACAATGATTCAAAACCCGCAGCCACCTCATCTCTAGCTTTGAACTCATTTGGAACACCTCTTGGGACCCCTATAGCATCAATGTATACGTGGGGGTCAAAGCTACCTCCTGGGAGTGCTCTTTTCTTTCGATTAGCAGGAGTATTAGAGGGAGGAGTGGGGTCATCGGTGATCATTAGGAGTGGCATTATGACTTTGGCCAGGGCACACTCACCATACCATGGTGTGTCTAATTTACTTCTAAGTTTCATATCCCCACATATGTAATAAATGTCGCCTAATGATCTAGTTTGGTTGACTAAAACAGTTGTTCTTTTATTTGCACAATACCCTGGTGGGAAGGTTTTTAAATTTCTCCCTGTGGTGGTGTTAGATGTATAACAGGTATAGTTTCCAGGATATATGGTTATGGTGCTTCCTGGGTTGGGATTTTTTGACAATATGGGATATTCCCTTTTCCACATTTCGCACTGACTGTCATTTGTTTTGGTGTCATTAAAAAGGCTGAAAAAACAATTTTCCTGTTCTAGGGGTATATTAAGGGGCACTGTACCTAGGTGGGGCCTAGATTTGCCACAGACATAACAGTTACTTTTATTATGTTTGCTAGCACTATACTTCATCCATTCTAACCAGAAATTGATGTCAGAGAAACCAGTTTCAATAGCTAGGGTGTCTTTAAAGGTGGGATTGTTAACGGCCATCATATCCTTGAAGGTGGTTATATGAGGTTTCAAGAGGTTGGGGCGTGGTTTAGGGGGCTTGAGCTGGGCATACTTTTCATTGTTAAACATATCCTGTAACAAGAATGGTGTAAGGGATGGGTTTAAAAAAAAGGATTCACCTAGGACATAGGTGCCTGCATCAGTAGACTGGGGATGTTTTATGCTTAATATGAATTTACTATCACATCTGTTTTGTCTATGAAGGGTAAGACGGGTAAGCAGGGACTCACCATATTTGTCTTTTCTTGAGAGAGCCTCTTTGGGCTGGTATCCGTAACTATGGCCAGAATTCCATCCCACTGATCCCCAATACGCACATTTATTTCCCCAATATTTACTAGTAACACAAATATAGGCTTCAGTGGGGGTATTACGTGTACCATACTGATCACACTGCCAGGCATAATGTTTGTTAAGACAGGGAGCAATGGTACAGAAATCTATTTTATAGGCGGCAACCTCAGTATTGGAGGAGTTATACCAAAATGTGTAGGTGCCGGATTTTTGTGTAATGTCTACTTCAGCTGTAGCTTGGCAAGTGAGGACCATTAGGATTATCAACATAGTCCCCAGGATAGAGGTAGGGGACAGGTTCCTCATCCTCCTCTGTTCTTCTGTCTTCGCTAGGTGGGAGGTCAGGGCTGTCTGCCCCCGTTTGTACCTCGCTGGAATCACTTGCTTCCCTCTCTAGGTCTGGTCTAGGAACCTTTTTCACTCGGGATGCATGGATCCAGGTGGGGCTTTCCTCTGTCAGGACTGCTGTTCTGGTTACTGCTACGACCTCTGTCTCTGGACCGTAGGTAAAGTCTCCTGGGCTCTTGTTCCTGGGGAGCACCTTCACCACGACTCTGTCTCCGACTTTAAAGGGGTGTGTAGGTTCCTGTGGATTCAAAGGGTTTTTACAAACAACCTCATGTTCAATTTCATTCAGTTTTATTATCAGGGACCTGACATACTCTTCTCTGATAAGTTCTAGATCTCCCTCCTGTATTACTAATGGTTTCTTAGCCCAAGGTGTAGGGAAGGGCCTACCCATTAATATTTCAAAGGGGGAGTAACCCAAAGTCTTTTGTGGTGTCATTCTGATCTCTGCTAGGATAATAGGAAGGACCTTCTTCCATTTATGGAAGGTACCCCCTGTGGCCTTCCTAAGCTTGTCTTTGAGGGTCCTATTCATGCGTTCTACGACCCCTGAACTCTGCGGGTGATACGGGATGTGGAACTTCCATTCCACCTGCAGGGCCTTTACCAAGGCCTGTGTAATTTTTGCTGTAAAGGCGGAGCCTTTATCACTATTGATTTGCAATGGGCATCCCCATCTGGGGATGATTTCCTGAGTTAGGATCCTAGCAACTGTCTTTGCATCCTCAGATTTAGTGGGGAATACCTCTGGCCATCGAGAGAACATGTCTACAATGACCAGGGCATATTCCTGTTTACCAGTACCTGGGATATGGGTGAAGTCAATTTGCAGGTGTGTAAAGGGTGTGGTGGGGTATTCAAGATGCTGATGTTTTGCCTTGTCAGGGTTGTTGGGGTTGTTTCGCAGGCAAGTGATGCATCTACTGACATACTGATCTACTAATGACTTGGCATCCGTGACATAGAAATCATTACGTAAGAGTAAGGTAGTTGTTGCCTTACTGTGGTGTCCTATGCCATGGTAGTGGGCAATAAACAAGGGTGCACTGGACTGGGGTATACAAGGTTTCCCCTCTTTGCAGATTAATCCTGTTTTAGGATTCTTCTGCAAAACTGGGTAAGTCCAGTCAGCTAGGTCGGCATTGGAGGCTGAGGCCTGTAACTGGGTGATCAGGTAATGGTTGTCGAGAGCTGGGGGGGTCATGATGGTCATGTGGGCCTGAGTGATGGGCTGTGAGGCTGCATGTTTGGCAGCAGAGTCAGCAAGGGCATTTCCAAGGGAGACTGCATCCTTCCCCCCGGTGTGTGCCCTGCAATGGAGGATTGCAATGTCAGAGGGTAAGGTTATGGCATGCAGAAGGTCAGAGATGAGTTGGGCATGTGATATGCCTTTTCCATCAGCTCCAAGGAAACCACGGCGTTGCCAAATGACCCCATGGTCATGCACGACGCCGTACCCGTATTTGGAGTCAGTGTAGATGGTGACTGGTTTATTCCGGTAAAGGTGACAAGCCCTTGTGAGAGCAATGAGCTCTGCAGCCTGTGCTGACTGGTAAGGAATGGGCTGTGCTTCCAGAATAATGTCAGGGAGAGTGACAATAGCATAACCCGCTTGGTACGTGGTGTCATTGGGTCTGCTACAGGAACCATCTACAAAAATGACATCCGCGTCGGGGACAGGGACAGGGGACATGTCCAGTCTGGGGGATGTTTCTGACTCAATGGAGGCTGAGCAGTCATGGGGTTCAGGAGGGTGGTCTTCAGGACCTTTGAGCCCCAGGAGAGCGTTGAGAATGGGTGCAGGACCTGAAGAGTTGGTGGCATACTTAATGGTGAGGGAGGGGTTGTTCAAAAGGAGAACCTCATATCCACTAAGGCGCTGAGCTGACATGTGTTGTGTGTGTAACCCTTTTAAAATGGTTAGAACATCATGAGTGGTGTGAAGTATTGTTGTGTGGCCTAGGGTGAGTGTGGTGGCCATTTCAGTTACCATTGCACAGGCTGCAAGTGCCCTGAGGCAAGCAGGCATACCTTGCACAGTGACAGGCATTACTTTGGAAAAAAATGCCACTGGGCGCAACTTTCCTCCATGAAACTGTGTGAGCACCCCCGCCATGGTTTTACAATTGTCCCTTGCAAACAAATGAAAAGGTAGTACATAGTTGGGGAGGCCAAGTGCCGGACTTTTCATTAACATACACTTTAAGCTTTCATATGCAGTTAACATTTCTTGTGACCATTGTACAATATTAGGTTTGTCTTTCAGTGTGGCTTGTCTCAAAATGTTATCATAATAGGAACAATCAGATATCCACTGTCTGCAGTAATTTACCATACCCAGAAAAGACAGCAGTTCTCTCTGGGTAGTTGGGGTGACCAGGCCCAATACAGACTGAATGCGCTGTGGACTGACTTTCCTTTCCCCCTGAGTGAGCACAAAACCTAAGTAATCCACATGCTTCTTACACCATTGCATTTTTGTTTTGGACACCTTGTGTCCACATTCACAGAGCCAGTTTAACAGTGATATACCATCCTCCCGGCAGGCCTCCTCAGTTTGACTACAGAGCAGCAGATCATCTGCATACTGTAGCAGGACTGAACCATGGTGAGGTTGCCAGGGCCCCAATGTGGCCTGGAGTACAATGCTATAGACAACGGGTGCGTCAATATAGCCCTGGGGTAAACGACACCAGGTGAGTTGCTTGCCCTCAAAAGAAAATGCAAAAAGTAACTGTGTCTGTGCATCCACTGGAATGCTAAAAAATGCATTTTTTAAATCAATCACAGAAAAAATTGCAGCATCTGCAGGGATAGCTGAAATGAGTGAGTTAATGTCAGGTACAATGGGTGCTATGGGCACAATGAGTTGGTTAATTGCCCTGAGGTCTTGTACAAACCTTACACTACCATCTGACTTAGCAACAGGGTTGACTGGTGTGCAGTAAGGTGAGATTATGTGTCTGAGAATGCCTTGTTGGAGAAACTGTTGTATCATTGGTCTAAGACCTTCAACCTTCTCTTGTGACAAGGGGTATTGCTTTTGATAGACAGGTTGTGTGTCAGGTTTCAGGGTTGCTCTATATGGTGTGCAAGGAATGAGGCCAGTGTCATAGGGACCCTCCGACCATAGAGCAGGGTTCACTTTGTCAAAATCAGGTGTAATGTCTGTTGCCTCCCACACCGGTAGGTGTGGGGACTCGACCTCCAGGCCACTGCTAGTGGGTGAAGGGAGAATGGAGATTTCGAGTTTGCTAAGAAGATCCCTTCCCAGAAGATTAATTGGACATTCAGGTATTACAGTGAAATTGTGTTTACCCATATACGTGCCTCCCGTGGTTCTGACACTAAGGGCATCTGTCAGGTAAGCATCTGTGGGTATCCCATTGATTCCCATTGAAGGAGCAGTCTTTTCCAAATGACCATCGTACAGGTCGACACACAAAACACTAGTAGTTGCCCCGCTATCTACCAGGAAAGGGATTGCTCTCTTTCCTATAATCAAGGTTAGTAGCGGTGGGTCCTTCCAGTGTCTGGTGAGTTGGGCAAAGGCTGGGATACCCTCCTCCGGGCCCCGTCAGTGGGAGGGGTCCTGCCAGTCAACTCGGAATCGGACATGATCCTGAAAGGGGTTGTTGTGTGACTGTCGGGGATGATCCCGGGAGGGAGCCGGAGCTTGGGGCTGTCGGTGGTTTTGTGGGGGACAAGGGCAATCCCTTGCCCAGTGATCGTCCCTTCCACAGTTGAAGCAGGAGGTTTGTTTCCTGCTGGCAGAGTCAGGGGGGTGGGGTGGCCTGGCTTGTGGGTTTTGATATCGGGCTGGATTGCGGGGTGGGCCAGTAAAGTGCTGCTGGCGTCTATCTCCCCGGTTTCTGTGATTTTGGTAATTATGAGTTGGGGCATTCTGCAAGGGTTTTTTAACATCAAAGCATCCTGCAGCTTCCTTTTCATATAAGTGCTTTTCAAATTCCTTAATATTATCAGAGGTCCAGGAAGAAACACCTTGCTTAACAGGGACCATAACAGATGGCAACAAGTTATTTACAAAGGTAGAAATTAGTAAATGGTCTGTATCTACAAGAGTAAGACCTGCATCTTCAGACCAACACTTTTTAAACCTCTTCCAAAACTCAGTGACAGTTTCAGTGGGCTTTTGTTTACATGCTACGGCAATAGGAAGAGAAGCTCGGGTTTTTAAAAATCTCTTTCATATGGGTCTCAATTTCCTTCCACATCTCCGTTACACCGTCCCCAGTATTGAGAGGGTAGCGAACGGCATCGTTAAGGGTGGTAGGAGTGTTTATGGTGGGAATCTTTTTCCAATCCCACCCGTTGTAATGGTCTATAACCCCATCTATGATCAGCTTCATATCTTCTTGAGTATAGCTGCGTCCTGTGCAAGCCTTTTTCAAGTAAGCTATGCAGCCGTCAGGTGCAACAGTGGGTTTGGGACAGTTCTTAACAATTCTGTCTAAATCCTCTATTTCAATGGGTTTCTTTAACAACTGATCCCCTACTGTCATGAAGGGCAGGTGCTGGGTGGCGACACTGCTGGCATCAGCACTGTTTTCAAGGAAACCAGTGCCGGATCGCGTTATGGAGGGGGTAAGAGGGTGGTGAATGATAACAGTTGAGTCAGCGTTACGGCGGGAGGTGATTTGTTTGTTAGGAGTAGGGGCACTAGGGGCGGGGGTGGTTACGTCTATGTGGAGGGTACTGTCAGGGGGGGCTATTCCTCCTGAGCCTCCTTCTCCTTCCCCTTCCCCTCCTCCCCCTCCCCTTTGCATCGGCATTCGTGACAAAGCAACTGAGCTTCCTTCTCCTTCCCCTTCCCCTCCTCCCCCTCCCCTTTGCATCGGAATTCGTGACAAAGCAACTGCAGCTAACAGATCTGTGTCTTTTAAGGAGGGGTATAGGGGATTGTAAGGCGGGGGAGAAGAATTTTTCAGAAACTTGTTGCTTCTAAATTCCTCAGCTTTATGCAGTCTGGAAGTTACAGATTTTATTCTACGCTGTTTCTGCTTGATATTCTTGTCATACCAATGAGGTGCTATCGTGAGCCATTGCTCTCCTCCAGCACGCATATATGTCATGTCCCATTGTGGGTCATGATCGTACCATGGCCAGGCTTCCTTGTCTTCCAGACAAAGACCTTTGACCATGTCCATATAAAAGGGATAATTAATACCGTCACGGGGGAATGGACTGGGGCTGCCAACTTTCTCTGTCCACCCCGCTAAGTTATCCACCCAAGGGTTAACTAAATAATAATCTGTGGTGGAGTTACGGGCAACATATTCCTTACATGTTTCTCCTGGTAAAGGTGGGGGGTAAATGACTGTCTTACTCTGACCCCCTCCCATAGTAAAGAATACAATCTACACCAGCTTTCTACGCAATTTCTACAACAACTTATAACAACTGTCTATGCAATATCACAACAAAAATGCAGTTTAAAAAAAAAACCTTCTATACAACTTCACAACAAAAAGACTTTCTATGCAATTTACAAAAACTTTCTATGCATGCATTAGTTAACACCAGTTAATTAGTCATTGACAATATCACAATATTATCTGTATAATGAGAACATGAAATCTTTTGACGGGTACGCTTACCTTCGTACAAGATGTCAGAAAAAATACATCGTTTTAAACAGGAAGCAAGAAAAGTGTTTTGAGTAAAGATATCTGGCAGACGAAAACTTACCAGCCGTCTGGACCAAACATAAGAACTTATCACACTACAAGCATACAAGAATATAGGCGATCAAATCGGGGTATTTTCTACGTTACGTATAGACCCCAGGTCTATTTTTTAAGTATCCCAGATACTAACGTCTTTGGAGAATTGCGCTTTTCTCAGACGTATCTTTAAGTCCCAGACATTAAAGATTATATGGTATCCCTGATACCTGTTTTATGGCTTTACATAAAACTACGTAATATTAAGTCCCGGACTTAAATATTACCTTGTCACGTGTTCCCGGAACACGGAGCGAGTTCAAATTCAGTGTTTGAACGCAATCCCTTACGGAAAAGACAGACAATGAATTCTCTATCTTACCGATTCGGGGGCGATCAACTGAATCCAGGACTGAGCCCCCACTTGAAAGGATATCAGCCTCTTCTTGTACCCCTCGATTTTGATGGCCACTGACGTCAGTGAGAGCAATCCTTAAAATTACAGATTATACACGACACCATGTAATTAAGAATCACTCTGCGTTTATTGTTCATAACAATGGTATATAAGGCATCATTGTCTAGGGAGGGATTGGAATGTCCAGGGAGGGGTAGGCAAAAGTAAATACTTTATTGGTTTAACTTTACTGCATAGGAGGGATAAAACAGGCTACATGGGGGGGGATGTAGGATACAGCCTAGTACTTCATCTAGGGGTGGTGATTTCACACAGTTCCCAACAAACTATGGGTGGAGCTATATTCATTTTATGCAATGCAAGCTAAATCCAAGGCAAAAGAAAAAGAAACAATATTTACACAATGCACACTGACAGAGGAGATTTAACCCTTCAGATGCTGGGAACTCCGTAAGGACCATGGGGAATAGCGGGCTCCGAAGCAGGCTGGGCACTCTAGAAAGATCTTAGACTACCTGGTGTGCACTGGCTCCTCCCACTATGACCCTCCTCCAAGCCTCAGTTAGATTTCGTGCCCGGCCGAGGTTGGATGCACACTAGGGGCTCTCCTGAGCTCTTAGAAAGTTATAGTCTTAGAATTTGTTATTTTCAGTGAGACCTGCTGGCAACAGGCTCACTGCAGCGAGGGACTAAGGGGAGAAGAAGCGAACTCGCCTGCTTGCAGCCGGATTGGGCTTCTTAGGCTACTGGACACCATTAGCTCCAGAGGGATCGACCGCAGGCCCAGCCTTGATGTTCGGTCCCGGAGCCGCGCCGCTGTCCCCCTTACAGAGCCAGAAGCAAGAAGATGGTCCGGAAAATCGGCGGCATGAAGACTCTGTCTTCACCAAGGTAGCGCACAGCACTGCAGCTGTGCGCCATTGCTCCTCTCACACACTTCACACTCCGGTCACTGAGGGTGCAGGGCGCTGGGGGGGGCGCCCTGAGGCAGCAATAAAAACACCTTGGCTGGCTAAAATACCTCAATATATGGCCCCAGGGGCTATATATGAGGTAAATACCCCTGCCAGAATTCCATAAAAAACGGGAGAATAGGCCGCGAAAAAGGGGCGGAGCCTATCTCCTCAGCACACTGGCGCCATTTTTCCCTCACAGCTCGGCTGGAAGGAAGCTCCCTGGCTCTTCCCTGCAATTCTACAGTACAGTAAGAGGGAAAAGAGAGGGGGGGCATTAAAATTGGCACTGTATACAGTATATTATATAAAAAGCAGCTATTAGGGACATAACTCAGTTAGTCCCTGTATATATATAGCGCTCTGGTGTGTGCTGGCATACTCTTACTCTGTCCCCCCAAAGGGCTTTTGTGGGTCCTGTCCTCGTTTAGAGCATTCCCTGTGTGTCTGCGGTGTGTCGGTACGGCTGTGTCGACATGTTGAATGAGGAGGCTTATATGGTGACAGAACAGAGGCCGATATATGTGATGTCGCCCCCTGTGGGGCCGACACCAGAGTGAATGGATAGGTGAAAGGTATTAACCGACAGTGTCAACTCCTTACATAAAAGGGTGGATGACGTAACAGCTGTGGGACAGCCGGCTTCGCAGCCCGCACCTGCCCAGGCGTCTCAAAGGCCATCAGGGGCTCAAAAACGCCCGCTCTCTCAGATGGCAGACACAGATGTCGACACGGAGTCTGACTCCAGTGTCGACAAGGTGGAGACATATACACAATCCACTAGGAACATCCGTGACGTGATCCCGGCAATAAAAAATGTGTTATACATTTCTGACTTTAACCCAAGCACCTCTTAAAATGGGTTTTAGGTTTGGGGAGAAAAAACAGGCAGTGTTTTGTTCCCCCATCAGATGAATAAATGAAGTGTGTGAAAGCGTGGGTTCCCCCGTTAAGAAACTGGTAATTTATAAAAAGTTACTGATGGCGTACCCTTTCCCGCCAGGTGGATAAGTTACGCTGGGAGATATCCCCTAGGGTGGATAAGGCGCTCACACGTTTGTCAAAAAAGGTGGCACTGCCGTCTTAGGATACGGCCACTTTAATAGGTACCTGTTGATAAAAAACAGGAGGCTATCCTGAAGTCTGTATTTACACACTCAGGTACTAGACTGAGACCTGCAGATAGTGCTGCTGCAGCGTGGTCGGTGACCCTGTCAAACAGGGATACTAGTTGGCAAACATAAAAACATATTAAAGACGTCGTCTTATATATGGGGGATGCACAGAGGGATATTTTGCCGGCTGGCATCCAAAATAAATGTAATGTCCATTCTGTCAGGAGGGTATTAGAGACCTGTCACTGGACAGGTGATGCTGACTTAAAAAGCGCATAGAGAGCCTTATAAGGGTGAGGAATTATTTGGGGATGGTCTCTGGGACCTCGTATCCACAGCAACTGCTGGGAAGAAATAATTTTACCTCAGGTTTCCTCACAGACAAAGGTACAGTCCTTTCGGCTTCAGAAAAGCAAGCGGGTCAAATGGCGCTTCCTTTCTGTACAGAGACAAGGGTAGAGGGAAAAAAGCTGCACCAGTCAGCCTGTTCCCAGAATCAAGATTCTTCCCCCGCCTCCTGTGAGGCTACACCATGACGCAGGTGCTCCACAGGTGTAGCCAGGTACGGTGGGGGGGCCGTCTAAAAAATTTCAGCAATTAGTGGGCTCGCTCACAGGTGGATCCCTGTTTCTTTCAAGTAGTATTTCAGGGGTACAAGCTGGAATTCGAGATGTCTCCCCCCAGCCGTTTCCTAAAATATGCCTTGCTGACAACTCCCTCAGGCAGGGAGGCTGTGCTAGAGGCAATTAATAAGCGGTATTCCCAGCAGGTAATACTCAAGGTGCCCCTACTTCAACAAGGACGGGGTTACTATTCCACACGGGTTGGGGTACCGAAACCGCATGGTTCGGTGTGACCCATTTTATATTTAAAATCCTTGAACACAAAAATTCAAGTTCAAGATGGAATCGCTCAGGGCGGTTATTCCAAGCCTGGACGAGGGGGATTACATGGTATCCTGGGACATCAAGGATGCTTACCTGCATGTCCCCATTTACCATCCTCGCCAGGAGTACCTCAGATTTGTGGTACAGGATTACCATTACCAAGTCCAGACACTGCCGTTTGGACTGTACATGGCACCGAGGGTGTTTTATCAAGGTAATGGCCGAAATGTTGATACTCCTTCAAAAAAAGGGAGTTGTAATTATCCCGTACTTGGACAATCTCGTTATAAGGGCGAGGTCCAAGGAGCAGTTGGTAGTCGGGGTAGCACTATTTTGGAAAGTGCTACAACAGCATGGTTGGATTCTAAACAGTCCAAAGTCACAGCTGGTTCCTATGACACGTCTACTGTTCCTGGGGATGGTTCTGGACATAAACCAGAAATAGTGTTTCTCCCGGAGGAGAAAGCCAAGGAGTTGTCATCTCTAGTCAGAGACCTCCTGAAGCCAAAATAGGTAGCGGTGCATCATTGCACGCGAGTCCTGGGAAAAATGGTAGCTTCCTACGAAGCAATCCCATTAGGCAGGTTCCATACAAGAACTTTTCAGAGGGACCTGTTGGACAAGTGGTCCGGATCGCATCTTCCAATGCATAGGCTGATAACCCTGTCTCCAAGGACCAGGGTATCTCTACTGTGGTGGCTGCAGAGTGCCCATCTTCAAGAGGGCCGCAGGTTCGGCATACAGGACTAGGTCCTAGTGACCATGGATTCCAGCCTTTGAGGCTGGGAGGCAGTCACACAGGGAAGAAATTTCCAGGGACTTTGGTCAAGTCAGGTTATTTCCCTACACATAAATATTCTGGACCTGAGGGCCATTTACAATGCCCTGAGGCCGGCAAGGCCTCTGCTTCAAAACCAGCCGGTACTGATCCAATCAGACAACATCACGGCAGTCGCCCATGTAAACCAACAGGGCGGCACAAGAAGCAGGATGGCGATGGCAGAAGCCACAAGGATTCTCCGATAGGCGGAAAATCATGTGTTAGCACTGTCAGCAGTGTTCATTCCCGGAGTGGACAACTGGGAAGCAGATCTTCTCAACAGACACGACCTCCACCCGGGAGAATGGGGACTTCCTCCAGAAGTCTTCCAATAGGATTGTACACCATTGGGAAAGGCCACAGGTGGACATGATGGCGTCCCGCCTCAACAAAAAGCTATAAAAGATATTGCACCGGGTCAAGGGACCCTCAGGCGATAGCTATGGACGCTCTGGTAACACCGTGGGTGTACCAGTCGGTTTATGTGTTCTCCCCTCTGCCTCTCATACCAAAGGTACTGAGAATAATAAGAAGGCGAGGAGTAAGAACGATACTCGTGGAGGGCCAAGAAGAGCTTGGTACCCAGAACTTCAAGAATTTATATCAGAGGACCCATGGCCTCTGCCACTCAGACAGGACCTGCGGCAGCAGGGGCCCTGTCTGTTCCAAGACTTACCGCGGCTGCGTTTGTCGGCATGGCGGTTGAACGCCGGATCCTGAAGGAAAAGGGCATTCCGGAGGAAGTCATTCCTACGCTTACTAAAGCCAGGAAAGAGGTTACAGCAACTCATTATCACCGCATATGGCGAAAATATGTTGCATGGTGTGAGGCCGAAAGGGCCCCAACAGAGGAATTTCAACTAGGTCGATTTCTGCATTTCCTGCAAGCAGGAGTGACTATGGGCCTTAAATTGGGTTCCATTAAGGTACAGATCTCGGCTCTGTCGATTTTCTTTCAAAAAGAACTAGCTTCAGTACCTGAAGTTCAGACATTTATAAAAGGAGTGCTGCAGAGTCAGCCCCCGTTTGTGCCTCCTGTGGCACCTTGGGATCTCAACGTGGTGTTGAGTTTCTTAAAATCACATTGGTTTGAACCACTAAAAACCGTGGATCTGAAATATCTCACGTGGAAGGTGGTTATGTTATTGGCCTTGGCTTCTGCCAGGCGAGTATCAAAGTTGGCGGCTTTGTCTTGTAAAAGCCCTTATTTGATTTTCCATATGGATAGGGCAGAATTGAGGACTCGTCCCCAGTTTCTCCCAAAGGTGGTGTCAGCGTTTCACCTGAACCAGCCTATTGTGGTGCCTAGGCTACTAGGGACTTGGAGGACTCCAAGTTGCTAGACGTTGTCAGGGCACTGAAAATATATGTTTCCAGAATGGCTAGAGTCAGAAAATCTGACTCGCTGTTTATCCTATATGCACCTAACAAGCTGGGTGCTCCTGCTTCTAAGCAGACTATTGCTCGTTGGATTTGTAGTACAATTCAGCTTGCACATACTGTGGCAGGCCTGCCACAGCCAAAATCTGTCAATGCCCATTCCACAAGGAAGGTGGGCTCATCTTGGGCGGCTGCCCGAGGGGTCTCGGCTTTACAACTTTGCCGAGTAGCTACTTGGTCAGGGGCAAACACATTTGCAAAATTCTACAAATTTGATACCCTGGCTGAGGAGGACCTGGAGTTCTCTCATTCAGTGCTGCAGAGTCATCCGCACTCTCCCGCCCGTTTGGGAGCTTTGGTATAATCCCCATGGTCCTTACGGAGTTCCCAGCATCCACTAGGACGTTAGAGAAAATAAGAATTTACTCACCGGTAATTCTATTTCTCGTAGTCCGTAGTGGATGCTGGGCGCCCATCCCAAGTGCGGTTTATCTGCAATACTTGTACATAGTTATTGTTAACTAAATCGGGTTATTGTTGAGCCATCTGTTGAGAGGCTCTATTGTTTCATACTGTTAACTGTGTTTCATATCACGAGTTGTACGGTGTGATTGGTGTGGCTGGTATGAGTCTTACCTGGGATTCAAAATCCTTCCTTATTGTGTACGCTCGTCCGGGCACAGTACCTAACTGAGGCTTGGAGGAGGGTCATAGTGAGAGGAGCCAGTGCACACCAGGTAGTCTAAGATCTTTCTAGAGTGCCCAGCCTGCTTCGGAGCCCGCCATTCCCCATGGTCCTTACGGAGTTCCCAGCATCCACTACGGACTACGAGAAATAGAATTACCGGTGAGTAAATTCTTATTATTAACCTCAAAAACCATAATTTCCACTCATTTTCAGTCTATTCTGAATACCTCACACCTCACAATATTATATTTAGTCCTAAAATTTGCACCTAGGTCGCTGGATGACTAAGCTAAGCGACCCTAGTGGCCGACACAAACACCGTGCCCATCTAGGAGTGGCACTGCAGTGTCACGCAGGATGGCCCTTCAAAAAAACACTCCCCAAACAGCACATGACGCAAAGAAAAAAAGAGGCGCAATGAGGTAGCTGTGTGAGTAAGATAAGCGACCCTAGTGGCCGACACAAACACTGGGCCCATCTAGGAGTGGCACTGCAGTGTCACGCAGGATGGCCCTTCCAAAAAACCCTCCCCAAACAGCACATGACGCAAAGAAAAAAAGAGGCGCAATGAGGTAGCTGTGTGAGTAAGATAAGCGACCCTAGTGGCCGACACAAACACCGGGCCAATCTAGGAGTGGCACTGCAGTGTCACGCAGGATGGCCCTTCCAAAAAACACTCCCCAAACAGCACATGACGCAAAGAAAAAAAGAGGCGCAATGAGGTAGCTGTGTGAGTAAGATAAGCGACCCTAGTGGCCGACACAAACACCGTGCCCATCTAGGAGTGGCACTGCAGTGTCACGCAGGATGGCCCTTCCAAAAAACCCTCCCCAAACAGCACATGACGCAAAGAAAAAAAGAGGCGCAATGAGGTAGCTGTGTGAGTAAGATAAGCGACCCTAGTGGCCGACACAAACACCGGGCCCATCTAGGAGTGGCACTGCAGTGTCACGCAGGATGGCCCTTCCAAAAAACCCTCCCCAAACAGCACATGACGCAAAGAAAAAAAGAGGCGCAATGAGGTAGCTGTGTGAGTAAGATAAGCGACCCTAGTGGCCGACACAAACACCGTGCCCATCTAGGAGTGGCACTGCAGTGTCACGCAGGATGGCCCTTCCAAAAAACCCTCCCCAAACAGCACATGACGCAAAGAAAAAAAGAGGCGCAATGAGGTAGCTGTGTGAGTAAGATAAGCGACCCTAGTGGCCGACACAAACACCGGGCCCATCTAGGAGTGGCACTGCAGTGTCACGCAGGATGGCCCTTCCAAAAAACCCTCCCCAAACAGCACATGACGCAAAGAAAAAAAGAGGCGCAATGAGGTAGCTGTGTGAGTAAGATAAGCGACCCTAGTGGCCGACACAAACACCGTGCCCATCTAGGAGTGGCACTGCAGTGTCACGCAGGATGGCCCTTCCAAAAAACCCTCCCCAAACAGCACATGACGCAAAGAAAAAAAGAGGCGCAATGAGGTAGCTGTGTGAGTAAGATAAGCGACCCTAGTGGCCGACACAAACACCGTGCCCATCTAGGAGTGGCACTGCAGTGTCACGCAGGATGGCCCTTCCAAAAAACCCTCCCCAAACAGCACATGACGCAAAGAAAAAAAGAGGCGCAATGAGGTAGCTGTGTGAGTAAGATAAGCGACCCTAGTGGCCGACACAAACACCGTGCCCATCTAGGAGTGTCACTGCAGTGTCACGCAGGATGGCCCTTCCAAAAAACCCTCCCCAAACAGCACATGACGCAAAGAAAAAAAGAGGCGCAATGAGGTAGCTGTGTGAGTAAGATAAGCGACCCTAGTGGCCGACACAAACACCGTGCCCATCTAGGAGTGGCACTGCAGTGTCACGCAGGATGGCCCTTCCAAAAAACCCTCCCCAAACAGCACATGACGCAAAGAAAAAAAGAGGCGCAATGAGGTAGCTGTGTGAGTAAGATAAGCGACCCTAGTGGCCGACACAAACACCGTGCCCATCTAGGAGTGGCACTGCAGTGTCACGCAGTATGGCCCTTCCAAAAAACCCTCCCCAAACAGCACATGACGCAAAGAAAAAAAGAGGCGCAATGAGGTAGCTGTGTGAGTAAGATAAGCGACCCTAGTGGCCGACACAAACACCGGGCCCATCTAGGAGTGGCACTGCAGTGTCACGCAGGATGGCCCTTCCAAAAAACCCTCCCCAAACAGCACATGACGCAAAGAAAAAAAGAGGCGCAATGAGGTAGCTGTGTGAGTAAGATAAGCGACCCTAGTGGCCGACACAAACACCGTGCCCATCTAGGAGTGGCACTGCAGTGTCACGCAGGATGGCCCTTCCAAAAAACCCTCCCCAAACAGCACATGACGCAAAGAAAAAAAGAGGCGCAATGAGGTAGCTGTGTGAGTAAGATAAGCGACCCTAGTGGCCGACACAAACACCGGGCCCATCTAGGAGTGGCACTGCAGTGTCACGCAGGATGGCCCTTCCAAAAAACCCTCCCCAAACAGCACATGACGCAAAGAAAAAAAGAGGCGCAATGAGGTAGCTGTGTGAGTAAGATAAGCGACCCTAGTGGCCGACACAAACACCGTGCCCATCTAGGAGTGGCACTGCAGTGTCACGCAGGATGGCCCTTCCAAAAAACCCTCCCCAAACAGCACATGACGCAAAGAAAAAAAGAGGCGCAATGAGGTAGCTGTGTGAGTAAGATAAGCGACCCTAGTGGCCGACACAAACACCGTGCCCATCTAGGAGTGGCACTGCAGTGTCACGCAGGATGGCCCTTCCAAAAAACCCTCCCCAAACAGCACATGACGCAAAGAAAAAAAGAGGCGCAATGAGGTAGCTGTGTGAGTAAGATAAGCGACCCTAGTGGCCGACACAAACACCGTGCCCATCTAGGAGTGGCACTGCAGTGTCACGCAGGATGGCCCTTCCAAAAAACCCTCCCCAAACAGCACATGACGCAAAGAAAAAAAGAGGCGCAATGAGGTAGCTGTGTGAGTAAGATAAGCGACCCTAGTGGCCGACACAAACACCGGGCCCATCTAGGAGTGGCACTGCAGTGTCACGCAGGATGGCCCTTCCAAAAAACCCTCCCCAAACAGCACATGACGCAAAGAAAAAAAGAGGCGCAATGAGGTAGCTGTGTGAGTAAGATAAGCGACCCTAGTGGCCGACACAAACACCGGGCCCATCTAGGAGTGGCACTGCAGTGTCACGCAGGATGGCCCTTCCAAAAAACATTCCACAAACAGCACATGACGCAAAGAAAAATTAAAGAAAAAAGAGGTGCAAGATGGAATTGTCCTTGGGCCCTCCCACCCACCCTTATGTTGTATAAACAGGACATGCACACTTTAACCAACCCATCATTTCAGTGACAGGGTCTGCCACACGACTGTGACTGAAATGACGGGTTGGTTTGGACCCCCACCAAAAAAGAAGCAATTAATCTCTCCTTGCACAAACTGGCTCTACAGAGGCAAGATGTCCACCTCATCATCATCCTCCGATATATCACCGTGTACATCCCCCTCCTCACAGATTATCAATTCGTCCCCACTGGAATCCACCATCTCAGCTCCCTGTGTACTTTGTGGAGGCAATTGCTGCTGGTCAATGTCTCCACGGAGGAATTGATTATAATTCATTTTAATGAACATCATCTTCTCCACATTTTCTGGATGTAACCTCGTACGCCGATTGCTGACAAGGTGAGCGGCGGCACTAAACACTCTTTCGGAGTACACACTTGTGGGAGGGCAACTTAGGTAGAATAAAGCCAGTTTGTGCAAGGGCCTCCAAATTGCCTCTTTTTCCTGCCAGTATAAGTACGGACTGTGTGACGTGCCTACTTGGATGCGGTCACTCATATAATCCTCCACCATTCTTTCAATGGTGAGAGAATCATATGCAGTGACAGTAGACGACATGTCCGTAATCGTTGTCAGGTCCTTCAGTCCGGACCAGATGTCAGCATCAGCAGTCGCTCCAGACTGCCCTGCATCACCGCCAGCGGGTGGGCTCGGAATTCTGAGCCTTTTCCTCGCACCCCCAGTTGCGGGAGAATGTGAAGGAGGAGATGTTGACAGGTCGCGTTCCGCTTGACTTGACAATTTTCTCACCAGCAGGTCTTTGAACCCCAGCAGACTTGTGTCTGCCGGAAAGAGAGATCCAAGGTAGGCTTTAAATCTAGGATCGAGCACGGTGGCCAAAATGTAGTGCTCTGATTTCAACAGATTGACCACCCGTGAATCCTTGTTAAGCGAATTAAGGGCTCCATCCACAAGTCCCACATGCCTAGCGGAATCGCTCCGTGTTAGCTCCTCCTTCAATGCCTCCAGCTTCTTCTGCAAAAGCCTGATGAGGGGAATGACCTGACTCAGGCTGGCAGTGTCTGAACTGACTTCACGTGTGGCAAGTTCAAAGGGCATCAGAACCTTGCACAACGTTGAAATCATTCTCCACTGCGCTTGAGACAGGTGCATTCCACCTCCTATATCGTGCTCAATTGTATAGGCTTGAATGGCCTTTTGCTGCTCCTCCAACCTCTGAAGCATATAGAGGGTTGAATTCCACCTCGTTACCACTTCTTGCTTCAGATGATGGCAGGGCAGGTTCAGTAGTTTTTGGTGGTGCTCCAGTCTTCTGTACGTGGTGCCTGTATGCCGAAAGTGTCCCGCAATTCTTCTGGCCACCGACAGCATCTCTTGCACGCCCCTGTCGTTTTTTAAAAAATTCTGCACCACCAAATTCAAGGTATGTGCAAAACATGGGACGTGCTGGAATTTGCCCATATTTAATGCACACACAATATTGCTGGCGTTGTCCGATGCCACAAATCCACAGGAGAGTCCAATTGGGGTAAGCCATTCCGCGATGATCTTCCTCAGTTGCCGTAAGAGGTTTTCAGCTGTGTGCGTATTCTGGAAAGCGGTGATACAAAGCGTAGCCTGCCTAGGAAAGAGTTGGCGTTTGCGAGATGCTGCTACTGGTGCCGCCGCTGCTGTTCTTGTGGCGGGAGTCCATACATCTACCCAGTGGGCTGTCACAGTCATATAGTCCTGACCCTGCCCTGCTCCACTTGTCCACATGTCCGTGGTTAAGTGGACATTGGGTACAACTGCATTTTTTAGGACACTGGTGAGTCTTTTTCTGTCGTCCGTGTACATTCTCGGTATCGCCTGCCTAGAGAAGTGGAACCTAGATGGTATTTGGTAACGGGGGCACACTGCCTCAATAAATTGTCTAGTTCCCTGTGAACTAACGGCGGATACCGGACGCACGTCTAACACCAACATAGTTGTCAAGGCCTCAGTTATCCGCTTTGCAGCAGGATGACTGCTGTGATATTTCATCTTCCTCGCAAAGGACTGTTGGACAGTCAATTGCTTACTGGAAGTAGTACAAGTGGTCTTCCGACTTCCCCTCTGGGATGACGATCGACTCCCAGCAGCAACAACAGCAGCGCCAGCAGCAGTAGGCATTACACTCAAGGATGCATCGGAGGAATCCCAGGCAGGAGAGGACTCGTCAGAATTGCCAGTGACATGGCCTGCAGGACTATTGGCATTCCTGGGTAAGGAGGAAATTGACACTGAGGGAGTTGGTGGGGTGGTTTGCGTGAGCTTGGTTACAAGAGGAAGGGATTTACTGGTCAGTGGACTGCTTCCGCTGTCACCCAAAGTTTTTGAACTTGTCACTGACTTATTATGAATGCGCTGCAGGTGACGTATAAGGGAGGATGTTCCGAGGTGGTTAACGTCCTTACCCCTACTTATTACAGCTTGACAAAGGCAACACACGGCTTGACAAATGTTGTCCGCATTTCTGGTGAAATACTTCCACACCGAAGAGCTGATTTTTTTTGTATTTTGACCAGGCATGTCAATGGCCCTATTCCTCCCACGGACAACAGGTGTCTCCCCGGGTGCCTGACTTAAACAAACCACCTCACCATCAGAATCCTCCTGGTCAATTTCCTCCCCAGCGCCAGCAACACCCATATCCTCCTCATCCTGGTGTACTTCAACACTGACATCTTCAATCTGACTATCAGGAACTGGACTGCGGGTGCTCCTTCCAGCACTTGCAGGGGGCGTGCAAATGGTGGAAGGCGCATGCTCTTCACGTCCAGTGTTGGGAAGGTCAGGCATCGCAACCGACACAATTGGACTCTCCTTGTGGATTTGGGATTTCGAAGAACGCACAGTTCTTTGCGGTGCTTTTGCCAGCTTGAGTCTTTTCAGTTTTCTAGCGAGAGGCTGAGTGCTTCCATCCTCATGTGAAGCTGAACCACTAGCCATGAACATAGGCCAGGGCCTCAGCCGTTCCTTGCCACTCCGTGTGGTAAATGGCATATTGGCAAGTTTACGCTTCTCCTCCGACAATTTTATTTTAGGTTTTGGAGTCCTTTTTTTACTGATATTTGGTGTTTTGGATTTGACATGCTCTGTACTATGACATTGGGCATCGGCCTTGGCAGACGACGTTGCTGGCATTTCATCGTCTCGGCCATGACTAGTGGCAGCAGCTTCAGCACGAGGTGGAAGTGGATCTTGATCTTTCCCTAATTTTGGAACCTCAACATTTTTGTTCTCCATATTTTAATAGGCACAACTAAAAGGCACCTCAGGTAAACAATGGAGATGGATGGATACTAGTATACTTATGGATGGACTGCCGAGTGCCGACACAGAGGTAGCTACAGCCGTGGACTACCGTACTGTGTCTGCTGCTAATATAGACTGGATGATAATGAGATGAAATCAATATATATATATGTATGTATATATAATATCACTAGTACTGCAGCCGGACAGGTAGATAATATATTTATTAGGTAATGATGACTGATGACGGACCTGCTGGACACTGTCAGCTCAGCAGCACCGCAGACTGCTACAGTAAGCTACTATACTATAGTATTATGTACAAAGAAGAAAGAAAAAAAAAAACCACGGGTAGGTGGTATACAATTATGGATGGACTGCCGAGTGCCGACACAGAGGTAGCTACAGCCGTGGACTAACGTACTGTGTCTGCTGCTAATATAGACTGGATGATTGATAATGAGATGAAATCAATATATATATATGTATGTATATATAATATCACTAGTACTGCAGCCGGACAGGTAGATAATATATTTATTAGGTAATGATGACTGATGACGGACCTGCTGGACACTGTCAGCTCAGCAGCACCGCAGACTGCTACAGTAAGCTACTATACTATAGTAGTGTGTACAAAGAAGAAAGACAAAAAAAAAACCACGGGTAGGTGGTATACAATTATGGATGGACTGCCGAGTGCCGACACAGAGGTAGCTACAGCCGTGGACTAACGTACTGTGTCTGCTGCTAATATAGACTGGATGATTGATAATGAGATGAAATCAATATATATATGTATGAATATATAATATCACTAGTGCTGCAGCCGGACAGGTAGATAATATATTTATTAGGTAATGATGACTGATGACGGACCTGCTGGACACTGTCAGCTCAGCAGCACCGCAGACTGCTACAGTAAGCTACTATACTCTATAGTAGTATGTACAAAGAAGAAAGAAAAAAAAAAAACACGGGTAGGTGGTATACAATTATGGATGGACTGCCGAGTGCCGACACAGAGGTAGCTACAGCCGTGGACTAACGTACTGTGTCTGCTGCTAATATAGAGTCTAGACTGGATGATAAATTATTGATAATGAGATGAAATCAATATAATATCACTAGTACTGCAGCCGGACAGGTACTATATATATTTATTATGTAATGACTGATGACGGACCTGCTGGACACTGTCAGGTCAGCACAGCACCGCAGACTGCTACAGTAAGCTACTATAGTAGTATGTATAAAGAAGAATGAAAAAAAAAAAAACACGGGTAGGTGGTATACAATATTATATATATATATATATTATATACAATTCTATATATATATATATATATATATATATTAAACTGGTGGTGATTGATTATTAAACTGGTGGTCACTTCAGGTCACGTTGCAACTTGCAACTAGTACTCCGAGGCCTAAGCAGACAATCACAAAATATATTATTATACTGGTGGTCAGTGTGGTCACAACAATGGCAGTGTGGCACTGACTCTGGCAGCAAAAGTGTGCACTGTACGTTATATGTAGTCCTGAGTCCTGCTCTCAGACTCTAACTGCTCCCCACTGTCAGTGTCTCCCCCACAAGTCAGATAATACACTTACAGTCACACTATCTATTATCTAATCTAGTATAAATATCACTTCAGCAAGTAGTATAGTAGTATACAGTATAGTAGTACTCCTCCTAATAATGCTCCCCAAAATACTGTGTCTCTCTCTTCTCTAAACGGAGAGGACGCCAGCCACGTCCTCTCCCTATGACTCTCAATGCACGTGTGAAAATGGCGGTGACGCGCGGCTCCTTATATAGAATCCGAGTCTCGCGATAGAATCCGAGCCTCGCGAGAATCCGAGAGCGTGATGATGACGTTCGGGCGCGCTCGGGTTAGCCGAGCAAGGCGGGAAGATCCGAGCCTGCTCGGACCCGTGTAAAAAACCTGAAGTTCGGGCGGGTTCGGATTCAGAGGAACCGAACCCGCTCATCTCTAATAATGACCACACAATTGCTGCCCAGAATTGCCCATTTCATGGACAGGGCAATGTGGCCAGGCATAGAGTGAACCGCCCGCTCTCACATGCTCTGTGAAGGTGGGTGTGGCTGCTGCAGGTCTTAGTTGTGCAAATTAAAACACAAAGGGGGTCATTCCGAGTTGTTCGCTCGCAAGCTGCTTTTAGCAGCTTTGCACACGCTAAGCCGCCGCCTACTGGGAGTGAATCTTAGCTTATCAAAATTGCGAACGAAAGATTAGCAGAATTGCGAATAGACACTTCTTAGCAGTTTCTGAGTAGCTCCAGACTTACTCGGCATCTGCGATCAGTTCAGTCAGTGTCGTTCCTGGTTTGACGTCACAAACACACCCAGCGTTCGCCCAGACACTCCTCCGTTTCTCCAGCCACTCCCGCGTTTTTCCCAGAAACGGTAGCGTTTTTTCACACACACCCATAAAACGGCCAGTTTCCGCCCAGAAACACCCACTTCCTGTCAATCACATAACGATCACCAGAACGAAGAAAAAACCTCGTAATGCCGTGAGTAAAATACCTAACTGCATAGCAAATTTACTTGGCGCAGTCGCACTGCGGACATTGCGCATGCGCGACTAATCGCTCCGTTGCGAAAAAAAATAAAATAACGAGCGAACAACTCGGAATGACCCCCAATGACTGTTACCATCTTGTTCTGGCAGAAAGTTGTTATATTATAGTATATACAGGAGTCTTTACGGTAAGAGTAGTAGACTTGAGAAATGTACTACCAGGAATGGTGATTTCAACAGATCCAGTTTTACGCCCCAAACTATTGTAGCAATCGCTTCCAAAGACTCTGGGTTCCTGAACACATTCCTGTGTACTTGCCTACCTGGCCTTACCCTTCTTATCATTAGTCATCCTGTTCCACCAAATAATCATCTTTTTTGGCCACCCCTGGGCATAGATTGACTTTTTTGAGAAGTTGCCTAGTTTGGGGGATTTTGCTATATGGCCAGTGTTGGACTGGGCTGTGAAGAGCCCACTGGCAAATGCAATGGTAGGGCCCCACATTTAACTGCTGTGGCTAGCCACCAGAGGGGGTATGGCCAGCCACCACAGAGGACCTTGGTCAACCATAAGAGAAGACAAAAAGCAAGGCCTTTTATAAAGGAGGGGACAGGGCTGTCAGGATTATCCACTTTGATTGGCATGAGGGTGAATCTTGGGGTAGTTTCCACAGAAAGAAACCAAGCACCCAAATTCATCCATAATCCATCCAAGAAACCCTCTAGCCCATAGGTTCTCAAACGCGGTCCTCAAGGCCCCCCAACGGTCCAGGTTTTAGGTATATCCATGGCTCAACACAGATTGTTGAATCAATCTGACTAAAGTGCTAATTAAGTCACCTGTGGTCAAGCATGGATAAACTTAGAACCAGGATAGTTGGGGTGCCTTGAGGACCGCGTTTGAGAACCTCTGCTCTAGTCATAGAGTAACAATGTATAACTTGAGTGCTTGGTCTGGAACCTGGCCCTCTAGACGAAGGGATGGGGCCACCAAGCTTGGGGACCTACCGGGTAATTCCCTTGTATCCCTGTGGGCCAGTCCCACCCTGCATATGGCAATATCTAATCAACTGGTGAGTACCAGTGTGTCCACCAGACCCTGCTGGTTGCCCAACAAGAACCAAACTCAACTGCTACAGTAATTTCTTACTCCTTTCCAAGGTGGATTACAGAAATGCTGCATACTTTATAGGATTCTTATGTAGCTATTATTATATACTGTATTTAATTAAAAAATCTGTCCTTGACAGACTTTGCAATGTTTAAATTATACTGTCTAACATTTAAAAATATAAATGTTCTTTACAGGGATATTAGAAGTCACCAAGGTTATATTAAGGTGCGAGGTGGAAGAATGAATTATTTTATATGGACAGAGAGCTCCTCATTGACTACTAATCTCCTTACAATTAGGTAATCGTTAGAGGACATGTTATGTCCTATAATACGTACATGTTCCTATTGAATAGAGATTTGCTCATTTTCATATTTTGTTATATTTTTGCCATTTCAGAGACTGAAATTCATTTGAAGAATGAAATATGGGAATTTCGCTCATCACAGCCTCCGAATACTGAAATAATATCATCATAACAAACGATAGGTGATAATATCACTATACGGATTATTTACATAAGATGGTAAGTATACCCATATCACTCCTGCATTACAGTCACCTTTTCCATTAAAAAGGTGTTATAAAATTTGATTTAAAGATGAGTTCAATAATTTAGAAAACGCAACTTACTAGCGGAATCGTCTTGGTTTTATTCCGAACAGTGTTCCTAAAATATAATATAAAATAAAATAAAAAACCCATAAACAGTAAATTACTGAAAAAAAGCAAACACATATATTTTATTATCAGTTTGCATTAATAAGAGTTGTTTCTTGGTTTATCTATATCCAGATTGCAGCATTAGGAAGTACATTAAAATAATATATAATTTTTGCATTTACTGACCTCTCGGAGTTTCTGTTTTTTTTTTAATAGTTATTGCTGCAGATAAAATGAAAGAAAACTATTTATGATGTTCTTAAGTGAGCGCCAGCGTTGTACAGAATCCAGACATTTATTTTAATCCAAGATTCAATTTATTGGGAAAGAAAGTGATTAATTCAAGTAACTGAAGGGACTTTCACTAATTTTTATTGCAGCCTGAAATTTATTGCACAGAGAATAAAGTCATTTCAATTGTTTGGGCTTTTAATAAAGATTTTAATTGGAGTGTCTTTTTCTAAGAATCCGTGAACAATATATAATAATTTAGAGTAACTTATTTTTTTCTTCTTCATTTTTTTATGCGATGTCCTTTCCTGGGAAAAATAATCGCAGAGCCAAATAATATTCCACTTTGTAAGTGTGCAAAAAGGCAAGTTAAAAGTAAATAATATCTAAATTATAAGTCGTCCCTTTGTAAATAGGCTCTTTGTGCCTCGATATAGACAGGGTCGGTGTAAGGTCACGGGGCGAGTCCCCTAGTTTCCACCCCCTGGTGGCAACTCTACTCTCCCACCCCTAGTTATGGGCTGGAGTCAGTGCGGCTTCTTGGGCTGTGCGATCGCACGGGGGCGCCTGCGGCCATGGCCACTGTCAGTTTCAGAAAGTATTCCAATGCAGTCCGGACGTTCGCACAGAATACTCTTTAAAATGTCCCACCCAAAATGTCTGCCGCCTCAGAGCAGACACTTCTGAAGGATGCTAGAGGAGGCAGCGGCCATTTTGGGAGGGACATTTATATGAGCCATTTAATATGGTATTAGGGGTACAATTGTGTGGGGCATAATATGGTAATATTGTGTCATCGGCATTACTGGGTGGGGCATAATATGTTGCAAGGGGAATTACTGTGTATGCCATAATATGGTGTAAGGAGCACTATTGTATCGGAGTAAGGTAGTCTTTTACTGCAAGGCCATGCCCATACAGTGAGACCACGCCTCGGCGGGATGTACTAAAGGAAAAATGCATTTTCAAATGTACTTATACCCTACCGCCGGTATTTTGCCGTCCAGGGTATCGCCATCTCTGGATGGCGATATCCTATAGAAGCCTATGTGCTTCTTATCGCAGATCGCTGCCTCCGCTGCAGATGCCTCCCCCCCTCCCCCCTGACATACCTTCCTCCAGGCAGCCCTAGTACCGGAAGGTAATCTCCTCCTCCCCCTAGCAACGCCGCCGGAGGTCCTTCCGGCTGCAGGGGGGAGGAGGAGGCGCCGGGGGCAGCCTGCTGCTGCTTCCCGGCGTGGGAGAAGTGTGGAGACCCCTGGGAGGTGACGGAAAACCCCCGCAGACCACCTCACAGGTATCGCGGGGGGCCTCCGTCGCCGCATTGCGATACTGACCGCATATGTTGGTACATATGCGATCAACATCGATCGCTGCGGTAGGTGGCGAGGGGCGGCGATGTATCTTAATACATCCCACAGAGACCACACCGATTTTGGGTTGGCGTGCGCACAAATATTTAACTTTTACAATGTCTATGGGGAGGGGGGGGGGGGGCACATTTTTTAGAGTTCGCACTGGGAGTCAGTTGTCTAGAAACAGCCCTGCCCCGAGTTCACCGCTATGTGTCTGGGACCTGCAGCAGAATGCTAGGTTATATGTCTGCCTGACCCATCCTGGACACCTTCGTCATCCAAACCTCTGCAGGTTCCTCTGTTCCATCAGCCAGGCATATAACCCACTCATGAGCCGTGCGTCTGAAGAACTGAGTAACGCTGCGTGGACCGGGGACAGTGATTAAGTGATTCTATTTATTTCATATTTTGCTATGATTCACGTTCCCCAAACCCACGTCTCGTCAGCGTATACTGCAGTGATGAATAATGGAGAACAAATAAGCAAAGTGTAATTATCAGGTACACTAATGAAATGTCAGCAGGAGTAGCTCAGGTTTCAGCAGAGCCTGAATGCCATAACAGATATACTGTAAACCATGACATATGGCGCACTGAGAGGGACTGGGGCGCTGGTGACATTTCAGTGCTGGAAGTTTCCATTAGGACCGCACAGTACTTCCCTCCGAGGCTTTCTCACGCTTGGTCTGTAATTTGGGAGACAAGTGCTGTGCATGGCATACTTGCCTACCTGACCCTCTCCATGAGGGAGAAAATGCTCTGTTCCTGGACTTTCCTGGTAATGTATGATTGCCATCACCTGTGGTGAAACACCTTTCTTATCAATTAACTAGCTCACCACAGGTGATGTCAATCATAAATTACCAGGAAAGTCCAGGAACAGAGCATTTTCTCCCTCATGGAGAGGGTCAGGTAGGCAAGTATGGTGCATGGTACTAGTGACGACACCTACCTCAACTTCAGGTCCAGTTTCTGAGAGGGTGCGTAGAGGAACTCCTGGGCTACCCTTACCCAACTCAGTGCTGATTCATAGTCCAAAGCTGAATCCACATCCCTTGATCCTAAAGTAGCCGTCCCATAAAAGGTTTATGATTTTGTTTTTTAAAGTAAGTATTTTTTAAGCATGTATTTATAAGTACAGTGTGATTCGTCGTGAGAAAAAGCTGCAGCTGCTGCATCCGAGCACCAGGGCTGTAGAGAGCCGGGCTGGACCCAGGTACTTTTTAGGGGGCGTGGCCCAATCACTAGAGGCGTGGCCATGCACACTTAGTAAAAAATACTGAAAAAATTATACTTACCCTTCCACAGTCCCGTGACGGGGGCCCTGCTGTGAGAGCACAAATCACTCAGAAAATGGCCGCCGTGGCCATTTCTGAGTGATTTGAGCATACGCACTGCAGGTGTCCCGGGAACAAGGCGCGGGAGGTGTCCTATGTAAAAAGACACTGGGGGTAATTCCAAGTTGATCGCAGCAGGAATTTAGTTAGCAATTGGGCAAAACCATGTGCACTGCAGGGGAGGCAGATGTAACATGTGCAGAGAGAGTTAGATTTGGGTGTGGTGTGTTCAATCTGCAATCTAATTTGCAGTGTAAAAATAAAGCAGACAGTATTTACCCTGCACAGCAATAAAATAACCCACCCAAATCTAACTCTCTCTGCACATGTTAAATCTGCTTCCCCTGCAGTGCACATGGTTTTGCCCAATTGCTAACTAAATTCCTGCTGTGATCAACTTGGAATTATCCCCACTGATCTGCTCAGAGCCGGCCTTAGGCATAGGCAAACTAGGCAAATGCCTAGGGCATTTAGTATGCTTAGGGGCACCAGCAGCTTCTGCTGATTAAAATGATATGCGGCATGCCTATATTCTGTGAGTGACTGCAGCTGTATCTGCATACGAAATGCTACGCTGCAGTGTAGTCCTGGAAATCACTGTAATGTAGCATTTCATATGCAAATATGGCCGCAGTCGCACACAGAATATGGGCATGCTGCATGCCATTTTAATCAGCAGGAGTTGCTTGTGCAGCCTAGCCACATAGTAATGCAAATAAGATGCATTTTCATAAACAAAAGGCGCACGATGTTAGCAGAGCTTCCAGCTGACTCATGCCAGGAATCTTCTGCAGAACTAGCGGCGGTGCCATGGGGCACCAGCCAAAATCTTGCCTAGGGCATCATATTGGTTAGGGCCGGCTCTGGATCTGCTGCCTGTATCCAAAGATCCATCATCAGCCCTCAGGTTACTCAGGATGTCTAGCAAAACTATGCATCCGGGGACAGTTAAGCCGTGTCCGATGAAGCAGCCACTGGCTTTGACATGGGGAGCATCCCACAAAACAGGGTTGTTCAGCCTCCCAGCAACAACTGCAGTCTACAGCTAACAGGGCACTGTGACCGGAGCCGCAGCGCCATCACAAGACGTGCGCACTGTGGCTTAGGCGCATGACAGTCCCGGAAACATCCACCAATTGCTTTCAAATATGAAATGGGTCCAGGGCTGCATCAGCCCCTAAGTCAGGATTTTGTATAGGGTCCCTACTACCATATTTCCAGTCCTCGAGGATTACCAATGAGTATAAAGATGTGTCCTTTTACACTGTGTCCAAACAGCCACTCTTATCTTATTTACCCTGGTCCAGGTCTGATGGAGGGGCCCAGCGGGGGGGGGGGGGGGGGGGGGTACAAGTCCCCACCCTTTCCTGGCCGCAGTAAATGCAGCTCTTCTCCTCAGCCCTGCAGTGCGGTCAGGGAGGCTCTTAAACTACAATTTTTTTCAGACACCTGCAGTGCGTATGCTGAAATCACTCAGAAATGGCCACGGCGGCCATTTTCTGAGTGATTTGTGCTCTCACAGCAGGGCCTCCATCGCGGGACTGCGGAAGGGTAAGTATAATTTGTGGGTGCAGTGTGTGCGGTGTGGGCCCCCTTGGACCTAGGGGCCTGTGTGTTTAGAAACGCCTGTGGGCCAGGGTTACACACAAGATTGGGACCTCTGTTGTGGAAGATTTAAAAAAAAAATCACCGGGTGTTAGAGGACAGGGGAGATGTATCAAGGCTTGGAGAGACATAGAGTGTAAAAATTGGCCAAACCATCCAATCATTCCCCACATGATATTATTAGTATCACTATGGGACTTTATACCTGCCAACTAGAGATGAGCGCCTGAAATTTTTCGGGTTTTGTGTTTTGGTTTTGGGTTCGGTTCCGCGGCCGTGTTTTGGGTTCGACCGCGTTTTGGCAAAACCTCACCGAATTTTTTTTGTCGGATTCGGGTGTGTTTTGGATTCGGGTGTTTTTTTAAAAAAACACTAAAAAACAGCTTAAATCATAGAATTTGGGGGTCATTTTGATCCCATATTATTATTAACCTCAAAAACCATAATTTCCACTCATTTTCAGTCTATTCTGAATACCTCACACCTCACAATATTATTTTTAGTCCTAAAATTTGCACCAAGGTCGCTGGATGACTAAGCTAAGCGACACTAGTGGCCGACACAAACACCTGGCCCATCTAGGAGTGGCACTGCAGTGTCACGCAGGATGTCCCTTCCAAAAAACCCTCCCCAATCAGCACATGACGCAAAGAAAAAAAGAGGCGCAATGAGGTAGCTGACTGTGTGAGTAAGATTAGCGACCCTAGTGGCCGACACAAACACCGGGCCCATTTAGGAGTGGCACTGCAGTGTCACGCAGGATGTCCCTTCCAAAAAACCCTCCCCAATCAGCACATGACGCAAAGAAAAAAAGAGGCGCAATGAGGTAGCTGACTGTGTGAGTAAGATTAGCGACCCTAGTGGCCGACACAAACACCGGGCCCATTTAGGAGTGGCACTGCAGTGTCACGCAGGATGTCCCTTCCAAAAAACCCTCCCCAATCAGCACATGACGCAAAGAAAAAAAGAGGTGCAATGAGGTAGCTGACTGTGTGAGTAAGATTAGCGACCCTAGTGGCCGACACAAACACCGGGCCCATTTAGGAGTGGCACTGCAGTGTCACGCTGGATGTCCCTTCCAAAAAACCCTCCCCAAACAGCACATGACGCAAAGAAAAATAAAAGAAAAAAGAGGTGCAAGATGGAATTGTCCTTGGGCCCTCCCACCCACCCTTATGTTGTATAAACAAAACAGGACATGCACACTTTAACCAACCCATCATTTCAGTGACAGGGTCTGCCACACGACTGTGACTGATATGACGGGTTGGTTTGGACCCCCCCCAAAAAAGAAGCAATTAATCTCTCCTTGCACAAACTGGCTCTACAGAGGCAAGATGTCCACCTCATCATCACCCTCCGATATATCACCGTGTACATCGCCCTCCTCACAGATTATCAATTCGTCCCCACTGGAATCCACCATCTCAGCTCCCTGTGTACTTTGTGGAGGCAATTGCTGCTGGTCAATGTCTCCGCGGAGGAATTGATTATAATTCATTTTAATGAACATCATCTTCTCCGCATTTTCTGGATGTAACCTCGTACGCCGATTGCTGACAAGGTGAGCGGCGGCACTAAACACTCTTTCGGAGTACACACTTGTGGGAGGGCAACTTAGGTAGAATAAAGCCAGTTTGTGCAATGGCCTCCAAATTGCCTCTTTTTCCTGCCAGTATAAGTATGGACTGTGTGACGTGCCTACTTGGATGCGGTCACTCATATAATCCTCCACCATTCTTTCAATGGTGAGAGAATCATATGCAGTGACAGTAGACGACATGTCCGTAATCGTTGTCAGGTCCTTCAGTCCGGACCAGATGTCAGCATCAGCAGTCGCTCCAGACTGCCCTGCATCACCGCCAGCGGGTGGGCTCGGAATTCTGAGCCTTTTCCTCGCACCCCCAGTTGCGGGAGAATGTGAAGGAGGAGATGTTGACAGGTCGCGTTCCGCTTGACTTGACAATTTTCTCACCAGCAGGTCTTTCAACCCCAGCAGACTTGTGTCTGCCGGAAAGAGAGATCCAAGGTAGGCTTTAAATCTAGGATCGAGCATGGTGGCCAAAATGTAGTGCTCTGATTTCAACAGATTGACCACCCGTGAATCCTTGTTAAGCGAATTAAGGGCTCCATCCACAAGTCCCACATGCCTAGCGGAATCGCTCCGTGTTAGCTCCTCCTTCAATGCCTCCAGCTTCTTCTGCAAAAGCCTGATGAGGGGAATGACCTGACTCAGGCTGGCAGTGTCTGAACTGACTTCACGTGTGGCAAGTTCAAAGGGCATCAGAACCTTGCACAACGTTGAAATCATTCTCCACTGCGCTTGAGACAGGTGCATTCCACCTCCTATATCGTGCTCAATTGTATAGGCTTGAATGGCCTTTTGCTGCTCCTCCAACCTCTGAAGCATATAGAGGGTTGAATTCCACCTCGTTACCACTTCTTGCTTCAGATGATGGCAGGGCAGGTTCAGTAGTTTTTGGTGGTGCTCCAGTCTTCTGTACGTGGTGCCTGTACGCCGAAAGTGTCCCGCAATTCTTCTGGCCACCGACAGCATCTCTTGCACGCCCCTGTCGTTTTTTAAATAATTCTGCACCACCAAATTCAAGGTATGTGCAAAACATGGGACGTGCTGGAATTTGCCCATATTTAATGCACACACAATATTGCTGGCGTTGTCCGATGCCACAAATCCACAGGAGAGTCCAATTGGGGTAAGCCATTCCGCGATGATCTTCCTCAGTTGCCGTAAGAGGTTTTCAGCTGTGTGCGTATTCTGGAAAGCGGTGATACAAAGCGTAGCCTGCCTAGGAAAGAGTTGGCGTTTGCGAGATGCTGCTACTGGTGCCGCCGCTGCTGTTCTTGCGGCGGGAGTCCATACATCTACCCAGTGGGCTGTCACAGTCATATAGTCCTGACCCTGCCCTGCTCCACTTGTCCACATGTCCGTGGTTAAGTGGACATTGGGTACAACTGCATTTTTTAGGACACTGGTGAGTCTTTTTCTGACGTCCGTGTACATTCTCGGTATCGCCTGCCTAGAGAAGTGGAACCTAGATGGTATTTGGTAACGGGGGCACACTGCCTCAATAAATTGTCTAGTTCCCTGTGAACTAACGGCGGATACCGGACGCACGTCTAACACCAACATAGTTGTCAAGGCCTCAGTTATCCGCTTTGCAGCAGGATGACTGCTGTGATATTTCATCTTCCTCGCAAAGGACTGTTGAACAGTCAATTGCTTACTGGAAGTAGTACAAGTGGGCTTACGACTTCCCCTCTGGGATGACCATCGACTCCCAGCAGCAACAACAGCAGCGCCAGCAGCAGTAGGCGTTACACGCAAGGATGCATCGGAGGAATCCCAGGCAGGAGAGGACTCGTCAGAATTGCCAGTGACATTGCCTGCAGGACTATTGGCATTCCTGGGGAAGGAGGAAATTGACACTGAGGGAGTTGGTGGGGTGGTTTGCGTGAGCTTGGTTACAAGAGGAAGGGATTTACTGGTCAGTGGACTGCTTCCGCTGTCACCCAAAGTTTTTGAACTTGTCACTGACTTATTATGAATGCGCTGCAGGTGACGTATAAGGGAGGATGTTCCGAGGTGGTTAACGTCCTTACCCCTACTTATTACAGCTTGACAAAGGGAACACACGGCTTGACACCTGTTGTCCGCATTTCTGTTGAAATAGTTCCACACCGAAGAGCTGATTTTTTTGGTATTTTCACCAGGCATGTCAACGGCCATATTCCTCCCACGGACAACAGGTGTCTCCCCGGGTGCCTGACTTAAACAAACCACCTCACCATCAGAATCCTCCTGGTCAATTTCCTCCCCAGCGCCAGCAACACCCATATCCTCCTCATCCTGGTGTACTTCAACACTGACATCTTCAATCTGACTATCAGGAACTGGACTGCGGGTGCTCCTTCCAGCACTTGCAGGGAGCGTGCAAATGGTGGAAGGCGCATGCTCTTCACGTCCAGTGTTGGGAAGGTCAGGCATCGCAACCGACACAATTGGACTCTCCTTGTGGATTTGGGATTTCGAAGAACGCATAGTTCTTTGCGGTGCTACTGCTTTTGCCAGCTTGAGTCTTTTCATTTTTCTAGCGAGAGGCTGAGTGCCTCCATCCTCATGTGAAGCTGAGCCACTAGCCATGAACATAGGCCAGGGCCTCAGCCGTTCCTTGCCACTCCGTGTGGTAAATGGCATATTGGCAAGTTTACGCTTCTCCTCCGACAATTTTATTTTAGGTTTTGGAGTCCTTTTTTTACTGATATTTGGTGTTTTGGATTTGACATGCTCTGTACTATGACATTGGGCATCGGCCTTGGCAGACGACGTTGCTGGCATTTCATCGTCTCGGCCATGACTAGTGGCAGCAGCTTCAGCACGAGGTGGAAGTGGATCTTGATCTTTCCCTAATTTTGGAACCTCAACATTTTTGTTCTCCATATTTTAATAGGCACAACTAAAAGGCACCTCAGGTAAACAATGGAGATGGATGGATACTAGTATACAATTATGGACGGACTGCCGAGTGCCGACACAGAGGTAGCTACAGCCGTGAACTACCGTACTGTGTCTGCTGCTAATATAGACTGGTTGATAAAGAGATGTCGTAGTATGTATGTATGAAGAAGAAAGAAAAAAAAACCACGGTTAGGTGGTATACAATTATGGACGGACTGCCGAGTGCCGACACAGAGGTAGCCACAGCCGTGAACTACCGTACTGTACTGTGTCTGCTGCTAATATAGACTGGTTGATAAAGAGATGTCGTAGTATGTATGTATGAAGAAGAAAGAAAAAAAAACCACGGGTAGGTGGTATACAATTATGGACGGACTGCCGAGTGCCGACACAGAGGTAGCCACAGCCGTGAACTACCGTACTGTACTGTGTCTGCTGCTAATATAGACTGGTTGATAAAGAGATGTAGTAGTATGTATGTATAAAGAAGAAAGAAAAAAAAAACCACGGGTAGGTGGTATACAATTATGGACGGACTGCCGAGTGCCGACACAGAGGTAGCCACAGCCGTGAACTACCGTACTGTACTGTGTCTGCTGCTAATATAGACTGGTTGATAAAGAGATGTCGTAGTATGTATGTATGAAGAAGAAAGAAAAAAAAAACCACGGTTAGGTGGTATACAATTATGGACGGACTGCCGAGTGCCGACACAGAGGTAGCCACAGCCGTGAACTACCGTACTGTACTGTGTCTGCTGCTAATATAGACTGGTTGATAAAGAGATGTCGTAGTATGTATGTATAAAGAAGAAAGAAAAAAAAACCACGGTTAGGTGGTATACAATTATGGACGGACTGCCGAGTGCCGACACAGAGGTAGCCACAGCCGTGAACTACCGTACTGTACTGTGTCTGCTGCTAATATAGACTGGTTGATAAAGAGATGTCGTAGTATGTATGTATGAAGAAGAAAGAAAAAAAAAACCACGGTTAGGTGGTATACAATTATGGACGGACTGCCGAGTGCCGACACAGAGGTAGCCACAGCCGTGAACTACCGTACTGTACTGTGTCTGCTGCTAATATAGACTGGTTGATAAAGAGATGTCGTAGTATGTATGTATAAAGAAGAAAGAAAAAAAACCACGGTTAGGTGGTATACAATTATGGACGGACTGCCGAGTGCCGACACAGAGGTAGCCACAGCCGTGAACTACCGTACTGTACTGTGTCTGCTGCTAATATAGACTGGTTGATAAAGAGATGTATTAGTATGTATGTATAAAGAAGAAAGAAAAAAAAACCACGGGTAGGTGGTATACAATTATGGATGGACTGCCGAGTGCCGACACAGAGGTAGCTACAGCCGTGAACTACCGTACTGTGTCTGCTGCGACTGGATGATAAATAATGATATAAAATATATATATATATCACTACTGCAGCCGGACAGGTATATATATTATATAATGACGGACCTGCTGGACACTGTCTGTCAGCAGAATGAGTTTTTTATAGAATAAAAAAAAAAACACCACACAAGTGAAGTCACACGACGAGTGTTTAACTTTTTCAGGCAATCACAATATAGTATACTACTAACTATACTGGTGGTCAGTGTGGTCAGGTCACTGGTCAGTCACACTGGCAGTGGCACTCCTGCAGCAAAAGTGTGCACTGTTTAATTTTAATATAATATGTACTCCTGGCTCCTGCTATAACCTATAACTGGCACTGCAGTGCTCCCCAGTCTCCCCCACAATTATAAGCTGTGTGAGCTGAGCACAGTCAGATATATAATATATATACATAGATGATGCAGCACACTGGGCTGAGCAGTGCACACAGATATGGTATGTGACTGTCTTGTACTCCTGGCTCCTGCTATAACCTATAACTGGCACTGCAGTGCTCCCCAGTCTCCCCCACAATTATAAGCTGTGTGAGCTGAGCACAGTCAGATATATAATATATACATAGATGATGCAGGCATGCAGCACACTGGGCTGAGCAGTGCACACAGATATGGTATGTGACTGAGTCACTGTGTGTACCGTTTTTTTCAGGCAGAGAACGGATATATTAAATAAAACAACTGCACTGCTGGTGGTCACTGTGGTCAGTCACTAAACTCTGCACTCTCTTCTACAGTATCAGCCTCAGGTCAATCTCTCTCTCTCTCTCCTAATCTAAATGGAGAGGACGCCAGCCACGTCCTCTCCCTATCAATCTCAATGCACGTGTGAAAATGGCGGCGACGCGCGGCTCCTTATATAGAATCCGAGTCTCGCGAGAATCCGACAGCGTCATGATGACGTTCGGGCGCGCTCGGGTTAACCGAGCAAGGCGGGAAGATCCGAGTCGCTCGGACCCGTGAAAAAAAACATGAAGTTCGTGCGGGTTCGGATTCAGAGAAACCGAACCCGCTCCAACTTTTGGGAGGTAGAACTTCGGACCCCAGGCGTGCCGTAGACACCTGGAAAAAGGGTACATGGCCTTTGCGGAAGGGGCATAGCCTTGTGGGAAGGGGCGTGGTCTCACCTGGAGACATTGGGTTCACCCCTAGAGACTCTTTCTGCACTTTGAATTGTATTAGATTGCAAGCTCTTGCTACCATATCCCTGTCTCTATTGGTCTTGTGCTCCTGTTCTGCAAATAAAACATTTTGTTTTACTGGATTTCTTTGCTGCAATTTATAGATACATGCTAGCAATAATCTAACTGGAGTGTATGGATCTGGATGGATGCACAATGTGTTCTGTGTTACAGCACTGACGTCTGACAGACACTTACTGGTTAAAGACCCCCTAAATCAGTGTTGTATATCACGCTAAGGCCTACGTATGGCAGCAGCGCCCGGCGCTGAAAAGCCAAAATAAATTTCAGCAGTTCCACCTGGGGATATCACTAATCCTATGGTAATATGATTATTGTATTCTGGCAGTGATATGCAGATGTGTGCTGATGTGAACGATACAGAGTGGGTCATTAGCCCTGGCCTGCCTCCCGTCCTCGCTCAGATGATTTCCCCTTTAGTTGCTTTCTCCACGGTTACAGATTTATCGCAGTTTGCAGACATTTGGAGCCCAACAAAGCTTTTCATGGCAGGCTGTTTATGCTGATTACGTGGCATCTTGAGAATCCATTCCAAGGTAGTAACAGGCGATAATACCTCAGCACACGGAGGAGGAATTCAGATCTACGACAATACAAGAATGCTTTGTGGTAAGAAAGGACCAGACACGATTAATATTAAGGGTTCACAGGGTTTTTGACAGGGTTCCTATAATGTTCACACTTGTATCCCCCCCATAACAATCACTATAAAACATCCCCACATATATATGCTGTGCAACAGTACGACATACTAAAAGTAAACAACAAGAACCTAAAATAATCAGTAAAAGCTGGTGAGACTGTAAAACAAAATCTACTTTTCTGCTCTGCTTTGTTGAAAATGGAGTGCACTACTGCGCAGACTCCATGTGGCTGCTCCGCCAGGAAAGATTCATTTCCCTGTACCAAAATGGCTGCCAAGGCTATTACTGAGCATGTGTGAAGCCATCTTGAGACTGTGTGAGATGGCCACAGAGGTAAACAGTAGTCTTCCACTTAGCTTCCACTCCCACCGGCTGAAACGTACAGTATGTAGGATGTCTGAGATCATTCAGCCGCTGCCATACAATGGGGTCTATTTACTAAGCCTTGGACGAAGATAAAGTACCAGACAATCAGCTCCTAACTGCCATGTTACAGGCTTGGTTTGAAAAATAACAGTTAGGAGCTGATTGGCTGGTACTTTATCTCCGTCCACTTTATCTCCATCCAGCGCTTAGTAAATAGATCCCAATGTCTGTAATGTTCTCGGCCTGGGAGCAGACTCCTTGCCCTGCAGGATGGAGGTACATTTGGTACTAGAGATGAGCGGGTTCGGTTCTCTGAGAACCGAACCCTAATGAACATTACGTCCCGAGCCCGGATCCAAGTCCGGCTCAGGACTTCCTGCCAGACTCGGAAACCAGAATGAGGCAAAACGTCATCATCCCGCTACGGATTCTCATGGGTTTTGGATTCCATATAAGGAGCCGCGAGTTGCCGCCATTTTCACTCCAGTCCTGGAGAGTGTAGTGAGAGGACGTGTCTCTCTCCTAAATGTCTGTTTGTGTGGGAAAGTGGTGTGGCAACCTGCTCTGTCTTATGTGTGTCATTCCAGTGCTGTCTTGTGCTGCCAGTGGTGGTGTCTTGTGCTGCAACAGTCCAGTCACAGTGGTGGTGTCCTCTGCTGCCATATATCCAGTGCTGCTATATAAGTCCAGTCCAGTGGTGCTGTGTTGTGCTGCCAGTGGTGGTGTCTTATGCTACATCAGTCCAGTGGTGGTGTCTTGTGCTGCATCAGTCCAGTCACAGTGGTGGTGTCCTCTGCTGCCATATATCCAGTGCTGCTGTATATGTCCAGTCCATTGTAGCGGTGCTGTGTTGTCCTGCATCAGTCCAGTGGTGTTGTCCCTGTGCTGCTGTATAAGTCCTGTGGTTTTGCCGTGTAAGTCCAGTGATACTGCCATATATGTCTAGTGGTTCTGCCATATATTAATCCAGTCCAGTGGTACTGTCGTATAAGTCCAGTGATACTGCCGTATATGTCCAGTGATACTGCTGTATATGTCCAGTGGTACTGCCGTATAAATCAAGTGATACTGCTGTATATGTCCAGTGGTACTGCTGTATAAATCCAGTCCAGTGGTACTGCTGTATAAGTCCAGTGATACTGCCGTATAAATCCAGTGGTTCTGCCGTATAAATCCAGTCCAGTGGTATTGCCGTAGAAAATCCAGTTTTACTGCCATATATGTCCAGTGGTACTGCAGTATAAATCCAGTGATACTGCCGTATATGTCCAGTGGTACTGCCGTATAAATCCAGTGGTACTGCCGTATAAATCCAGCCCAGTGGTACTGCTGTATATGTCCAGTGATACTGCCGTATATGTCCAGTGGTACTGCTGTATAAATCCAGTCCAGTGGTACTACCGTATAAATCCAGTGATACTGCCGTATATGTCCAGTGGTACTGCCGTATATATGTCCAGTGGTACTGTTGTATAAATCCAGTGGTACTGCCATATAAATCTAGTGGTACTGCCGTATAAATCCAGCCCAGTGGTACTGCTGTATAAGTCCAGTGATACTGCCGTATATGTCCAGTGGTACTGCCGTATAAATCCAGTGATACTGCTGTATAAATCCAGTCCTGTGGTACTGCCATATATGTCCAGTGATACTGCCGTATATGTCCAGTGGTACAACCGTATAAATCCAGCCCAGTGGTACTGCCGTATAAGTTCAGTGATACTGCCGTATATGTCCAGTGGTACTGCCGTATAAATCCAGTGGTACTGCCGTATGAATCCAGTCCGGTGGTACTGCCATATAAATCCAGTGATACTGCCGCATATGTCCAGTGGTACTGCCGTATAAATCCAGTGATACTGCCGTATATGTCCAGTGGTACTGCTGTATAAATCCAGTGGTACTGCCGTATAAATCCAGTCCAGTGGTACTGCCGTATAAATCCAGTGATACTGCCGTATATGTCCAGTGGTACTGCCGTATAAATCCAGTGGTACTGCCATATAAATCCAGTGGTACTGCCATATAAATCTAGTCCAGTGGTAATGCCGTATAAGACCAGTGATATTGCCGTATATGTCCAGTGGTACTGCCGTATAAATGCAGTGGTACAGCCATATAAATCCAGTCCAGTGGTACTGCCATATAAGTCCAGTGATACTGCCGTATATTTCCAGTGGTACTGCCTTATAAGTCCAGTCCAGTGGTGCTGCCATATAAGTTCAGTGATGCTGTCCTGTGCTGTATATTATTTACTCCAAACAAAGGGGATATTAATATTTAATCCAAATAATTTTTACAGGGTTTGCCCTGTGTGGTGTAGAGGTACGCTCTCCTATGCTGCATTTTGTTATATAACTCCAGAAAAACATAGTGGAGGCCACAGCCACAAGTAAGTAAGTAGATAACATATTTAGTCTCACTATTCATAAGGATTTTAACTTATAGTTCTCATTAATACCTGGTAGCATTAATGAGAGTGTCTTTTTCGGCATATGTGTACATGTTATACACTGAGATTTCCCACATTTGAAACACCCCAAGGGTTTTGTGGGTAACCATTCACACCCCACTGATGTTTCTTTTCTCCTCTCATTTGGGTCCAGATGGCTAGGTGCCAATATGGATTTCAGAGATCTGTTTTTTTATTTTATATAAACAACAAGAGGTTTGGGAGGTAATATTTTGTTCAGGATCCGGTCCTGTTTCAGGACTCTATAGTTTTTAGAGATAATAGATCTCACTTCCTGAGCCGAACTATTATACTTGCAAACAAAAGGACCGGATCTTGAACAAAATATTATGGAACACCGCAGGAATATTATCAAAAGGTATGATAAACACACCATATCTAGACACTTTAATCAGGCCCATTTAGAGGATCCGAGGAGCCTTTCAGTAGTATGTGTTGAACATATCGCACCTACACCTAGAGGTGGAGATAGGGTCAGTAAGCTCTGCTGTAGAGAAATCTATTGGATGCTGAAATTCAACTCTTTACACCCAGATGGGTTGAATGAAAGCATCGAGTTAATCACCGTACCCTAAGAGGCGTCTTATGTCTTTGAGATCTGATGCCTATCATCCAAGCCCTCTTTGGAATCTGGGAAGGACACACTCTCAGATCTGAAAACATCCATCTCTAAACCAAACCTAGCTATCGGACTCCCTCTACTTTTAGTACTTACCTATAAATGTGGATTATGAATATAAAGATTAGTTTAAGACCTATTACGTATTAAACGCTGGGGAAAATCCCTGTATGAATATCTTTATATATTAAATATGTTGCTATGTAAGTAATGAATATTATGAATATATTGACTGTATATCTCTCCCCTCTTTTTTCTCTTTGGTATATATATATATATATATATATATATATAAAAAAACAAAATACTCTCCCTCTGTGCTAATTGATTAATACAATTAATCCTGTGCAATCAGGTACTGAGCTTCTATCACAGATCCACAGAAGGTTTCCCACTTAAGTGGTTTCTTCCTCTGTACCTGAGTATCCGAATTTTATACTATTAGCCTCACTACAAGGCCAGATCGTTTGTTCATCAGAAAACCCAAGTGATATACGGGTTTTTCTTTCAAGCATATAGAAACGATTTGCCAAGACGTGTTAATTTGATATACAACTGCATGTACCAGTCAGTTGAGATGTACCCCTGATGAAGTATTGATATAAAGACGAAACGCGTTGAAAAAAAATATGTATTGTGATGTTATCTCCGAATCAACACTAAGGAGAAGGAGGAGACTATTGTGAATCACCTACAATTGTTTTCAACGCTAAAAATCATATTGCTACGATTGTGGAACAATACATCTCCTCTGTAATGTCATTGATATTATTTTGTTTTAACACATTTTTATGATGGAACATGTTATCAATTTGTATTTAGGTGCTTAAGCCTTTTATAAATTCTTTGGTATTAAATTGGGTGTTAATAAGACACTTTGGCGACAGTTCTTCTATTGATATATATATATATATATATATGAATGTTTTGTCCTTCTTGGGGACTCCTATGTCCCCTTATATCTGCCCCTCATGTCTGGATATGCGGGGTTGTTTCCCGACATATATATATATGTGTGTGTGTGTGTGTGTGTAAATAGTGATATATGTACTTTCTATATATGATTATGACTATGGACACCATTGTAATTTGAATGAGGAGATTCAAAATACAATTAAATAAAAATAAATATATTCCCTCATATAAATATTAACATGCTCCGGGTTTCTATGATAATAACAAAAATGGTCTATGAATGTTCATAACACACTATTTGGAATCGGATCCGCCGCTCCCCATGTCACATGGCTTAACTATGTTGTGTAAAGATTACGTGGAGAGATGAGAGCGGCTACCCTTCACACTGGGTATCCCTAGCGCTGCGTTCCACGTCCAATGGAGCGCTGCGCTACTTCCGGGATACCGAGGAGTCATGGGAACCCACGGGGATTGGCCTGTACGTATCACGTGATCGGAACAGGGATACACGGACTCTGTGGGTTCATATACTGATTGGTCAGTAATATGTATCACGTGATCGGAGATGGTCACGTGATTGAATTAAGAATCCCTAGCTTTAAGGTTTTTAACCATTTCTAAGCTTCGTTTTTTATAATAAAGGTATCACTAATGTAGACCTATTAAAGAGATTGCCTACTGTTGTTATTAGATACTATTTTGTGGGACGTATTTTAGGTTGTTTCAACCAGAACAACAGATGTTCTAAATTGTCTCCTAATTACAAGGGTATATAAACACATTAGGGTGACACTGGATTTATGCTTCTGAGGAAACTGGCAGTTATTGGACCAGTGAAACGCGTTGAGCCTCATCTTTTATGACCACAAGCGTTGAACCCTCCTACCCACACTCCTGGCATCAATTTGGACTCATTTGCATCCACTGGACAATACCAACACAGACATCTGTGGATCCGGATCAACCCCAGTTTGCAACTTGGATCTCCGTTTTAATTGAGATACCTAGGGGACTACCTCTGAAAGATCTGGTAATATTCCATACTCAAATGAACTTGTGAGCTTTTGTGGAACTGAGTCCTAGCCAGATACTGTGGTTTAAATAACTACTGAGGGGAAAACAAGTGGTATATTTGCATATGATATGAAATGTTTTATGGTACATCCTTTTTTTTATCGATTGAGGGGTATAAGACCTCATTTTATGAATGTGTTATAAATTGTATCTCTATTTTACTGTGATAATGGTGCAATTGTCCCTTTATTATTTCGACTAACAGCCGGCACCAGTATTCTTTCCTTTATTGTAGTTACATATCTAGGGGTTTAGATCACACCTTTACAGGCTGACGTTTACAGCGCACTCTCTATTCTATATTTCTGCATCCTGGATGAAAACCTGCTCCAGAGCGCTCTTGACCTCAGACTGGGGCGACATTTCATCTTTCAGCAGGACAACGACCCTAAGCACACAGCCAAGATATCAAAGGAGTGGCTTCAGGACAACTCTGTGAATGTCCTTGAGTGGCCCAGCTAGAGCCCAGACTTGAATCCGATTGAACGTCTCTGGAGAGATCTGAAAATGGCTGTGCAGCAACGCTTCCAATCCAACCTGGTGGAGCTTGAGAGGTGCTGCAAAGAGGAATGGGTGAAACTGCCCAGAGATAGGTGTGCCAAGCTTGTGGCATCATATTCAAAAAGACTTGAGGCTGTAATTGCTGCCAAAGGTGCATCAACAAAGTATTGAGCAAAGGCTGTGAATACTTATGTACATGTGATTTCTTAGTTTTTTATTTTTAATAAATTTGCAAAAATCTCCCCAAAACTTTTTTTCACGTTGTCATTATGGGGTATTGTGTGTAGAATTTTGAGGGAGAAAAATTTATTTATTCCATTTTGGAATAAGGATGTGACATAACAAAATGTGGTGAAAGTGAAGCGCTGTGAATACTTTCTGGATGCACTGTATGCCCTTTGGCAATCTACTGTGTTGCTCTTATTAATTCTACATGTAGAAATAAATATTTGTACATATTCCTATTTATTACATTGCATTTATGACAGGTGTAGCAGGTCGCAATTGGTGGTGTTAAAGGGGGGCTTTCGTTGCAGTTGTGACTGAATTAGAGATGTGCATTAGAGATTCGGTTCCGCGGTCGTGTTTTGGATTCGGATGCCACCCTTTCGGATTTTTGTCGGATTCGCATGCGTTTTGGATTCGGGTGTTTTTTAACCCCCCCCCCTCCCCCCCGAAAAAACAGCTTAAATCATAGAATTTGGGGGTAATTTTGATCCTATAGTATTATTAACCTCAATAACCATAATTTCCACTCATTTCCAGTCTATTCTGAATACCTCACACCTCACAATATTATTTTTAGTCCTAAAATTTGCACCGAGGTCGCTAGATGACTAAGCTAAGTGACCCAAGTGGGCGGCACAAACACCTGGCCCATCTAGGAGTGGCACTGCAGTGTCAGACAGGATGGCAGTTAAAAAAATAGTCCCCAAACAGCACATGATGCAAAGATAAATAAAAAAAGAGGTGCAAGATGGAATTGTCCTTGGGCCCTCCCACCCACCCTTATGTTGTATAAACAGGACATGCACACTTTAACAAACCAATCATTTCAGCGACAGGGTCTGCTACACGACTGTGGCTGAAATCACTGGTTGGTTTGGGCCCCCACCAAAAAAGAAGCAATCAATCTCTCCTTGCACAAACTGACTCTACAGAGGCAAGATGTCCACCTCATCCTCATCCTCCGATTCCTCACCCCTTTCACTGTGTACATCCTCCTCCTCACAGAGTATTAATTCGTCCCCACCGGAATCCACCATCTCAGATCCCTGTGTACTTTCTGGAGGCAATTGCTGGTGAATGTCTCCACGGAGGAATTGATTATAATTCATTTTAATGAACATCATCTTCTCCACATTTTCTGGAAGTAACCTCGTACGCCGATCGCTGACAAGGTGACCGACTGCACTAAACATTCTTTCGGAGTACACTCTGGAGGGCGGGCAACTTAGGTAAAATAAAGCCAGTTTGTGCAAGGGCCTCCAAATTGCCTCTTTTTCCTGCCAGTATACGTACGGACTGTCTGACATGCCTACGGATGCTGTCACTCATATAATCCTCCACCATTCTTTCAATGGTGACAGAATCATATGCAGTGACAGTAGACATGTCAGTAATCGTTGGCAGGTCCTTCAGTCCAGACCAGATGTCAGCACTTGCTCCTGACTGCCCTGCATCACCGCCAGCGGTTGGTTTGGACATTTTATCCTTTTCCTGGCAGCTCCAGTGGCGGTAGAAAATGAAGGACGAGCTGTTGGTGGGTCACGTTCTGCTTGACTTGACAATTGTCTTAACAGCAGGTCTTTGAACATCTGCAGACTTGTGTCTGCTGGAAAGAGAGATACAACGTAAGCTTTAAACCTAGGATCGAGCACGGTGGCCAAAATGTAGTGCTCTGATTTCAACAGATTGACCACCCGTGAATCCTGGTTAAGCGAATGAAGGGCTCCATCCACAAGTCCCACATGCCTAGTGGAATCGCTCTGTTTTAGCTCCTCCTTCAATCTCTCCAGCTTCTTTTGCAAAAGCCTGATGAGGGGAATGACCTGACTCAGGCTGGCAGTGTCTGAACTGACTTCACGTGTGGCAAGTTCAAAGGGTTGCAGAACCTTGCACAACGTTGAAATCATTCTCCACTGCGCTTGAGTCAGGTGCATTCCCCCTCCTTTGCCTATATCGTAGGCAGATGTATAGGCTTGAATGGCCTTTTGCTGCTCCTCCATCCTCTGAAGCATATAGAGGGTTGAATTCCACCTTGTTACCACCTCTTGCTTCAGCTGATGGCAGGGCATGTTCAGGAGTGTTTGCTGGCGCTCCAGTCTTCGGCACGCGGTGGCTGAATGCCGAAAGTGGCCCTCAATTTTTCGGGCCACTGACAGCATCTCCTGCATGCTCCTGTCATTTTTAAAAAAATTCTGCACCACCAAATTAATTGTATGTGCAAAACATGGGGCGTGCTGGAATTTGCCCACATGTAATGCACGCACAATATTGGTGGCGTTGTCCGATATCACAAATCCCCAGGAGAGTCCAATTGGGGTAAGCCAATCTGCGATGTTGTTCCTCAGTTTCCGTAAGAGGTTGTCAGCTGTGTGCCTCTTATGGAAAGCAGTGATACAAAGTGTAGCCTGCCTAGGAACGAGTTGGCGTTTGCGAGATGCTGCTACTGGTGCCGCCGCTGTTGTTGCTGCGGGAGGCAATACATCTACCCAACGGGCTGTCACAGTCATATAGTCCTGAGTCTGCCCTGCTCCACTTGTCCACATGTCCGTGGTTAAGTGGACAGTGGGTACAACTGCATTTTTTAGGACACTGATGACTCTTTTTCTGACGTCTGTGTACATTCTCGGTATTGCCTGCCTAGAGAAATGGAACCTAGATGGTATTTGGTACCGGGGACACAGTACCTCAAGCAATTCTCTAATTCCCTGTGAATTAACGGTGGATACTGGGCACACGTTTAACACCACCGCAGCTGCCAAGGCCTGAGTTATCCGCTTTGCATCAGGATGACTGCTGTGCTATTTCATCTTCCTCGCAAAGGACTGTTGGACAGTTAATTGCTTACTGGAAGTAGTACAAGTGATCTTCCGACTTCCCCTCTGGGATGACGATCGACTCCCAGCAGCAACAACAGCAGCGCCAGCAGCAGTAGGCGTTCCACTCATGGATCCATCAGAGGAATCCCAGGCAGGAGAGTACTCATCAGACTTGACAGTGACATGGCCTGCAGGACTATTGGCGTTCCTGTCTAAGGAGGAAATTGACACTGAGGGAGTTGGTGGTGTGGTTTGCGGGAGCTTGGGTACAAGAGGAAGAGGGGATTTAGTTGTCAGTGGACTGCTTCCGCTGTCACCCAAAGTTTTTGAACTTGTCAATGACTTCTGATGAATGCGCTGCAGGTGACGTATAAGGGAGGATGTTCCTAGGTGGTTAACGTCCTTACCCCTACTTATTACAGCTTGACAAAGGCAACACACGGCTTGACACCTGTTGTCCGCATTTCTGTTGAAATAATTCCACACCGAAGAGGTAATTTTTTTTGTAATTTGACCAGGCATGTCAATGGCCATATTCGTCCCACGGACAACAGGTGTCTCCCCGGGTGCCTGACTTAAACAAACCACCTCACCATCAGAATCCTCCTTGTCAATTTCCTCCCCAGCGCCAGCAACACCCATATCCTCATCCTGGTGTACTTCAACAGTGACATCTTCAATTTGACTATCAGGAACTGGACTGTGGGTGCTCCTTCCAGCACTTGCAGGGGGCGTGCAAATGGTGGAAGGCGCATGCTCTTCCCGTCCAGTGTTGGGAAGGTCAGGCATCGCAACCGACACAATTGGACTCTCCTTGGGGATTTGTGATTTAGAAGAACGCACAGTTCTTTGCTGTGCTTTTGCCAGCTTAACTCTTTTCATTTTTCTAGCGAGAGGATGAGTGCTTCCATCCTCATGTGAAGCTGAACCACTAGTCATGAGGAACATAGGAGAGGGCCTTAGCCGTTCCTTGCCACTCTGTGTCGTAAATGGCATATTGGCAAGTTTACGCTTCTCCTCAGACGATTTAAATTTAGATTTTTGGGTCATTTTACTGAACTTTTGCTTTTTGGATTTTACATGCTCTCTACTATGACATTGGGCATCGGCCTTGGCAGACGACGTTGATGGCATTTCATCATATCTGCCATGACAAGTGGCAGCAGCTTCAGCACTAGGTGGAAGTGGATCTTGATCTTTCCCTATTTTACCCTCCAAATTTTTGTTCTCCATTTTTTAATGTGTGGAATTATATGCCAGTAATATAACTGGAATTAGACGACAGTAATGTCTGGAATTAGATACCACTAGATAGATACCAGATACCACTGTGACTGGAATGATGACCTATGCACAGTGACAGGACACTACCACAGCACCCTATAGCAGCAAGATGCAGCACAAAACACTGTACTAGTATTAGTAATGTAGTATTACTAAGCACCACAAGACAATGAACAGTGATACTGAGCACTGATGATACTGAGCACTGATGATACTACGGAGAACTGACACTGAGCAGCACGATTAGCACAAGACACTGTACTAGTATTACTAATGTAGTATTACTGAGCACCACAAGACAATGAGCAGTAATACTGAGCACTGATGATACTGAGCACTGATGATACTGAGCACTGATGATACTGAGCACTGATGATACTACGGAGAACTGACTCTGAGCAGCACGATGCAGCACAAGACACTGTACTAGTATTACTAATGTAGTATTACTGAGTACCACAAGACAATGAGCAGTGATACTGAGCACTGATGATACTGAGCACTGCTGATACTGAGCACTGCTGATACTGAGCACCGATGATACTGAGCACCGATGATACTGAGCACTGATGATACTGAGCACTGATGATACTACGGAGAACTGACACTGAGCAGCACGATGCAGCACAAGACACTGTACTAGTATTACTGAGCAGCACAAGACAATGAGCAGTGATACTTAGCACTGATGATACTGAGCACTGCTGATACTACGGAGAACTGACTCTGAGCAGCACAAGACACTGTACTAGTATTAGTATTAGTGAGCAGCACAAAAGCACTCTGGAATTGTGACCCCCCAGATACCACTGTGACTGGAATGATGGTGACCGATGCACAGTCACAGGACACTACTACCACAGCACCCTACAGCAGCAAGATGCAGCACAAGAGAGACACTGTATTAGTATTACTGAGCAGCAATAAGCACTGATACTGAGCACTGATACTGAGATTTGCCACTGAGAGAATGTAGCCACGTCCTCTCTGTACCCTCTACACTGCACAAGTGAAAATGGCGGCGACGCGCGGCTCTTTATATGGAATCCGAATCTCGCGATAATTCGACAGCGGGATGATGACGTTTTGCCTTGTTCGGGTTTTCCGAGTCAGGCGGGAACAACCGAGCTTGGCTCGGACCCGTGTTTGACACGTGAAGTTCGGTAGGGTTCGGTTCTCAGAGAACCGAACCCGCTCATCTCTAGACTGAATGCACACTGATTGCAAGTACGACGCTGCAAAGACCTCCAGCCAAACCCACAATCACATCTGCGTATACTACGTCCCAATGGCAAATATAGGGCCTCATTCCGCATCAATTTAGCAAAATTGCAAATCGGACGATTACTGGACGACTGCGCATGTGCTGCATCCACATTGTGCGTGCGTGAAGGGCGTAACGCGATCACAGGCCCAGCAAAGTGTTTGTCGCATAGCAATTGACGGGGAGTGATCATTTGTGGGAGGTTACACGGCGTTTGTGGAGAATGGTTGGGAAATGCAGGCGGGTCACGGACACTTTTGGGGCGTGCATATGACGTCAGTTGCAGTGAATTGTGACCACAACCATGGTGCCAGCGCAACTGCAATCTCATTATTCTGACTAGCCTTGGGTCAACCGCATCTGCCGATGGTACTTGATTTCTGCACATGCATCACAATTATGTGTCTGCATACGCAAATTTGGGAATGCACTAGTGGGCGTCTTTTACCTTTCACTGGAACTTTAGCTGCTGCCATCCGTACTTCCACAGTCTGCGTAGCTCTCGAGCCTGTGCTATTGAAGTGATTGTATTCTCTGCAATCTGTTTCCCATATATTGTGGATGCAACGCCCACAACACGGCCACTGCACGCCCCACATTGCAGAAATTGCGGCCCGTCCCACTGGCACGTCTTCACCACTTCTTTAGATCATTGCTAAATGCGAACGCTACTGAGCTCGCAGATACCTAGTTAGGAACATGGAAACCAGACTTGCCGCGTGCGCACTGTCTGCTGTTTGGTTGTGTACTAGAGACAGGGCCGGACTGCCCATCTGGCACTTTTGGCAAATGCCAGAGGGACCGATCGGCCATTCCTGTCACACAGAGAGCTGAGAAGACCGTGCACAGCACAACCTCCGGCTCTCTGGTCTGGCCACTCTCCCTCCCGTCTCTATGGTCGACAGTAAGTAGATCGACATGGTTTCTAGGTCGATAGGGACTCTAGGTCGACCAATTGGTCTTACTGTCGACCAATAGTGAGCGACCTAGACATTGTTGACCTACGTGTGGTCAACCTAGAGACAGGAAACCGTTTAATTAATACAAAAATTAGTTGTGTATATTGGTCAAAAACATCCATATTTCTTTACGTGGCGATGGTACACGCCTTGCGTAAAATCCCGGGATCCCGCCGAGAACCGGACCCGCTCATCTCTACACATGTGCAGTGCGCCGATAATCGCTGACTGCGCAATAATTTGCATTTGCAACTGATGCTGAATGAGGGTCTATATCGTGGACACGTGTCCAAAAACAATACACGCTCCCAACTACAACACCTGATAATTAAACAGTTATAATACTGAGTACTTTTAATGCAGATTACAGGATGCGATAACAACGCTATAAACATCAGTCGTAGGTTCTGCTAATGTTGGACCAGCGATGGCGCCCATAGCACCTAATGCCCTAAATGCCTCTTATCATACGCTGGACACATGAAAGCAGCCCAGATACTGTTTCAGCGCAGTCGTATTTTATTCTCTGGAGCGTAAAAACGCTGTAAAATCCATTTGTTATTGACAAAGCACAATACAATACAACTAAGTATAGACAGAGACTCCGTCCTCTGGGCGCTCGTCGTGTTGGGTGATCATTTAGTACATTCATGTAGGACAGGTGTCTTACGATGCAGCACTTATTACGGAACGCTCTCTGTCTCTATGTTCCGTCTCCTATTTATTGCTTTATTGATTACTGGTGAGCGTCCTGACAATAGAAGTCATCTTCCAGGCGCACGTTTGTGAAAGTCACAGAAAGAAAATGTTGTTTCAGCATTTTCTATTTTTTATATATATATCCGCGTTCTGACCATCATGGTGAAAAATGAATCAGTCAACAGCTTTTCGCCCCTTATCATTCAAGCAAAGTTGTATTTTGGCACTTGCGCTTCGCACACGTTGCTTCTGTTCCTGAAAACAAAGGAAAATATTTGATTTACGGCCTCTCTCGTAGCACTCAAGCAAATTACACAGAGCGGGCAGCTGACACACATTGGCACTCTCTGTGACAATACAGCCATTTAGCCGAGCCAAACAAAGGAGAGACGAACGGCTTTTTTCCTGCCGCTAATGATACACAACGTGAATACCAGCGGCAATATTACATCACGTGTGCTGAGGTCACCGGCCACTGGGGCTAATTCAGACCTGATCACTCGCTAGCGTTTTTTGCAGCGCTGCGATCAGATCAGAACTGCGCATGCGTATGGACCGCAATGCGCATGCGTGTCGTACGGGTACAAAGCGGATCGTTGCTGTGCGATGGGTTTTATGAAGAATCCATTCACACAGCCGATCACAGGAGATTGACAGGAAGAAGGCGAATGTGGGTGGCAACTGACCGTTTTCTGGGAGTGGTAGGAAAAAACGCAGGCGTGTCCAAGCGTTTGCAGGGCGGGTGTCTGACGTCAATTCTGGGCCCGGACAGGCTGAAGTGATCGCAGCAGCTGAGTAAGTTCTGGGCTACTCAGAAACTGCACAAATATTTTTTGTACCACCCGGCTGCACATACGATCGCACACTTGCAAAGCAAAAATGCTCTCCTCTATAGGCGGCGACTATCTGCTCACGGCAGTGCAAAAAAACCCTAGTGATCGATCAGGTCTGAATTAGCCCCACTGTGCGAAACGGCTACGTCTTCCGATAGAGCATCCTGGGTAATGCATTCCGAGACGCAGTACATGCCATGTTTTCTATCGCCTGCTCTTACTGGGCTGTTCCTCTATTATATCTCACCTAGGGACTATTCGTGATCAAGCCCCAAAGGTCCTGTTAATTAGGTATCCATCTTGCTGCAAATTGCGGTCACATATACCGAAGTACTGGAGCAAATCAGAACTACTCAGCTGCAGGACAGAATACTCACAGAGAGGGCCGGAGGAGGCAGAGAAATCCGAATGGGATCTGAAGATGGTGTAAGTTCCTGCAACCAAACCCTGAAAACTTTCAGCCATTGTAGCTTGATGAATATGAGCGGCCACCGTCTCACCCATACACTGGTCTCTGACCCCTTTCCGATGCTCTGTCCCGCACCACCCACCCGCTCCTTCACCTAAATGCCAACCTGCGCACTCCTTCCTGTCCAATACTTACTACCTTTACTGGCCGCTCAGCAGGGCCTCTCCTCCTCTACTCTGGCACTGGGGCTGGCCCGTCACCCTAGCAGTCGGAGCCATTGGGGTCAATAAAAAGTGCAATGTAAAATCTTTTATTTGCGGAAACCACCAGGGGTAATAATTACTCTAATACTGTAGTACTCTGAACCTTAGCCAGTGCTATAGGAAAACTATTGGGCCTTACTTTAATTAAACTATGCAATCTCAATAATGCAGTATACAAATACTTCTATAATAATGAAATAATCTGGATACTCTACTCTTCACAGAACTTCAGTCATGTACTGACACGTGACTGAAGGCCCTACAGAAACACACACTATGGCCTTTATACATTTAAGATATAGGTGTAATCACATAAAAGACCTGGTATTGCAGCAAAGTACATTCATAAAATGCTATACATAACATTCACTATAAATAATGCAATATAAGGCAAACAAAATTCACAATAAATCGGCAATTACTGTCCCGTAAGGATATCTAACCTTTGTAGATTAAGTTCTAGTATAGAACAGGTTAATTTAAGAATTATACATTGGCCAGCTCTTGCATTGGTGCACATAGAAAATAGATAAACGTGGGGGGAGGAGGTAAGTGTTATTTAGGTGGCTCAGTATAGACGGAGTGTCTCTATAAATAGATGCAATGGGCAGTCCCGTAAATCTGGTATGGCATAAGCTGGATACTGTTCCAGAAAACGGAGTGTCAGTACTGCTGACACTTACGGGAACACAGTCTTGCAGAAATAATGTACGAGGATACTGTACTTTTGTTAGCACATACAGGCAGCAACAGACTGAAGTGTATTTTATACACACTGTGAAGTAGCGCAGGGGTCTGTACTTGCTGCACAGCTTGTAAACTCAGTGATTTTCTCCCAACCCGACCTCTTCGCTCTTCACAAGACCTGCGTCTCTCATCCACACGCATTACTCGCTCCCACTCACGATTGCAGGTCTTTCATCGGGCTGCACCCACTCTGTGGAATGCTCTACCACGCACAATAAGACTCTCCTCTAGTCTCCAAACCTTCAAGCAATCCCTGAAAACTCACCTCTTCAGGCAACTTATCACATTCTAGAACCGCCCACATAACTTTCATAAACCTTCCTATCAAATTGCATCCACTCTGTACAGTCCACACATATCCTCACATGTCTTCTCACTCTTCACTTCCCTTCTTCTCAAACCTTGGTTCATCATTGCTGTATGACCATATCATACAGCCCACTAAGAACCTTTGCAATCTGGCGAACAACTATGCAATAGATAGCACCTATCCTTGTGTATCCATGCCTATTTCCCTATAGATTGTAAGCTTGCGAGCAGGGCCCTCCTACCTCTATGACTGTTTGTTATCACCCAGTTTTGTTATATCATTGTTATTTCCAATTGTAAAGCACAACGGAATTTGCTGCGCTATATAAGAAACTGTTAATAAATAAATAAATACATTTTTGGGAACAGCTTTACTGCAGACAGTGAGGGCTGGTTGAATATCTATGTACTACAATACACAGTTTCATGGATGCAGAATGTACAGGGGTGTAGGTGAGGGGTTAAGTTGTGTCCATTGACTGTTAGATCAGTGTACACACGTGTGGGGTAGCAGCTCAAGTTGGATACCCATGAGGGTTGGATACACAGACCGGTTCCATGTCACTCTGGTAGCTGTTCAGTGTGACTCTGCGCTCCTGGGTCCCAGCACCTGCTGTAGCCTCCCTGCAGGCACTCCTTCGTGTTTCTCTGCACCTGCGGATCCTCAGCGAACTATACAATTTCAGCTGTGTCCGGCTCAGTCTGCGGTATTGGCCCCAGCTCTCTCTCCTTGTCAGCGGTGGCTCCAGTTTTCATACAGCAGCATCTGACACTACATGTGGCCTCCCACAGCAGCAGCACTCCTGCTTCAAACTATTGAAAATGTCACTGCCAAAATGGCTGCTGACTTAGAGGAGACAGTTATTAAAGATACTAGAGTATCATAACTGTCTCATCTGAGGCAGTGGACATTTTGGGAGGGACATTTTCAATAGAGCGCTGCTTCCGGGTGGTAGCAGAGAGACGGGAATGGATGGTGGCAGACGGCAGCATACGCGACCCAGGCCCTCCCCTCTGTCAGAGAGGCCAGGCCCGGGCAGCTGTGCCCCCAGTACCCCCCTGATGGCGGCCTTGCCACTGGGTATTGCTGCCTCCCATGTACAGTATCTACGTGCATCACCAACCAGTGTCTGCAGGCAGGGCAGTCAAGAGCCGGACTGGGCCCAGGTACTTTTCAAGGGGCGTGGCCTAATCACAGGAGGTGTGGTCATGAATCCTTAGAAAAAAATACTGAAAAAATAGTATTTTAAGTACCTCCATGGCCACACTGCAGCCCAGTACACAGCAGCGTGTGGTGGGCTAAGGAGAAGGCTGAAGCTGCTGCTGCCAGGTAAGGGGGAGGAGGCCTGTGCCCCTACTGGACCCTCACTGGGCCCCTCCATCAGACCTGGGCCCGGGTAATTTGTACCCTCTCCCCCCCTCTCTCGGCGCCACTGTCTGCAGGGTCCTAGAGCCCGGCAGCGGCCACTGTTGCTGAGTATCACACTAGGCTTTTTTTGTTACTTATGAAGAGAAACCTTATCAAGCCTTACAGTTCCTACACTCAACCTCCAGCCTCAACCAACCCACGGGACCTGCTTCAAGTCTAAAAGATCCACCAGTTGTGTCTTGGAGAAGTGGACAGCTTCTATCTAGCATTTATCAAGTAAACTCTGTAAAACGATAGGTGGAACCTAATTGATTGCTGTCTTATTGTGTACTGATCTGTGACTTACCTGGCCACATATTAATATACTAACTTCATGGCTGAAGACAAAGACCTGTGTAGATGCAATAACAAACATAAAAAGGTACAAATGTCACACATGAAATAAAAACGTTAATGTCTCCTTATTCCTATGACTTATTTAAGATTTCTGAAAAGATAAAAGAATTCTGGCACATTTATACTATAATTTATACTTTATTAAAATATGCAATAATAAATCCATTTAATAAACAATAACAGTGAGAATAATGTGATAAACGCAACACACTTTGCAATTTATAATTCTGGACTAATTCTAATTAATTTATTTACAAAGAGCCACATTTTGCACAGCGCCAAATGCTGTGTCTATTTACATTAATAAATTGTCATTATATTGTTAATCTAAGCAGAAGTTTTGTATCACACTGTACAAAGGATTTATTCAGTTTTAAGATTCAAAAACAGCTGTGATCCAATCTGAATAATTCAGCAATTTTATTTTATTTCAATGTTTGCCAACAACAGATAAAAGTATCTCTAGTAGAAGATATACATATATAAATGTGGAACAAAATTGCAAGTAGACAAAATGTAAATATAAAAGTTTCCAGACACTTCAGACAGAACTTTACTGTCTCCCCCCCCCCCCCCCCCCCCCTCTCCACCACTTGTTACTTGGTTAATGTTCCAGCCAAATATCAGTAATGTTTAATTCTTAGTCATTTTCATTTGCAACAGTTCAAGTTCAAAATCTGCAATAAATAGATAGACAGTGTATGAATTACAACTATAAAACCTGCAAATCCAAAGTACTAATAGTATATAGGGGCAGAGGAAACAGAGCAGCGTACGATGTCACAGAACAGGAAATGATTGTGTAATGCACTGTTGGAGCCAGCGGCCAGGCCAGCCGAGATGTAAGTATGACATACTGTATGACATAAGAACAGGGGCAGGTTGGGATGGAAACCAGCTCGGGAAAATTTATGGGAGCAGCCCTAATGGGGGTGGAGTCTGTTACGGGGTGGGATCCTAATTCTGAGGCAGTTGCAGCCTTCCTTATCTTTTTTTGCTGAAGTTTTGTCTATGACTTTGGGGTCATACAGTCTGCCCCTGCCACCGGTGCTGTGTTCATGCAGGGGGGCTTCTACGTGGTTGGGGGATGAGGTTGGAGTGTGCATCACCCTACCCAGTGTTTTATATTATATATATATATATATATATACATGCCTATATATGTGTGTATCTATATGTATGTATGTATGTATATATATATATAGAGAGAGAGAGACCACTCCAAAGGTGTGTGTGTGTGTGTGTGTATATATATATATATATATATATATATATATCCATTCTCCATACATCTATTATACAGCCAGACTGTACCAGCTGTCAGGAAGGCACCGGAGCACTTTCACTGAAAAGCCGACATTAGGAGAGTGCCGGACCCAGCTCTTTGAGTGTATATATATATATATATATATATATATATATATATCCATGCAAGCAGAGGCACTCAACAGACTGATAAGGTAAACGTACAGCCTTTATTACGGTTTTGGACCGAAATAAAGGCTGTACGTTTACCTTATCAGTCTGTTGAGTGCCTCTGCTTGCATGGATATACAAAGGACTTCACACATCCTGAGATGGCACCACAGCAAGTAATTTTTCCCTGCAAGGAGTGCCGAGCCTGACCGCTGCATATATATATATATATATATATATATATATATATATATAAATGCTGTATAGTCTGTGCGTCTCCGTTAAGAACAGCAGGGATTAAGGGAACCAGTGTAGTATTGTAGGATGGGTTCACATTACTATTTTGGGGGGAGAGGTAGGTTTAGGCTGCAGGGATGTTAGGCTGCAGTTTTAGTCTGCAGGGGTGGGAGGGTTAGGCTGAGGATAGGGGTGTTAGGGTTAGGCACCCCTGGAGAGGGTTAGGATTAGGCTGCGAAGGGGGGAGGGTTAATGGGGTTAGGCATCAGGGTTAGTTTACTTAATTATCAAGTGTTGGGATTTTAATCTCTGGGATGCCGCTGTCAGTATTTTGACAGCCGGCATCCCAAGCGCCAGGATATCATATGTAATATATATATATATATATATATATATATATGTGTGTGTATATATGTATAGAACAGGTAGTCCGGCATTCACAAATTCATGCAACACAGGTAACTTGCTGGGGCGCCCTCCTTAAAATGTAAAGAAGTCAGACTTGAAAAAAACAAGTCTGACGATGGGGTTTCACCACGAAACGACGTAGGAATAAAGGACTTCATTTAATCGGTTTTTCAAGTCTGTGGAGTGACACCTTATTTCCTCTACTATATATATATATATATATATATATATATATACACACCGTATACCTTTCCCTAATAATAACCCCTAACCTTAACCCACACTGGTAAATCAACCCTAATATCCTATCCCTAATACCCTAACCCCAAACTAACCCTAATACCTTAACCCAAACCAATTTATCAGGCGGTTACCTGAGGGCTTGGTATTTTGCCAGGGGCGGGGTTTGCTGACCATTTGCCTAGGGTGCTGAGAAACCTTGCACCGGCCCTGGTCATACTTACATACATCGCCGCCCCTCGTAGCGATGTTGATCGCATATGTACTAACATATGCAATTAACATCGCAATGCGGTGACGGAGGCCCCCCGCGATACCTGTGAGGTGGTGTGCGGGGGGTCTCCGTCACCTCCCCGGGCTTTTCACCTGCTCCCCTGCCGGGAACAAGGCAGCAGGCTGCCCCCGACGCCTCCTCCTCCTCCCCCCTGCAGCCGGAAGGACCTCCGGCTGAGTTGCTTGGGGGAGGAGGAGATTGACTTCCGGGACCAGGCTGCCTGGAGGAAGGTATACAGCATGACATGTTGATGCCGGCCCGGAGGCACCAAAATGGGACTTTTTGCATTGCGCCGGACAGTTTAGTCGGTGACCCGACTGCTTTGGGAGCGATCAGTGTGAAAACATGTGACATTTGTATATCGCCCCTGCAAACTCCTGTTACTTTAGATGGGAGATAAGGGGCGGCAACATTTGAATTTCGCCCTTTATATCCTGGGTCCAGGCACCCCTAAGCCGCTTGCCCCCATAACATTGACACTCCTTGCACAGAGCTGTCTTTTACATTGGACATAATGTGCAGTTGCCTATGGCACCAAAAATTATAGGGGCCCTGCCCACCCGTGGATATCACCAAGGGCAAAGCAGGATTTTTTTTTGGGGGGGGGGGGGGGGGTTCCAGAGATATATAATTATATATATATATATATATATATATCACAGAGCGAGAGAGAAAGGCAAAGGGGGACAGAGAGTGGGAGGCATGGGGAAGAAAGAGAGGCATGGGGGAGAGAGAGGCATGGGCACAGAGAGTGGCATGGGGTAGAGACAGAGAGAGAGAGGGAGCATGGGGAGTGAGACAGAGCAAGAGATGCATGGAGAGAGAGAGGGGCACAGAGGAGAGAGAGGGGGGCATGGGGAGATCGAGTGGTAGTGCAGGCAGGGGGCAGGATGTAGGTAGTAGTAGGAAGGGGCAGGATGGGAGTAGTAGTGCAGAGCAGGGGGCAGGATGTAGGTAGTAGTGGGAAGTAAGGGGCAGGATGGGAGTAGTAGTGCAGAGCATGGGGCAGAATGTAGGTAGTAGTGGGAAGTAAGGGGCAGGATGGGAGTAGTAGTGCAGAGCAGGGGGCAGGATGTAGGTAGTAGTGGGAAGTAAGGGCAGGATGGGAGTAGTAGTGCAGAGATGGGGGCAGAATGTAGGTAGTAGCGGGAAGTAAGAGGTAGGATGGGAGTAGTAGTGGGAAGCAGGGGGAAAGCTTGGTGTAGTAGTCATGAGGTAGAATGGGAGTAATAGTGCATAGAAGGGGGCAGGCTGGGAGTAGCAGTGTGGGAGAACGAGAGATGTTGGGGTGAGAGAGACATGGAGAGAGAGCGAGATGTGGGGAGAGAGAGTGGGAGGGGTAGAGTGAGATGACAGAGAGACACAAGGGACAGATAGGGATTGAAACCTGCAAGGCTGCATGCTGCTCCACAGTCACACGATTAGCTGCAATGTCCAGTTCTCGCCTCCTCTGCCTTCTGAGATGAGTTCCTTGTGCGGCCACACTGCTGTCACTCACTGTCTGACTGCGGGCCACGCGGTGCTTTACTGTCTGACAGTGGCCGCGGCTACCCACCGGAAATCCCGCTGCGCCAATTTGTCCCCATCAGAATAGAAGACAGGCCGCTGTGCCCGCCCACCTGCACCACCCAGCAGATCACACGCGGCTGTCAGCTCCCGGCTCTGAGTGGGAGCTGGGAGATGCATGCTGCAGTTCCCCCAACGACGTTACCATGATTGGGGCATACCCAGCTGCAGTGCCGGCTCCTCGATTCAACAAATAAAAAAATCAGTCAGCTGCGCCGATATATCCAGGTACTCGTAAACCCCCCCTGTGTGCGCGTATGATCACAGCCACCAGGATTAATAGTACCGCCCCTACCACTGAAAGTAACCATCACTGCCACCCATTGTATGTATGTATATATATATATATATATATATATTGTGCTTTAGTGATAGCATTACTGTGTCACACAAACACACACACAGACACACACAGACACTATATATCCATATATACATATACTATATATCCATATATATTTATAACTAACTTACTTAACATGTACCAGTGGGGTCAGCAGGATGAGAAGCCACACCAGAGAGCCAGGTCACTGTCACTGATGGGATTGGGAGCCAGGTGTATCTCTTTGCAGTGCAATTCACGGGTATGTGGATAGGGGGCGGGGCCAAATGCAACAATAGGTGGGACTTAAATTGGGGTCCGTGGCTGCTGTCTTTGTGGAATATAAAACATTTTGGTTTGTCAGGGATGGATTGGTGGGGAAGGTGGGGAGAGGGGGGCGGGCGTTTGGTAAGTCCCCCTGGCTGCAGCTGCTGCCAGCATCGTGTGAAAAGACAACGGACATCCTTTATTTTTTTAAGTGTCTCAGCGGCGCCCTCCAGTGGCTGGCGCTCTAGGCAGCTGCCTAAAGCTGCCTAGTGGTAGCGCCGGCCCTGGGAGGAGGTGGTGGGTTGCGGCAGCCGGCGTTAAGAAGCCCCTAGGCTTCTATAGGGTATCACCATCCAAAGATGGCGATACCCTCAGGGGCGAAAATGCGGCGGACGGGTGTTAGTACATACGAAAATGCGATAAAACCCCTGAAAACGGGGGTTTTATTGCATTTTCCCTTTAGTACATCCCGCCCTATGTACTAAGCCTTGGAGAGAGATAAAGTGTATGAAGATAAAGGGGTCTATTTACTAAGCCTTGGATGGAGATAAAGTCGCTGGAGATAAAGTACCAGCTAATCAGCTCCTAGCTGTCATTTTTCAAATGCAGCCTCTGAGATGGCAGTTAGGAGCTGATTGGCTGGTACTTTATCTCCATCCAGGGCTTAGTAAATAGACCCCCATAGTACCAACCAACCAGCTCGTAACTGTAATTACACTGCCTGGAGGTTAGGTTTAGGCAGGAGAAGGGGGGTTAGTGTTGGGGAGCAGGGACGGGAAGGATAGGGTTAAGGACCGGGGAGGCTGGGTTAGGGTTAGGCACTTAGATGGGGAGGGAGGGTTAGGCAGTGGGGAAGGGAGGGTTAGGGTTAGATTTAGGCACCGGGGAAGGGAGGGTCAGGGTTAGGCACCGGGGAAGGGAGGGTTAGGGTTAGGCACCGGGGAAGGGAGGGTTAGGGTTAGGCACCGGGGAAGGGAGGGTTAGGGTTAGGCACCGGGGAAGGGAGGGTCAGGGTTAGGCACCGGGGAAGGGAGGGTTAGGGTAGGGAAAAGGTGAGGGTAAGGGGGATTAATGGGGGGCTTTTCGGGATTCTGGTGGACGGGATGCCACTGTCGGTATCCTGAAAGCCGGCATTCCGTCCATCGGCAAATCATACTGAACCAGCAGTTAAGAGCCAGTTGGCTGGTACTTTATCTCTCTCCACTTTATCTCTCTCCAAGGCATAGTACATAGACCCTTTATGCTAATGCCGCTACAATGGCCTTCCCTGGTGTACATCCATGCGTCCCAATATGCAAGGACTGAGACGCCCCTGTCAGCGTGTACAGACACTGAAATCACATTTTGTGCGTCCACAAGTGAAACCACTTTCAGCCACCCACCCGTGTCACTCCAGTAACCCACCCATACTATGTTACATCTGCATCTGATTGGCTGATCCCCTGTAACTGCCCAGGAATGGGCAACACAATTCTAATACACCTCTTGCCGCGTGGGTCTGAGTCTGTGCTGCAGCTCTGTATGACACCATTGGGACACAGGCGTGGTGCAAATCAGAACCCTGCACAGATGAAAAACATTGCACAAGGCAAAAATACAACACATTGGCACCCACAGGAACACAATAAGGGGCCAGGGGGCTAGGGTGGGCAGAACATGCTTTTAGGGCTGAGCTGTGTGATGTGATGTGATGTGAGGAGGGGAATGGAGGCAGCAGGAAGTCACAGTTATAGCGTGGAATGAGTAGGGTTCCCCTGCAGCACAGAGTATATCAGGAGATGAGTGATGTGTCAGTGAGGACAGGGCAGCATGTGACAGGGGCAGTGACATGATGTGAGGAAGGGAATGGAGGCAGCAGGAAGCCACAGAGTGAGAATTGTATAGTGGGAGGAGCAGGGTCCCCAGCAGCACAGAGTATATCAGGAGATGAGTGGTGTGTCAGTGAGGACAGGGCTGCATGTGACAGGGGCAGTGACATGATGTGAGGATGAGAATGGAGGCAGCAGGAAGCCACAGACTGAGAGTTGTATAGTGGGAGGAGCAGGGTCCCCAGCAGCACAGAGTATATCAGGAGATGAGTGATGTGTCAGTGAGGATATGGCTGCATGTGACAGGGACAGTATTAACACTTTCAGTTATTGCAGTCCACACTTTACTAAAGGTTCTGTCAATTAGTACTAACCTACCTTACTTGCATGCATCCTCAATCACTCCTAGTACCTGTTCATCTACTTTGGCATTGTCCTCACACTTACATTCTCCAAGTCATCAAATTCAACTGTTTCCCACAGGACCCATCCTTCTAGGACTCACCGACTTGACACTGCTGTCTCTCTTACCTGTTTTTGCAGCTTTGACTGTGCGCTTCTGCTGTGTCTCACTCTGTGTTGATTTTGATGCTGTGTTTGGAAAATTGGTCTAAAGTATTCACCTAGTTAAAATATCAATTGAAAAAAAGTACACAGGGAGAGATTTATAAAATCTTATAGAGAGATAAAGTACCAACAAATTAGCTTCTAGGTATCCCTTTCAAGCACAGCCTGTAACATGACAAATGCTGATTATGTGTTTTAAAAGGTTAGGATGCCCAAGAGTCTAGCAGTTGAATTCAAAGGAATCCTGTTTCTGTCTATGCTGGGGCTAACATCCCCTCTTTGAAGAAACCTGAGCTAGAGATAGGAAGATGGGTGCAGCGTGGACTGAAAAAGTTAACAAAGGTGGAGGCCTGGGAGCAGCTGCTAGAGGGATACAAGTCAGATGCTCCCAGACTAAAGCATCCATTACTTGAAGAGAAGTTATTTGACTGCGGTTTATACCAATCTATTCTCTTCCACAGCAAGAAAAATTGGCCTTGTTAGTAAGTAACCTTTATTCTGATTTTCCCCTTTATTTTCTTGAAACTAATTAAAAATTATAACCTATATGGAATTCTTATTAACTGTTTTGATAATTAAGCTTTGGAAATATGTTTCGGATTAAATACATTTAATCTAGCGTATTCTCCATGATTCTTATTGAGCTTGCGAACCTGTGAAGTACCTATGTGTAATTAAGTGTGAAATATTAATATTTGTTCAGAGATTGTAAAGACTCCATTATTTTCTTTCATGGTGCAGAAAAATTGTGTATTGAGCAGTGAGTGACTGAGGTGCACACCGTCATGACCCAGATGTCCTAGATTGTGGTATCTGTGGGCAGGCTGGAATTGTGACATGGGCCAATTCAGAAATTGACTAGTGTGGGGAGAATAGATAGATTTGAGTATTATCTGCTTACAGATGATACTGAAATCCAAAGAAACGTGTTTGCCAAGAGACATGGGGGGTCATTCTGACCTGATCGCACGCTAGTTTTTTTTGCAGCGCTGCGATCAGGTCACAACTGCGCATGCATATGCACTGCAATGCGCAGGTACGTCGTACGGCTACAAAGCGGATCGTTGCTGTGCGATGGATTTAACGAAGAATCCATTCGCACAGCCGATCGCAAGGAGATTGATAGGAAGAAGGCGTTTGTGGGTGTCAACTGACCGTTTTCTGGAAGTGTTTGGAAAAACGCAGGCGTGTCCAAGCGTTTGCAGGGCAGGTGTCTGACATCATTTCCGGCCCAGGACAGGCTGAAGTGATTGCAAGGGCTGAGTAAGTTCATAGCTACTCAGAAACTGCACAAAATGTTTTTGCACAGCACGGCTGCACATGTAATCGCACACTTGCAAGGCTAATATACAGTACACTCCTCTGTGGGCAGCGACTATGCGTTCGCATGGCTGCTAAAAACAGCTAGCGAGCAATCAACTCGGAATAACCCCCATGGCATAGATTGAGAAAAGCAGAAGACCGAATACGGAGCCTCTTGGTAGTCCAACTGATAGAGGTAGCGAGGAGGAGGTGGATTCAGAAATGCAAACACTGACAGAGCGATTAGATAAGTAGAAAGAGAACATGAAGTGTACCCTGAAGACCTAGGGATGTAATGTTTGTATGAGAAAAGAGTGGTCACAGTGTCATATGCCACAGAGAGATCTAGAAGAATAAGAAGCGAGTGATGGCCTTTAGACTTAGTGGTGACCAGACCAATCACTTCTTTAGTCGGTGCTGTCTCTGTGGAGTGTTGCAAATGAAAGCCTGACTGACGAAAGTCCAATAAGTTGTGGGAGTGAAGAAAGTGTGTGAGGGGAGTGTAGACATTGACAAGTCTCTCGAGAAGCTTGGAGGAGCATGGGAGCTGAGAGATAGGATGGTATTCTGAGAGTTACTGTAGGGTCAGAATTTTGGGGCAGATGTATTAACCTGGAGAAGGCATAAGGAAGTGATAAACCAGTGATATGTGCAAGGTGATAAATGCACCAGCCAATCAGCTCCTAACTGTTGATTTACATATTGGAGCTGATTGGCTGGTACGTTTATCACCTTGCACATATCACTGGTTTATCACTTCCTTATGTCTTCTACAGGTTAATACATCTGCCCCTTTGTCCTTTCAGAAAGGAGTAATCACTGCATGCTTGGACAGGGATGGAAAGATACCAGTAGAGACAGAGAGACATTACAAATTTTAGTTAAGGTTGGGATGACCACAGGAGACAGAGCTCAGTGATTTCTGAGGGTATATGATAAACAGGAGAGATAGTAGAGTAGGAGGATGAGAAGAGTGTAGATACTTCATCTTCATTTGTGGGATCAAGTGAAAAGAAGGTGTCAGAAGGTTCAGGTTGAGAACTGAGCAGGTCGCTGGCAGAGGAAGAGCTTACCGTTTCATTTCAGATCTTATCAGTCTTGTCCTTCAAACTGGAAGCAAGATCTGCAGTTGCTGAGTGCCCGTGGTGTGCACACAGCCAAGGATCCCATATCATCATATTACACTACTGTTCCAGACACTACATTACTTTTTATGCATGTATTATAGAGGGCAGCCTATGATGAGGATATTGGATGTTTGCATTTGTCAGAGGACAATAAAACAACAATTTATCCAGAAAATTGTTTGTTCTTTTTCTGTTTTACGACATCCACAAACCAGGATCTGGCTGTGAAAGAATATTGCTCTGGTTTAACATTGCTGTTTATTCTTACAGTATGTAATGTGGATTTATTACGCTACGACCACACAGTTATGTCCTTTACTATGATGTGTCCATTGTTTTTATAGAAGCTATAATAGGTAGGGAGCACCGGTTATTAAATCAATTCTTTTACCTATTTTTTATTATTTTCCAAACTACATTGTTTTAAACCATACTTTTTATTGCATTTTCATTTCCGCTGAGATCTGAGCGCCGCAGCAGACAACAAATTCAGTAAAAAAACAAACAATCTGGAAGCAAATAATTATCAAGCTGTGATCATCTGACAGGCCGCAGTTGTGGCCGCTGCAGCGAATGGTATTTCACATTCGTGCGCAGATACGCGGCAGCGCACATAGGGAAAGACACAGTCTCGTCGCAGGTCTGTGGTCATCCCTTATGATAGGAAGTAAGCTCCTGAAAGGTTATTTACTACATTGCTTAGGAAACACAGTGACGCGTATTTTATTAACCCTAACAACATATCACTATAGGCAGATTCTCCGGAGGCCTTTATTTTTTTTATGAAACAAAAAATTGTTCTAGTCTAGTCTTTTTTTAAGAAGGATACGGCCATGGATTCCCGTATTTTTTTTTCATAAACCCCAATCAGTACCCCGGCCTGTAAGAGCTCTTTATGGCCCTGGGAATTGTATAAATACTATCACATATTAGGCATTGGGAGGAGTTTTCAAGGAAGTGGGGGAGGGAGACGCGGCTATATTTATTATTTCTTTTTTAACAGTTCCTTACCTAGCGCAACAAATTCCATTGCACTTTACAATTGGACACAAGGATAACACAAAACTGGGCAAAAATAAACAGTCATGGAGGACGGAGGGCCCTGCTCACAAGTTTACAATCTATAGGGAAATTGGCATTGATACACAAGGATAGGTGCTACCTATTGCACAGTTGTCCAGCAGATTGCAAAGGTTCTAGGTGGGCTGCATGATATCACATCACAGCAATGATGAACCAGGGTCAGGAGGACGGGAGAGTGAAGAAAGAGAAAATATGTGGAGGATATCTGTACTGTACAGTGGGGATATCATTGGATAGGAAAGCTTATGAAGGTTAAGTGAGCGGTTGTGGAATTTGATAAGATTGTCTGAATAGGTGAGTTTTCAGGGAACGCTTGAAGGTTTGAAACCCTAACCTCCACTCCTGCAACCTAACCCTATCCCTCCCTCATCCCATAGACTAACACTACCCACCTCTCTTGTAGACTTTGCCTAAGTTCAGAGGGAGAGCTGATTCACTAGTGATACTGGGTGAGAATGTTCCAATTATTACATATGCTAATTGTTACTCCCCTGTACAAGCTTCTATGAGTTATGTACAGTACATGCATAAAGGACACTGGTCTTATTCCCAACCAACTACCAATCGATGCAACATGTACTTTCAGTCATTAATTGATGGGAAAAAAACTGTTCACTTAAATAATAATTTCCTCTTGCTATTGATGTGTTGGGCTATACTGTTAATTAACTGATTCCTAGTTTAGGGGGCTCTAGGCTAATATGTGACCATCTACTTTAAATTTTGAATAGAATCCTTAGCATTTGGGTTCCCTGTATTTATAAATATCTTTGAAACATATACAGTATATATATCAATAAAGAGATCTTTTTACTACTGCTGATCCAGTGTTTTGTTGAAACTGTAATTGCAGTAGATTCTATCACAAAATATTTAACTTTCTCTTGATTACCCATCTGTATCGGATTTAATTATTACACCAGATTGTGGAATAAATATTGTTATTATATTGTGTCTGAACTATGACCTTCATTCCGAGTTGATCGCTCGCTAGCTACTTTTAGCAAACGCATAGTCGCCGCCCACGGGGGAGTGTATTTTCTCTTTGCAAGTGTGCGAACGCCTGTACAGCCAAGCTCTGCAAAAACACTTGGTGCAGTTTCTGAGTAGCTCTGGACTTACTCAGCCGCTACGATCACTTCAGTCTTTTTGGTGCTGGAATTAACGTCAGACACCCGCCCTGCAAACACCTAGACATGCCTGCATTTTTCCAAAGACACCCCGAAAAGGGTCAGTTGCCACCCACAAACACCCACTTCCTGTCAATCTCCTTGCGATCGGCTGTGCGAACGGATTCTTTGTTAAATCCATCGCTCAGCAATGATCCACTTTGTACCTGTACGACACGCATGCGCATTGTAGTGCATACGCATGCGCAGTAGAGACCTGATCGCAGCGCCGCGAAAAATGGCAGCGAGCGATCAACTCGGAATGACCCTGTGTCAGGGAAATTCTTGCCTCTCTGCTAGGGTGTGGTATAGTGATGAGCTGTTGCTGAAAGAAGACTGCCCCACGAAGGTAATGTGCACTACACTATGGGGGTCGTTCCGAGTTGATCGCTAACTGAAAATGTTTGCTGCACTGCGATGATGCAAAAAAAGGCACTTCTGCGCATGCGTATGCGGCGCAATGCGCACGTGCGATGTACTTTCACAACGACCGATGTAGTTTCACACACGGTCTAGCGAAGCTATTCAGTCGCACTGCTGGCCGCAGAGTGATTGACATGAAGTGGGCGTTTCTGGGTGTCAACTGGCCATTTTCAGGGAGTGTTCGAAAAAACGCAGGCGTGCCAGGAAAAACGCAGGCGTGGCTGGGCGAACGCAGGGCGTGTTCGTGATGTCAAAACAGGAACTAAACAGTCTGAAGTGATTGCTAGCGTCGAGTAGGTCTGAATCTACTCTGAAACTGCACAAAATTATTTTGTAGCCGCTCTGCGATCCTTTCGTTTGCACTTCTGCTAAGCTAAAATACACTCCCAGTGGGAGGTGGCATAGCGTTCGCACGGGTACTAAAAACAGCTAGCGAGCGATCAACTCGGAATGACCCCCTATATCACCATTACCATATTGGGGTAAACCACAGTTGGTCTAAACTGGATCTAGCAACAGCTGCTTTGTCTGTTAATATTACAGTTTTATTCGCAGTTATCCCAGTTTCCTATATGTCATTATCACACAAAGCCATGAACCCAGTTTCTGCAGAATCTGATATTGGCGGCCTTAGGGGTAAGCTCCCGGAATACTGTCTGGCTCCTTATTATGGCTAAAAATAATGTAATAAAAAGCGTAAGATACAATAAAGTTGGGACGACTTAGTAATTGACCACTGGGTAGAACAGGTCAGAGGTGACCCCAGCTTTGGGATCTTTGCAACACTACTGGTTGGGGAAAGCAGGCAAAAATGAAAAGTGTAATAGTTTTTATTTCTGGCCCTAAATTCTGCATTCTGGTGTTGTATAAAATAAGCTGAAGTGTTCAGCGTCTCTCAGGCACATAAAGAAAATAGATTTATTACAGTGTGCAGAAGTTTTCACTTTCCAGTTACCTGGAGAATGCAGAGCATCATTTTATTTTCTATTTCCTCACAGAAAGGTTCATTAACCCGCTGACCGCAATATTCGACCTTCGTTATTTAGTCCAAGAGACCTTATGAAAACAAATAATCAGCTGGCAGAACACAGGCTTCAGGAGTCCCAGCGCCTCGTAATATCATTTTTATGATTTTCCTAAAGGAATCCTTGAGCGAGAGCACGTCCTGGCTTGTGTACCGACAACTGGACTGAGGGAGGAGGTGTATCAAGCCTTGGAGAGAGATAAAATGAGTAAGTCACCCAAAAGCAACCAATCACGTTGTAACCGACACTTATCTAGCTCAGTATTTGAAATGACAGTTAGAAATCGATAAGTCACTTCAGGCAACTTCTAGACTTTATCTGCCACCAAGGCTTGATACATTTCCCCCGACGGTCTTGTATTGCAAACTTGGGTTCTTCATTTCATTTTCTACCAACTGATTCACAAATCTTTTATTATTGAGGTCAAACAAAATAACGTTATTTTTGGGGATGTTTTATTTTCGTCAAACATTTTGTGATCTAAACTTCTTCAAGTTGTTATTATTTTCCATTTTCATTTGGTTTCACAATATGTTTTTAAAAATGGGGAAGTGGCCGGGCAACTTGCGTCATCATCCCCAGCCTATGCGTCGATTCATACAAAAATTATGCAATTCTTATAGGATCACGTCAAATTGACTTCACCCCTCTCTACAGACCCGCGAATCAAGGTATAATGCAGTGAGGGGTGGGGCTATGATCTCAGGCAACAATTATTTTTGTATTTCAGGGGGGTTTCTGGGTGCTCAGAAACCCCCCCCTGCATGTGCCACTGTGATAGATACTAATAGATAGATAACGTCCATGTCTCCGGGAACATGGCACCCACGCTTTGTTCCTGGGGACATCTCTAGTGAGCATAAAAAAATCATTCAGAAATGGCCGCGGCCATTTTCTGAGTGATTTCGGTCCGCAGTGCAGGGCCGCCGTTGCGGGACTCCGGAGGGGCAAGCATAATATATGGGTGAAGTGTGTGTACCACACACACTGCCCCCATTATAGAAACACCTATGCACCTGGGTCACTATGGGATCTGGTCGGAGGCCAATCACTAGAATAACATAATTTTCCTGCATGTTTCCTGCGTACAGATTCGCAGCCGGCAGCTGATGCATGCCCCAAAAACTATCCCAGCGCACCCACGCTTTTTCTGCCACTCCCCAATATCTCCCACAAAATCACCCTGTCAATAACTTGCGCATGAATCCTCATTTCGACTGTAATCATAATTCAATTGCTGCTCGTTCGCATTGCAACACTGACATGTGCGCAGACAGCCGCCAATCACTCAATTGCGAAAACGATGGCATAGCTATGAATCCGGCCCAATGCCGCCAATATAAGGGTGAGCCTGCTGCTTACTAGTGCGTTCTAGTTCTAATGACAACACTGTTAAAATGCTTTAAGCTGTCGGTGCACTGGACATTATAGAAACTTTCACATATATCAAGGGTTTTAACAAAGTCCAGGAGGGAAACATTCTCCAAATGAAGAGAAGCAATAGGACACGAGGACATGCACGGAGACTGGAGGGGGGGAGGTTCAGGAGAAATTTGCGGAAAAATGACTTCACAGAAAGGGTAGTGGACAAGTGGAATAGCCTTCCATCAGAGGTGGTAGAGGATAAGTCAGTAGAGCAAACATGAATGGGATAGACATAAGGATATCCTTACAAAGAAATAAGGATCAAACAAGGTTAGAGATAAAAAATAATGTAAAAAAAAAAAAAAGGGGGCAGACTAGATGGGCCAAGTGGTTCTTATCTGCCGACAAATTCTATGTTTCTATTATGAAGTAAATGTAATAGGGTCTGAGTTGACAGAGGTGTGGGACTTCCGGCGAGATTGCCTAAATCTTTAAAGCAGCAATCACCTGGTGTGGCCTTTGTAAATGATTGCTGCTTTAAAGTCCTGGCAGGGGTACGCACGTAAACTTACCCAACCCTCCCCCCTACAACCTAACCCTCCCCTCCCGCAACCTAACCTTCCCCTTCCACAACCCAACCATAACCCTCTCCTCCCGCTACCTAACCCTCCCCTTCCACAACCTAACCCTCCTCTCCTGCAACCTAACCCTAACCCTCCCCTCCCGCAACCTAACCCTCCCCTCCCACAACCTAACCCTCCCCTCCCGCAACCTAACCCTAACCCTCCCCTCCCGCAACCGAACCCTCCCACAACCTAACTAACCCTTCCCTCCCGTAACCTAACCCTCCCCTTCCGCAACCTAACCCTAACCCTCCCCTTCCGCATCCAAACAGAACTCCCTCCCCTCCGCATCCCAACACTAACCCTCCCCTCCCGCAACCTAACCCTAACCCTCCCCTCCCGCAACCCGTCCCTAACCCTCCCCTCCTGCAGCCTACCCCCTCCGCAGCCTAACCCTAACCCTTTCCGACTTACTTACCTGTGGGATTATGACTGCCGGGATCCGATTACCTAGGATGGAGGTATGCTGCCACGCATATCCTCTGTTAGGGGTATGTATGCAGGGTGCGACACATGTGCAGTCTGCGATTGCTTTTTGCGACACATGCGCAGTCTGCTGATAATCACGAGCGGCGTCCGCAACCGGTGCTGCATCCGTCTTAAATTCAGGCTCAGTATATACGCGGGAAATGAGAACTTATCGTTCACAAATACAAACCCATTATTCTTCCCCGAGCCATCTCCAATCAGCGTATAACCACCAGGGGAGATGCTTGTTACCCCCTCCCAGAGGTGTTGTTATCTATCCCTGGGTGGCATTAAAACATGAGAAGACCCCTCGCGAGACGCCAGGAAGAACCAGCAGATCTCCAGGGTTTAATATCCTGCCCTCCATGGCTCCAGGTGCTGCCTCTTCAATATAAATACACACAAACTATCTTTGTGATTTCCATATCATGTTTATTCAGGATAGATGTTGTTTTGCTCCTCTCAGCCCTGCAGGGTTAATGCACAATATGAAATTCAAATTGTTTTTCTTTTTCTCTCCATCTAGACACAATTTCTCTGCATCCCTCCAACTGTCACTTCTTTATCTCTTGCTCATTTAAGGCCCAGAGTCATCTTGTTGCCCCCCCATCCGATGTCACAATTCCCCTCTCCTCATACGTTCCTCTATAATCAATCATTTTCACGGCTCATTTTCCTCCCCATCCCTCTCTTTATTCTTACTTATGCTTTCACTGCCGTTTGCTTTGTTTCCCAGGCGAGGATTCTGCATTTCACATTTCTCATCATATTTTCAGTTTTTCTTACTAACGTTGCTGTGTAAACAGCCCAGACCTTCTATCTTGTCACATTACGGCCACGGAACTCTTTGTTCCCCACACGTACTCTGCTGGATTTATGGTTTTCATTTTCATAGTTCACGTATTTTGAGGAAATGATACATTTGCCTGATGTTCTTTTAGAGTAGACCTAAAGCCGACACAAGGGGTGGAGATGATTTACAAAGAGCAACGACCGCTGCTCTGCAAAATCGCTTCCTTTTGAACCAGTTCCCCCCAATAGTCTTTCCGAGACCTGAAAGTGTGCATTGATGACTGGAAAGGTAGATAACTGTGGAGGCACACTATGCAGAACTCCAGCCTCCTACTCTAATAATACCTGGTGGAGTAAATAAACTTTTTGTTTTAAGCCTAATTTATGGACTAAAAAAATCTACTGAGTATGAGGGGTAACTTTAAAGGTACATAGTACCGAAACATCAGTTACACACAGCCTGGCTACTGTGTGATTATTTATATGTACGAGAAATCCCTTGGAGTGCCGCCTATCGTTGGGACATGTGGAATTGTGTGGAAGGCACTGGGGTAGTTGCAAAGTTGAGTGCCAGATTCCGTGGATATATATATATATATATACATGCTTAATTCTAATATATATACAGGTTGAGTATCCCTTATCCAAAATGCTTGGGACCAGAAGTATTTTGGATATCGGATTTTTCCGTATTTTGGAACAATTGCATACCATAATGAGATATCATAGTGATGGGACCTAAATCTAAGCACAGAACGTATTTATGTTACATATACACACTATACACACAGCCTGAAGGTCATTTTAGCCAATATTTTTTTATAACTTTGTGCATTAAACAAAGTGTGTCTACATTCACACAATTCATTTATGTTTCATATACACCTTATACACAAAGCCTGAAGGTCATTTAATACAATATTATTAATAACTTTGTGTATTAAACAAAGTTTGTGTACATTGAGCCATCAAAAAACAAAGATTTCACTATCTCACTCTCACTCAAAAAAGTCCGTATTGTGGAATATTCCGTATTTCGGAATATTTGGATATGGGATTCTCAACCTGCATATATATATATATATATATATATATTAGAATTAAGCATATTAATTCATAAGGAAGCAGTGAAATAACTGAGTGCAGCCTATCTATTCACTAGTAACCAGTGACATCACTGAGAGCGCAGCCTATCCATTCACTAGGAGCCAGTGACATCACTGAGAGCGCAGCCTATCCATTCACTAGGAACCAGTGACATCACTGAGAGTGCAGCCTATCCAGTCACTAGGAACCAGTGACATCACTGAGAGTGCAGCCTATCCATTCACTAGGAACCAGTGACATCACTGAAAGTGCAGCCGATCCATTCACTAGGAACCAGTGACATCACTGAGAGTGTAGCCTATCCATTCACTAGGAACCAGTGACATCACTGAGAATTCAGCCTATCCAGTCACTAGGAGCCAGTGACATCACTGAGAGCACGGCCTATCCAGTCACTAGGAGCCAGTGACATCACTGAGAGCCCGGCCTGTCCAGTCACTAGGAACCAGTGACATCACTGAGAGTGCAGTCTATCCATTCACCAGGAACCAGTGACATCACTGAGAGTGCAGCCTATCCAGTCAGTAGGAACCAGTGACATCACTGAGAGTGCAGCCTATCCAGTCACTAAGAACCAATGACATCACTGAGAGTGCAGCTTATCCATTCACTAGAAGCCAGTGACATCACTGAGAGTGCAGCCAGGGGCGTCGGAATGGGGGGGGGCAAGGGGGCAGCTCGCTCCCCCCAAACATGAGAGAGGCGCCATACAACATCTTCTGCCTGTGCATGCCCCCGCCACCACCAGCTGCAGCAGAGCACGCTGTGTGTTGCTAATAAATAGCGCGGGCAGTGCCAGAGCCGGCTCCAGAATGTACTTAGCCTCTGCGTTCTGCCATACGGGAACCGGGAGGGCGCCGCTGCGCAGCACGCATGGAAAGAGGAGGACGTACCACCGATCCCCACATATAAGTGATCACCAGCAAGTACATGTGGGCCCGGGGGCGGGGCGGAACGGAACGGGGAGCCGCGAGTGCTGTCAGAGCAGTGTACTAGCAGTAGTGGCTCTAGCAGTGTACACTGCTTCCTCTCCCCTCTCTTTCTCCTCAACGCTGCAGGTCATCAGAAATGATGGTGGAGCCGATGGAAGCACCTTTATTCAGGATCTGCAGCTCTGATCTGCTGCGTCCTGTGTGCTGCCTGAGCTCCTCCTCCGCTGGGTGCAGCTCATTCACAATCTGAGGTGAGCAATGCTGCGCTGCTCCATCATCTATTATCACTGTAGCTGAAGCCTTTGTATGTGTGCCCCCATATCCCTTCCCCCCCCCCCCCCAGTATGTGCGTCCCCATATCCCTCACCCGGCCCCACTATGTGTGTCCCCAAATACCTCACCTGGCCCCACTAGGTGTGTCCCCGTAACCCTCACACACCCCTGTATGTGTACCCCCATGTCCACCACCGGGCCCCCAGTATGTGTGTCCCCATATCCCTCACCCGGCTGCAGGTGACAGTGACAGAGGGGCAGGTGACAGACTCACTCATCCCGCTGTTAGCAAACATGACACTTGGCTTTTGAACCTGTTTATTGTGTATTTGCTTAGTGCCAGAGAACACAAAGAGGAGCTGCACTTTATGGCCCCTAGCAGAACTGGCTTCAATGGCTGTAAATTTTCATTGTTTCTGAATGAGCCCTCACTTACTGAGCCTGCAGAGTTCTCATTCTGACTAGGGCCCAGATTTATCAAACCTTGGAGAGTGATAAATAGCACGGAGATAAAGTGCCAACCAACCAGCTCCTAACTGTCATCTTACAGTCTGTGTTTGAAAAATGACAGGTGCTGATTGGTTGTTACGTTATCATGTGCAATTCATCACTCTCTAAGGCTTTCTAAATCTGGGCCTAAGTGGCTCTGCCAGGCAAAATGTGTGCAAATGTGTAATGAGCTCTACCTGGCGTAATGTGTATAAGGGGCTTCCTGGTATAATGGGCTCTACCTGGCGTAATGTGTATAAGGAGCTACCTTGTATAATGTGTATAATGAGCTCTACCTGGCGTAATGTGTATAAGTGGTTCTACCTGGCATAATGTGTATATCTACCTGGCGTAATGTGTATAAGGGGCTACCTGGTATAATAGACTCTACCTGGCGTAATGTGTATAAGGGGCTACCTGGTATAATAGGCTCTACCTGGCTTAATGTGTATAAGTGGCTCTACCTGACATAATCTGTATAAGAGGTTACCTGACATATTGTGTATAATGAGCTCTACCTGGCCTAATGTGTATAAGGGGTTACCTGGCATCATGTGTATAATGGGCTTTACCTGGAGTAATGTGTATAAGTGGGGTCATTCCGAGTTGATCACTCGCTAGCTAGTTTTAGCAGCCGTGCAAATGCTGTGCCATCGCCCACTGGGGAGTGTATTTTAGCTTAGCAGAAATGCGAACACTTGTGCAGCCGGGCTCTGCAAAAAAAGTTTGTGCAGTTTCAGAGTAGCTCTGAACCTACTCAGCGCTTGTGATCACTTCAGCCTATTCATGTCTGGATTTGACGTCAGACACCTGCCCAGCGAACGCCCAGCCACGCCTACATTTTTGCAAACACTCCCTGAAAATGGTCAGTTGACACCCAATAACGCCCATTTTCTGTCAATCTTCTTGCGGCCGTCAGTGCAAAGAAAAACTTTGCTAGAACCTGTGCACAACCACAACGGTCTTTGTACCCGTACGACGCGCGTGCGCATTGCGGCCCATACGCATAAATGCAGTTTTTTTCACCTGATCGCTGCGCTGCGAAAATCGGCAGCTAGCGATCAACTCTGAATGACTCCCATAATGTGTATAATGGGCTCTACCTGGCGTAATGTGTACAAGTGGCTCTTTCTGGCATAATGTGTACAAGGAGACACTCACTCCCAGCTACTCCATAGAGTTCAGTACAGATACAAGTGTCCTGTCTAAGGTGGTCAGAAGTTAGGGGCGCCAAACTGAGATTTCATCTTGCCCCCCCCAACCAAAAAATGTTCTGACACCCCTGAGTGCAGCCTATCCAGTCACTAGAAGCCAGTGAATATATATGAGTTACTAGGGCTTGCTCTTTACAGAGCTGTGACGTGAGTGAGAAACAAGCTACATACAGTATCACTTTTATTAATATAATTATGCTGTTTGGTGTACATTTTATCCTGCTCTATATAAGTTGCACCAGAAATGTGAAACCTACATTACAATTAGTTTGTACTTAACAATTTTCTCTTCCATTTTTGTTCTATGTCATCACATTGGAATGTAGTGACAGTTGGCATGACCTCTGACCTCTCTCATCAGTGTCAGAGATGCACAGGAGAGAGATGGGGAAAGGGGAGGGCTGGTGTGCCCAGAAAGAGGGCAAAAAAGGGAAGGGGAGGAGAATGAGAGGTGGGTGAAAAGTGTTGGGTGGAGATCATTGGGGGGTCGGAGAAGGGGGGTGGGGGGTGGGAGTGGAGACAGGTAAAAATAAAATAAAAGCCGGGCAATGCCAGCTTTTATAGATAGTATATATGTATTCACCCCCTTTGCCATGAAGCCCCTCAAAAGTTCTGGTGCAACCAATTACCTTCAACAGTCACATAATTAGTGAAATGAAGTCCACCAGTGTGCAATCTAAGTGTCACATGATCTGTCAGTATATACACCCCTTTTCTGAAAGGCCACAGAGGCTGCAACACCACTAAGCAAGAGGCATCACACCATGAAGACCAAGGAGCTCTCCAAACAAGTCAGGGACAAAGATGTTGAGAAGTCAGGGTTGGGCTATAAAAAAATATCCAAATCTTTGATGATACCCTGGAGCACCATCAAATCCATCATCATCAAATGGAAAGAACATCGTACCTCAACAAACCTGCCAAGAGAGGGCCGGCCACCAAAACTCACAGACCGGGCAAGGAGGGCATTAATCAGACAGGCAGCACAGAGACCAAAGGTAACCCTGAAGGAGCTGCAGAGTTCCACAGCAGAGACTGGTGTATCTGCGCATGTGCCCACAATAAGCCGTACACTCCATAGAGCTGGGTTTTATGGAAGAGTGGCCAGAAAAAAACATTACTTAGTGTTAAAAATAAGAAGGCACGTTTTGAGTTTGCCAAAAGGCATGTGGACAACTCCGCAAATGTATGGAGGAAGGTGCTCTGGTCAGATGAGACTAAAATGGAAATGTTTGGCCACCAAGGAAAACTCTGTCTGGCGCAAACCCAACACATTCCATCACCCCAAGAATACCATCTCCACAGTGAAACATGGTGGTGGCAGCATCATGCTGTGGGGATGTTTTTCAGCAGCAGAAACTGGTGTATCTGCGCATGTGACCACAGATCTGGAATTTATGGAAGAGTGGACAGAAAAAAAGCCATTACTTAGTGTTAAAAATAAGAAGGCACGTTTTGAGTTTGCCAAAAGGCATATGGACGACTCCGCAAATGTATGGAGGAAAGTGCTCTAGTCAGATGAGACTAAAATTTAACTTTTCGGCCACCAAGGAAAACGCTATGCCTGGCGCAAATCCGTCACCCCAAGAACACCTCCACAGTGAAACATGGTGGTGGAAGCATCATGCTGTGGGGATGTTTTTTCAGCAGCAGGGACTGGGAAACTGTTCCGAGTCAAGGGAAAGATGGATGGTGCTAAATACAGGGATATTCTTGAGCAAAACCTGTTTCAGTCTGCCTGTGATTTGAGACTGGGACGGAGGTTCACCTTCCAGCAGGACAATGACCCGAAGCATACTGTTAAAGCAATTCTCGAGTGGTTTAAGGGGAAACATATAAATGTGTTGGAATGGCCTAGTCAAAGCCCAGATCTTAATCCAATTGAGAATCTGTGGTCAGACTTGAAGATTGCTGTTCACAAGCGGAAACCGTCCAACATGAAGGAGCTGGAGCAGTTTTGCCTTGAGGAATGGGCAAAAATCCCAGTGGCAAGATGTGACAAGCTCATGGAGACTTATCCAGAACGACTAAAAAACGACTGCAACTGTAATAGCCGCAACAGGTGGCTCTACAAAGTACTGACTTTAGGGGCGTGAATAGTTATGCATGCTGACATTTTCTGTTATTTTGTCCTATTTGTTGTTTGCTTGACAATAGGAAATAAAAAAAATTATGCAAACCTTCAAACAATCCATTTTAATTCCAGGTTGTGAGGCATCAAAATGCAAAGGGGGGTGAATACTTTAGCAAGGCATTGTATGTATATATATATATATATATATATATATTATATACACACACGTATATATGTTAAGAGCTGAAATAAATAAAATCTGTCTCTTTAGTGGTAACTAGTTTATGGCACAGCGCCTCCAGTCTGGACAGATTATAGAAAAACATATCCTGACTAGAGATGAGCGGGTTCGGTTTCTCTGAATCCGAACCCGCCAGAACTTCATGTTTTTTTTCACGGGTCCGAGCGACTCGGATCTTCCCGCCTTGCTCGGTTAACCCGAGCGCGCCCGAACGTCATCATGACGCTGTCGGATTCTCGCGAGGCTCGGATTCTATCGCGAGACTCGGATTCTATATAAGGAGCCGCGCGTCGCCGCCATTTTCACACGTGCATTGAGATTGATAGGGAGAGGACGTGGCTGGCGTCCTCTCCGTTTAGAATTAGAATAGATTAGAGAGACACTTGATTTACTAATTTTGGGGAGCATTAGGAGTACTCAGTAGTGTACAGTGCAGAGTTTTGCTGATAGTGACCAGTGACCACCACTTTTATTTATAATCCGTTCTCTGCCTGAAAAAAGCGATACACAGCACACAGTGACTCAGTCACATACCATATCTGTGTGCACTGCTCAGGCTCAGGCCAGTGTGCTGCATCATCTATTATCTATATATAATATTATATATATCTGTCTGACTGCTCAGCTCACACAGCTTATAATTGTGGGGGAGACTGGGGAGCACTACTGCAGTGCCAGTTATAGGTTATAGCAGGAGCCAGGAGTACATAATATATTATATAGTGAGTGACCACCAGACACACAGTGCAGTTTATTTAATATATCCGTTCTCTGCCTGAAAAAAGCGATACACACAGTGACTCAGTCAGTCACATACCATATCTGTGTGCACTGCTCAGGCTCAGGCCAGTGTGCTGCATCATCTATATATATATTATATATCTGTCTGACTGCTCAGCTCACACAGCTTATAATTGTGGGGGAGACTGGGGAGCACTACTGCAGTGCCAGTTATAGGTTATAGCAGGAGCCAGGAGTACATAATATTATATTAAAATTAAACAGTGCACACTTTTGCTGCAGGAGTGCCACTGCCAGTGTGACTAGTGACCAGTGACCTGACCACCAGTATATAATATTAGTAGTATACTATCTCTTTATCAACCAGTCTATATTAGCAGCAGACACAGTACAGTGCGGTAGTTCACGGCTGTGGCTACCTCTGTGTCGGCACTCGGCAGCCCGTCCATAATTGTATATACCACCTAACCGTGGTTTTTTTTTCTTTCTTTATACATACATACTAGTTACGAGTATACTATCTCTTTATCAACCAGTCTATATATTAGCAGCAGACACAGTACAGTGCGGTAGTTCACGGCTGTGGCTACCTCTGTGTCGGCACTCGGCAGCCCGTCCATAATTGTATATACCACCTAACCGTGGTTTTTTTTTCTTTCTTTATACATACATACTAGTTACGAGTATACTATCTCTTTATCAACCAGTCTATATTAGCAGCAGACACAGTACAGTGCGGTAGTTCACGGCTGTGGCTACCTCTGTGTCGGCACTCGGCAGCCCGTCCATAATTGTATATACCACCTAACCGTGGTTTTTTTTTCTTTCTTTATACATACATACTAGTTACGAGTATACTATCTCTTTATCAACCAGTCTATATATTAGCAGCAGACACAGTACAGTGCGGTAGTTCACGGCTGTGGCTACCTCTGTGTCGGCACTCGGCAGCCCGTCCATAATTGTATATACCACCTAACCGTGTTTTTTTTTTCTTTCTTTATACATACATACTAGTTACGAGTATACTATCTCTTTATCAACCAGTCTATATATTAGCAGCAGACACAGTACAGTGCGGTAGTTCACGGCTGTGGCTACCTCTGTGTCGGCACTCGGCAGCCCGTCCATAATTGTATATACCACCTAACCGTGGTTTTTTTTTCTTTCTTTATACATACATACTAGTTACGAGTATACTATCTCTTTATCAACCAGTCTATATATTAGCAGCAGACAGAGTGTTTAGTGCCGCCGCTCACCTTGTCAGCAATCGGCGTACGAGGTTACATCCAGAAAATGTGGAGAAGATGATGTTCATTAAAATGAATTATAATCAATTCCTCCGCGGAGACATTCACCAGCAGCAATTGCCTCCACAAAGTACACAGGGAGCTGAGATGGTGGATTCCAGTGGGGACGAATTGATAATCTGTGAGGAGGGGGATGTACACGGTGATATATCGGAGGGTGAAGATGAGGTGGACATCTTGCCTCTGTAGAGCCAGTTTGTGCAAGGAGAGATTAATTGCTTCTTTTTTGGGGGGGGTCCAAACCAACCCGTCATATCAGTCACAGTCGTGTGGCAGACCCTGTCACTGAAATGATGGGTTGGTTAAAGTGTGCATGTCCTGTTTTGTTTATACAACATAAGGGTGGGTGGGAGGGCCCAAGGACAATTCCATCTTGCACCTCTTTTTTCTTTTCTTTTTATTTGCATCATGTGCTGATTGGGGAGGGTTTTTTTGGAAGGGACATCCTGCGTGACACTGCAGTGCCACTCTTAGATGGGCCCGGTGTTTGTGTCGGCCACTAGGGTCGCTAATCTTACTCACACAGTCAGCTACCTCATTGCGCCTCTTTTTTTCTTTGCGTCATGTGCTGTTTGGGGAGGGTTTTTTGGAAGGGCCATCCTGCGTGACACTGCAGTGCCACTCCTAGATGGGCCCGGTGTTTGTGTCGGCCACTAGGGTCGCTAATATTACTCACACAGCTACCTCATTGCGCCTCTTTTTTTCTTTGCGTCATGTGCTGTTTGGGGAGGGTTTTTTGGAAGGGACATCCTGCGTGACACTGCAGTGCCACTCCTAGATGGGCCCGGTGTTTGTGTCGGCCACTAGGGTCGCTAATCTTACTCACACAGCTACCTCATTGCGCCTCTTTTTTTCTTTGCGTCATGTGCTGTTTGGGGAGGGTTTTTTGGAAGGGACATCCTGCGTGACACTGCAGTGCCACTCCTAGATGGGCCCGGTGTTTGTGTCGGCCACTAGGGTCGCTAATCTTACTCACACAGCTACCTCATTGCGCCTCTTTTTTTCTTTGCGTCATGTGCTGTTTGGGGAGGGTTTTTTGGAAGGGCCATCCTGCGTGACACTGCAGTGCCACTCCTAGATGGGCCCGGTGTTTGTGTCGGCCACTAGGGTCGCTAATCTTACTCACACAGCTACCTCATTGCGCCTCTTTTTTTCTTTGCGTCATGTGCTGTTTGGGGAGGGTTTTTTGGAAGGGCCATCCTGCATGACACTGCAGTGCCACTCCTAGATGGGCCCGGTGTTTGTGTCGGCCACTAGGGTCGCTAATCTTACTCACACAGCTACCTCATTGCGCCTCTTTTTTTCTTTGCGTCATGTGCTGTTTGGGGAGGGTTTTTTGGAAGGGACATCCTGCGTGACACTGCAGTGCCACTCCTAGATGGGCCCGGTGTTTGTGTCGGCCACTAGGGTCGCTTATCTTACTCACACAGCGACCTCGGTGCAAATTTTAGGACTAAAAATAATATTGTGAGGTGTGAGGTATTCAGAATAGACTGAAAATGAGTGTAAATTATGGTTTTTGAGGTTAATAATACTTTGGGATCAAAATGACCCCCAAATTCTATGATTTAAGCTGTTTTTTAGTGTTTTTTGAAAAAAACACCCGAATCCAAAACACACCCGAATCCGACAAAAAAAATTCGGTGAGGTTTTGCCAAAACGCGGTCGAACCCAAAACACGGCCGCGGAACCGAACCCAAAACCAAAACACAAAACCCGAAAAATTTCAGGCGCTCATCTCTAATCCTGACTTGGCGTCAGATCATCCGGCACATTGCTCTATAGTGCCCCCATGTGGTTACCCTCTTCCATTGCAGGTTTCTCCCTCACAAGTGCCCCCAAGGCAGGGAAGTTGAAGAGAAAACACTGCCCCCTAAGGGGACGCACACTTACTGTATGGGGTGCTCTGGTATACTGTCATCTCCGCAAAGTGGTAGCAAAGTGCGAAAAACATATGTCATCAGAAGTGACAGCTCCCCTGCAATAAGAACAAAACACAAATAAATAAAAGGCAGCTGTATAAACAGGTGGAATATTGTGTATTCATTAAATTACCAATGTCAGTCTGATCGTTACTGTCCATACTTAATTAATTTGATTTATAATGTGGCTTTATGTTTGTTTCCCAGACTGAGAATATTACGGTCTCCCCGTTGCGCAGATCACATGGCTGGCGAGAGGTGCGCTGCCAGCGCCTTCGCTCCCCCCTTAGGAGGACATGCATATGCAGGCAGCGTGCGGATATTACAGAGGCGCCTGCTATTAATTGGCGCTTTAACCTTGGAGACTTTCCTCTACTATTCTACAAAACACTTTTTTTTCTTCTTTTTTATGCATTAGCAAATCCTATCTGCTGAATCGTTCCGGGAATTTCACCAGACATCTGCTCGCTGATTTTATCTTTATTGATAAGTTGCAGAATGTTGCGATTAAATGCTCCTTTTGTCGCTGATACTTTAACAATGTGTTGTTATCTTTTGCTATAATAACTGCATGAAGGCTGGCAGTCACACCAAGTGCATGGGGCTGGCTGTTTGTTTTTTCTTGATTGCGTGGTTTTTGTGTCGCATGACACGGGGCTGCTGCAGTCAGTCGCAACTGGTGCCCAAATCGCAAGTGCAATTTGCACTCATCACCTGCGACCATATCTTAAGATGTTTGCTGGTTTTACACCATGCACACACCCGCCGAGGGGTGACACCAAAGTGATGGCTTTTGCTCAGTGACTGGAGCTGGATGCTGTATCATTCCTTGCAGCAATCCAGCTCCTGCCACCCTGTTGAAGCCAGCACAGCAGGCACGCCAATCTCCGGGGACAGGATGCATCTACCGGACCCCGGAGTGACGAAAATGGGGGTCGGGAGGCTAAGACCCATCCTTTCCCGCAAAGCCCCTCCCACAAAACCACGCCCCTTTTGCGGCCGCGGCCGCACTGGGTGTAATTAGAGTGAGTAACGCCTTCGCATACAGCAGTTAGAGACAGTTAGATCCGGGCAGGAGTTTATGAGGTTAATGCAGGTGGTGTATGTAGATGGAGCAGCACACACCTATATATACATCAGAGGTGGAAGTGGCCCTTTTACAGTAAGCGGTGGTGAGTGACACAGTGGTGTTTGTACAGCTTCCACTCCACAACACAGTCTCAGCATGACGCAGTAACGCACTTGGGTTGGAGGTCGCGATATGAAGAGCCGGGATGAGACAATGCAGAGCGCACTCAGCTCCTACCACACATCACGATAACTTATGCCCCATATCAGCACATTCTTTACCATTTATTTTATTACCTAAAAACACTTTAAATATAATAATAATAATAATAATAATAATAATAATTTTATTTATATAGTGCTCTTTCTCCAACAGGACTCAAGGCGCTTAAAAGACATAAAACAATGCATATTGGGGGTCATTCCGAATTGATCGTAGCTGTGCTAAATTTAGCACAGCTACGATCATCTTCCCTGACATGTGGGGGGACGCCCAGCACACAGCTAGCCCGCCCCGCATGTCAGTCCGCCCCCCCCCCCCCCTGCACAAAAACGAAAGCATTGCCCAGCGGCGATGCTTTTGTATTTGTGGAGTAACTCCCGGCCAGCGCAGCTCCTGCGGCTGGCCGGGAGTTGATTGTCGCTGCCACTGGCCGCAGCAGCTGCGTGAGACGTCATGCACCCGCTGCGGCCCGCCCCCCCAATGATCTGGCCACGTCTGCGTTGGCCGGACCGTGCCCCCTAAACAGCTTCATAATGCCGCCATCCAGCCCCCTCCCACTCAGCGACCGCCTCTGTTTCAGAGGTGATCGCTAGGCAACGACGGCTGCCATGCGCCGGTGCACTGCGGCGCCGTGCATGCGCAGTTCCGACCCGATCTCTTCGCTGCGACAAACTGCAGCGAGCAATCAACTCGGAATGACCCCCATATTACAGAAGGTTTAAGCACTACAGCAATAGATAAGCCACACAGACATAAAAGAAAACCTTGAACACACAGAACGAATAATACATGATTGGTGCAGGCATTTTGGTAATAGCTTCAAAAGGTTGTGTATTCCATCCTCGCAAGATACAGATGGGCGTCTCCGTCTGGACGGGTGCGCGCGTGCCCAGCAGGAGACGCGCCCTATTCACTTGAATGGAAAGCATCTCCGTCCGGGCGGGCGTGTGCGTCTAGACAGAGGCGCTTATAATGGGAAGCGGCTCTGTGCACACTTGGCGTGATTAGGTGGATGGATCGCCTAGTCACGCACGGGAGTGCACGCCTGCGACTAGGCAGGCATAGATATGGAAGGCTCCATCTGTACCAGGTGTGGCAGCCATCTTGGGCACGCTGCGTAGGAGTACCCAGGGTGGAATAGTCTATTCCTAGAAGAGATAACACAAAATGGGGAGATTTCAGAGTCCTGAAGTCCAGAGTAGGGTCCCAACAAAACCATCAGGTCCATGTATTTTACATCTCATCCACAAGCGCTCCAGATGGGCAGCCATGTTGGTGGTGAGACGTACAAGGACCCAGTGTATATATGGGGAAAGTGACACTTGTGTAGTAGTATGATGTACCCTGTATGTAGGTCACAATTGCAGGGTGTGCAATCAGTGAAGGTAAAGATGGAGTCGTGCTCATCTGAGGCGGCTCCCTCGCAGACATGCACTCCCGGCGTGAATAGGTGATCCGTCCGCCTAGTCACGCCAGGAGTGCACAGAGTCAGCTAGTGAATGGGGCACGCGTTTTTTTAAAAACAGAAGAAAAAAAACGGGGAAAAAAACATTTGCAGGTAACCAGCGGCAGAAGGAAAATTGGGATAACATTATTTGATAAAATCATAGTACGGGTGGGTATGAGAATGTGGGGGGCACACTCAGGAGCAGTGGGGATGTACCTGCTGAGCCTGGTCCTGGCACTCTCCCCCCACATGCTCCCTGCTCATCTTGAGGGTTATAGGCCCTACACATTGGCCGATCCACCGCCGAGCTGCCCGACGGCGGATACGGCCGACGGACGACTCGGTGCCGGGGGGGGGGGGCAGTGACGGGGGAGTGAAGTTTTTTCACTCCCCGCGTCACCTGGCTGCATTGAAGTGCAGGCAAATATGGACGAGATCGTCCATATTGGCATGCATGTACAGCCGACGGGGGACCAGCGATGAATGAGCGCGGGGCCGCGCATCGTTCATCGCTGGAGCCTCCACACTGCACGACATGAACGTTATCTCGTTCATTAATGAACGAGATCGTTCATATTGTGCAGTCATGTCGGCCAGTATGTAGGGCCCTTTAGGCCCAGGGGTAGACTTGATGTTCTTAGCCACAGAGATGGTAAGCCTGGTCCTGGAGATCTCATGGTAGAGGTGAGGGGAGGCCTGTTCCTGGAGATCTCATGGTAGAGGTGAGGGGAGGCCTGGTCCTGGAGATCTCATGGTAGAGGTGAGGAGAGGCCTGGTCCTGGAGATCTTATGGTAGAGGTGAGGGGAGGCCTGGTCCTGGAGATCTTATGGTAGAGGTGAGGAGAGGCCTGGTCCTGGAGATCTCATGGTAGAGGTGAGGGGAGGCCTGGTCCTGGAGATCTCATGGTAGAGGTGAGGGGAGGCCTGGTCCTGGAGATCTCATGGTAGAGGTGAGGAGAGGCCTGGTCCTGGAGATCTCATGGTAGAGGTGAGGAGAGGCCTGGTCCTGGAGATCTCATGGTAGAGGTGAGGGGAGGCCTGGTCCTGGAGATCTCATGGTAGAGGGGAGGGGAGGCCTGATCCTGGAGATCTCATGGTAGAGGTGAGGGGAGGCCTGGTCCTGGAGATCTCATGGTAGAGGTGAGGGGAGGCCTGATTCTGGAGATCTCATGGTAGAGGTGAGGGGAGGCCTGGTCCTGGAGATCTCATGGTAGAGGTGAGGAGAGGCCACATAATGATCCTTCGGTTTAACACAGATATAACGCTGCTATTGATTGTAGCTGCCACTTTATAACTAGCCATGTCATATACTAGGCACTGAGGTGTCCTAAAGGACTGATGTCCTGACCTATACTGAATAAATAAGTCTACAGACACATGTTCATCCTGATTACAGCCCCCTCCCCCACACAGCAACCCTCCACCTCCAGCAAAAGGTGTTAATCAAATCTAACAATGTATGGTCAGTAAACCCCACTCTATCACTACAAGTTCTTTGCATATTATAACAGTACATTTGTTAAAACCTCTCTAGCGTAGAAGAGGACCCCTAAACTCATTCATACTGTCACACACAGTCTTACATATGTATATTGTGAGGAGATCAGAGTATGGGTGCCCTCTCCTGGGGTAGATGGGCACCTCCAAACACACAGCAGCCAGGAAACAGCACACCAGTCTAGGGTTTTCGTGCACTCTAGCCGTGGCTAGTTTTATGTGCACTACAAAACAAAACATAAAAATAAATCCTAGCCCATCTGGGCACTTACTAAACATAATCGATTCCCTTTCTCAGAGCGTTAGGACCTAATGCCCCTACCACAAACACAAGCATATGCACAGTACTTACAGTCAATAAATCACAGTGTCTCATAACAGACCTGCTGCCTGTTTCCCCAGGTCGTGAGCTCTTAGAAAAGCCCTGACAGAGCTTATATCAGCCTGCTCTCAGACTGAAGGCCTAGAGACCCAAAATGGGATTTATGGGCGGAGCCCTCACTTCTCTCTCACACCCATACCCCCAAAACCCATTAACCGGCTTTTACTGAAAGGCCAAACTTTGCTCAAGTCTGTTTAGCAAAATAGACATTCCCTGGGGGTTTAAATCACATAGGTCAAAAACCTGGGACTTACAGTACATATCTCCGGTCTATAATTGTACCAGTGCTTGCCTTTTATCACAATATATACAGTCACACCCACACATATACATACATACTGTATATATATATATATATATATCCCTCCAATGGCGGCACTCAAAGGTTCAAGTAAAAATGACACAAGTCGGCTGTTTTAAGGCAACGTTTCAGCGCCGTTCAGCGCTTTTATCAAGCCAATTAAAGCGCTGAACGGCGCTGAAACGTTGCCTTAAAACAGCCGACTTGTGTCATTTTTACTTAAACCTTTGAGTGCCTCCATTGGAGGGATATATTACGTGGAGCTGTGCAGGCTTACATGTGGAAGGCACCGGGTGCAGCATGTGAGTTATGTCAGCGGAGTGCCGGAGTTGGAGTAATATATATATATATATATATTTATTAGAGATGAGCGGGTTCAGTTTTACTCGGATTTACTCGGATCTCTTTATTGGCTCTCGGATGTCACCTGTTTTGGTTAGTGATGTGCACCGGAAATTTTTCTGGTTTTGTGTTTTGGTTTTGGGTTCGGTTCCGCGGACGTGTTTTGGGTTCGGACGCGTTTTGGCAAAACCTCACCAAATTTTTTTTGTCGGATTCGGGTGTTTTTTTCAAAAAACCCTAAAAAACAGCTTAAATCATAGAATTTGGGGGTCATTTTGATCCCATAGTATTATTAACCTCAATAACCATAATTTCCATTCATTTCCAGTCTATTCTGAACACCTCACACCTCACAATATTATTTTTAGTCCTAAAATTTGCACCGAGGTCGCTGGATGGCTAAGCTAAGCGACACAAGTGGCCGACACAAACACCTGGCCCATCTAGGAGTGGCACTGCAGTGTCAGGCAGGATGGCCCTTCAAAAAAATACTCCCCAAACAGCACATGACGCAAAGAAAAAAAGAGGCGCAATGAGGTAGCTGTGTGACTAAGCTCAGCGACCCAAGTGGCCGACACAAACACCTGGCCCATCTAGGAGTGGCACTGCAGTGTCAGACAGGATGGCCCTTCAAAAAAATACTCCCCAAACAGCACATGACGCAAAGAAAAAAAGAGGCGCAATGAGGTAGCTGTGTGACTAAGCTAAGCGACCCTAGTGGCCGACACAAACACCTAGCCCATCTAGGAGTGGCACTGCAGTGTCACGCAGGATGGCCCTTCAAAAAAATACTCCCCAAACAGCACATGACGCAAAGAAAAAAAGAGGCGCAATGAGGTAGCTGTGTGACTAAGCTAAGCGACCCTAGTGGCCGACACAAACACCTGGCCCATCTAGGAGTGGCACTGCAGTGCAGGCGCAAGCTCTTCCCGTCCAGTGTTGGGAAGGTCAGGCATCGCAACCGACACAATTGGACTCTCCTTGGGGATTTGTGATTTCGAAGAACGCACAGTTCTTTGCTGTGCTTTTGCCAGCTTAAGTCTTTTCTTTTTTCTAGCGAGAGGATGAGTGCTTCCATCCTCATGTGAAGCTGAACCACTAGCCATGAACATAGGCCAGGGCCTCAGCCGTTCCTTGCCACTCTGTGTCGTAAATGGCATATTGGCAAGTTTACGCTTCTTCTCAGACGCTTTTAATTTTGATTTTTGGGTCATTTTACTGATCTTTTGTGTTTTGGATTTTACATGCTCTGTACTATGACATTGGGCATCGGCCTTGGCAGACGACGTAGATGGCATTTCATCATCTCGGCCATGACTAGAGGCAGCAGCTTCAGCACAAGGTGGAAGTGGATCTTGAATTTTCCCTATTTTTTTAACCTCCACATTTTTATTCTCCATATTTTAATGCGCACAACTAAAAGCCACCACAGGTATACAATGTAGATGGATGGATACTATAGTATTATATTACTTATGGACGACGAGTGCACTGACGACACAGAGGTAGGTACAGCCGTGGCCTACCGTACTGCTATATATATATATATATATATATAATATACTGTATAATAATAACGGACCTGGTGGACACTGTCAGCAGATTGCTAAACTAGTATAAAGAAAAAAAAAACCACCACAGGTATACAATGTAGATGGATGGATAGTATAGTATTATATTACTTATGGACGACGAGTGCACTGACGACACAGAGGTAGGTACAGCCGTGGCCTACCGTACTGCTATATATATATAATATACTGTATAATAATAATAACGGACCTGGTGGACACTGTCAGCAGACTGCTAAACTAGTATGAAGAAAAAAAAAGCCACCACAGGTATACAATGTAGATGGATGGATACTATAGTATAGTATTATATTACTTATGGACGACGAGTGCACTGACGACACAGAGGTAGGTACAGCCGTGGCCTACCGTACTGCTATATATATATATATATATATATATATATATATATATATATATATATAATATACTGTATAATAATAACGGACCTGGTGGACACTGTCAGCAGACTGCTAAACTAGTATGAAGAAAAAAAAAACACCACAGGTATACAATGTAGATGGATGGATAGTATAGTATTATATTACTTATGGACGACGAGTGCACTGACGACACAGAGGTAGGTACAGCCGTGGCCTACCGTACTGCTATATATATATATATATATATATATATATATATATAATATACTGTATAATAATAATAACGGACCTGGTGGACACTGTCAGCAGACTGCTAAACTAGTATGAAGAAAAAAAAACCCACCACAGGTATACAATGTAGATGGATGGATAGTATAGTATTATATTACTTATGGACGACGAGTGCACTGACGACACAGAGGTAGGTACAGCCGTGGCCTACCGTACTGCTATATATATATATATAAATATAATATACTGTATAATAATAATAACGGACCTGGTGGACACTGTCAGCAGACTGCTAAACTAGTATGAAGAAAAAAAAAGCCACCACAGGTATACAATGTAGATGGATGGATACTATAGTATAGTATTATATTACTTATGGACGACGAGTGCACTGACGACACAGAGGTAGGTACAGCCGTGGCCTACCGTACTGCTATATATATATATATAATATACTGTATAATAATAACGGACCTGGTGGACACTGTCAGCAGACTGCTAAACTAGTATGAAGAAAAAAAAAACACCACAGGTATACAATGTAGATGGATGGATAGTATAGTATTATATTACTTATGGACGACGAGTGCACTGACGACACAGAGGTAGGTACAGCCGTGGCCTACCGTACTGCTATATATATATATAATATACTGTATAATAATAACGGACCTGGTGGACACTGTCAGCAGACTGCTAAACTAGTATAAAGAAAAAAAAAACCACCACAGGTATACAATGTAGATGGATGGATAGTATAGTATTATATTACTTATGGACGACGAGTGCACTGACGACACAGAGGTAGGTACAGCCGTGGCCTACCGTACTGCTGTATATATATATATATATATATATAATATACTGTATAATAATAATAACGGACCTGGTGGACACTGTCAGCAGACTGCTAAACTAGTATGAAGAAAAAAAAAGCCACCACAGGTATACAATGTAGATGGATGGATACTATAGTATAGTATTATATTACTTATGGACGACGAGTGCACTGACGACACAGAGGTAGGTACAGCCGTGGCCTACCGTACTGCTATATATATATATATATATATATATATAATATACTGTATAATAATAACGGACCTGGTGGACACTGTCAGCAGACTGCTAAACTAGTATGAAGAAGAAAAAAAAACACCACAGGTATACAATGTAGATGGATGGATAGTATTGTATTATATTACTTATGGACGACGAGTGCACTGACGACACAGAGGTAGGTACAGCCGTGGCCTACCGTACTGCTATATATATATATATATATATATATATATATATATATATATATATAATATACTGTATAATAATAATAACGGACCTGGTGGACACTGTCAGCAGACTGCTAAACTAGTATGAAGAAAAAAAAACCCACCACAGGTATACAATGTAGATGGATGGATAGTATAGTATTATATTACTTATGGACGACGAGTGCACTGACGACACAGAGGTAGGTACAGCCGTGGCCTACCGTACTGCTATATATATATATATATATATATATATATATATAATATACTGTATAATAATAATAACGGACCTGGTGGACACTGTCAGCAGACTGCTAAACTAGTATGAAGAAAAAAAAAGCCACCACAGGTATACAATGTAGATGGATGGATACTATAGTATAGTATTATATTACTTATGGACGACGAGTGCACTGACGACACAGAGGTAGGTACAGCCGTGGCCTACCGTACTGCTATATATATATATAATATACTGTATAATAATAACGGACCTGGTGGACACTGTCAGCAGACTGCTAAACTAGTATGAAGAAAAAAAAAAACACCACAGGTATACAATGTAGATGGATGGATAGTATAGTATTATATTACTTATGGACGACGAGTGCACTGACGACACAGAGGTAGGTACAGCCGTGGCCTACCGTACTGCTATATATATATATATATATATATATAATATACTGTATAATAATAATAACGGACCTGGTGGACACTGTCAGCAGACTGCTAAACTAGTATGAACAAAAAAAAAACCACCACAGGTATACAATGTAGATGGATGGATAGTATAGTATTATATTACTTATGGACGACGAGTGCACTGACGACACAGAGGTAGGTACAGCCGTGGCCTACCGTACTGCTGCTTATATATATAATATACTGTATAACGGACCTGGTGGACACTGTCAGCAGACTGCTAAACTAGTATGAAGAAAAAAAAAGCCACCACAGGTATACAATGTAGATGGATGGATACTATAGTATAGTATTATATTACTTATGGACGACGAGTGCACTGACGACACAGAGGTAGGTACAGCCGTGGCCTACTGTACTGCTATATATATATATATATATATATATATATATATATATATATAATATACTGTATAATAATAACGGACCTGGTGGACACTGTCAGCAGACTGCTAAACTAGTATGAAGAAAAAAAAAGCCACCACAGGAGTGTTTTTCAGGCAGACAAACGTATACTGGACTGGTGGTCACTGTCAGCAAAACTGTGCACTGTACTCCTGCTATAACTGCTCCCCAGTCCCCACAATTAGGCAGTGTGAGCAGAGCAGTGTACTCAGCACAGATATATGCAGCAGTGCAGCACACTGAGTGAGCACAGATATGGTGGAGCGTTTTTTTTCAGGCAGAGAAACAACGGATTAAACTCACTGGTGGTATAATCAAAACCCTGCACTGTACTCCCTAACAGCTGCTTCCCTTCCCCAATCCTCCCCACAATTATAACTAAGTCACTCAGTCTTTTCTACTATAACGGAGAGGACGCCAGCCACGTCCTCTCACTATCAATCTCAATGCACGTGTGAAAATGGCGGCGACGCGCGGCTCCTTATATAGAATCCGAATCTCGCGAGAATCCGACAGCGGGATGATGACGTTCGGGCGCGCTCGGGTTAACCGAGCAAGGCGGGAGGATCCGAGTCGCTCGGACCCGTGAAAAAAAAGGTGAAGTTCGGGCGGGTTCGGATCCCGAGGATCCGAACCCGCTCATCACTAGTTTTGGTTAGCCAATAAGAAAAATCCAGAAAATCTGAACTTGCGATAATTCTGGCGTTACAAACTGCGTAAATCTGAACCCGCTCATCTCTAATATAATGATCATCTCTAATATATATATATATATATATATATATATGTATAATTGTGTGAAACTTTGCGCTTACCCATGAAAACAGCTGCTGTTTAGCAAATGTCACTAAAGAGAAACTAGTTTTGCTCCTAAGGGTCTGCTTCAGAGGGAACGCTAATGGCACAGCCATATACAGAAGCAGCGGCTGTGCTAAAATACGCTAAAGCTTCAGGTGGCGTCTTTAGTAAAATGATGCGACTGAACCTTTACTTTAACACAGGATAATGGCGCCCTGCAGTCACACTAGCTGTATCGCTGACCTGCCGCTAGTATGGTTCCAGATTATTATTCCTGCAGAATGTCTGTGGGGGATATTTGCCACTCCGGGAACGTGCAGAGTTTTTCTCCATCCCGTGTGTCTCTGGCTCGTTGCCTGGTTTGAACTCTTAATTTATGTTTCACTTTAGTTTGGGAGATTAGCATATTATTTTCCTCCAACCCGCACACAATTACCGCAGGTCGGGATGTGCAGAATTATCTCTGTTTCTGTTGACAGGATGCTTTTCTGGTGAGAAGAAAATGCAGGGAATTTGTTAAAAAGAGGCACTTAGTTTTAATTGTGTTTGTTATTGTCCCGTCTTTAGTTTACTATTATTGATGATGTTGTTTTTCTCTCATCCGTTATTTGGGCATTAATTAGCCTGGCTTGTTGCCGCGTTGATAAAAGAATTACCTCTTGTAACCAAGTGACTTAACAACTCAGTCATGGAGGAAAATTATATATATGGTCTGTTGGTTGCATTAAACATAGGGTGCGCTGTGTTGTGATGTTACTGTGGGCACAAGGCGGGGGGGGGGGGGGGAAGATAAATCACTGTTTTGTGAGCTTATTTTTCTGCTGTATTTTGCAACGTTGATGAACGGGTTTTGAAATATTTCACATTTTTTCCTGTTTGGATTTAGGTATATTTTTATTTTATTAATTTGAATTAAGTGCCGGGATGTGCCAGGTCGTGCCCTGATCTTCCACTGCAGTTGTGCACCCAGGAATGGAAGCCTGCCCAGCCATGGAACACAAAGGGTGTCAGGACTACCCTGGGTGTAGACATCACTGTGTCTCCTCCTGAGGGAACCATGACATGGGGCACCCCGAGAGAGGGGGACCTGATTGTTGGAGGGACCTGCGTCAGCTGGTAAGAGGGCAGTGTTGGACTGGGGCATGTAGGGCCCACCGGGGGAAAGCAGTGGTAGGGGCCCATGTTTAGGGGTGTGGCCAGCCACCACACAGGTTTGGCAAACCATTAGAGAGTGCAGGGTCAAGGCCCCTTGATAAATATGGGATCCAGTCTTTAGGTCGAAAAGACTCAAGGCGACAATGTCTAGGTCGACCACTATTGGTCGACAGTAAGTAGGTCGACAGGGTTTCTAGGTCGACAGGGACTCTAGGTCGACATGTACTAGGTCGACATGGCAAAAGGTCGACATGCGTCCCCTGTGGGCCAGTCCGACCCTATAAGAGGCGCATTATACCCTGGTGCAGCCGCTGGCACCCTCTGTGCAGCGCCAGAAAAAACTATTTTAAAATTTTTAGGGGGCGTGGCCACATCTGCCAGGATTTGGCCACACCCCCTCAGTACCTAGGCCCATGGCTGCTCTTAGAGGCCCTGACCATGGCCAGGTGCATTGTTACTGCCTTACAACATTGAGAATAATGAATCTGTAAAGATTCACTATCGCCCAATCAGAGGCCAGCTCGGTGATGAAATCTGAACTTTCCACCAAACTTTTAAATTTGCTGCTGAGCCGGTTGCACCACTTTGCTGGCAAAATTCCTAACATGTACCATTGCTTCTATTCTTCAATGAGTTTTATGCCCAGGGTTGGAATGACCCACGGGATACAGGGGAAACCACCGGTGGGCCCTACTGCCTGGGGGCCCAGCCCCTCCTCTAGGGATCAGGTTCCAGACTGTGGTGTTACTTATCTAGTACATTATCTTGCATGCACTACAGTATTTACTGTATATATTTATCTAGGGGACCAACTCTTGCAAAATGGTTAGGCAAACCAATGTGGTGGCTGGGCACACCCCCTCTAGAGACTGGCCACACCCCTAAACGTGGGCCCCTACCACTGCATCCCCCCGGTGGGCCCTACATGCCAAAGTCCGACACTGTTTATGCCTCATTGATAATGAATTATAGTTTCCCTCATATGTTTTATAGTATAATGTTGTTGTTGTTGTTTACCCTGCGTTGTCCTTTACAGTTAATGGTATTTATTGCAGCTCACACGCCATAATTCTATTTTTAATATCGCCATAGAATATGAATACTTGAGAATAAAATGATAAGATGAATAGAAATGGATAAGGCAGAGCATGACGGTGTTCACACCTCGGGACAGAGTGGAAATCTGTTCCCATGTCATGTACACCACACGTATACATTGTACGATGGGCTGTAATGCTCTTACAGGGTGACATTCCATTAATAATCTAAGTAGTCTGACATAAGAGGTCTGCCTCGGACTGAAATGAGTAAAGACAATTTTCTCCCAGACTAAACACACATTTTGACATTTCATTTATTTCCTGCTGATAATACGCATTTGGGGGGAGCGTGATCGTGTCACAATTATACTGTATAACACAACCTAAATAGAAAATAAACACAGGATCAGGTAAAAGCGCACAGCAAGCAGAGATTAGAGAAAAATAACACATCAGGTAGTGCAATCTTTTCTTTCTCTTATCCATGAAGATTACCAGGACAAATCAGCACTCGCCGCATAGGAACTGGCGCAGCATTTAAAGCAGTCCCACTGCTGGACGATAATGTATTTATAATGTATGTGTCAAAGTATTTCATGTCCTGGCTGAATGAATATAGGGCGCAGGGCCGGTTCTAGACCTTGTGGCTCCCAGGGTGAAAGTTTCTTTTGGCGCCCCCCACAGGCGAAATAGGCGCACCGCAGGCGGGCACCAAAAATAGGGGCATGGCTTCATAGGGAAGGGGCGTGGTCCGTTTTGCTTCCTGTAGTTTTGCCCCGAGTAGCTGTTGTGCCCCCAGTACTGAACCCTCAGTAGTTGTGCCCCCAGTAGCTGTGCCCCTTGCAGCTGTGCGCCCAGTACTGTGCCCCTTGTAGCTGTTGTGCCCCCTGCAGCTGTGCCCCCAGTAGTTTTGCCCCCCAGTACTGCGCCCTCATTAGTTGTGCCCCCATTAGATGTTGTGCTCCCTGCAGCTGTGCCCCCAGTACTGCTAACTGCACCCTCATTAGTTTTGCCCCCATTAGTTTTGCCCCCATTACTCTGCCCACCAGTAGCTTTGCCCCTAGTAAAAAATAAAAATCAAGAATGCTCACCAGCCCCGTTCCTGTTTACCGACCACTGCTGCCCTCCATCTTCCGCCGCCGGCGCCGCTCCTCGGATCCATAGGAGTGCATAGACACTAGAGGTCAATTATGACCCCTAGCGTCTATGACTGTCCTAAACTGTCGTGCGGTGCGCGATGATGTCAGGCGCACCGCACGGCAGGCTCCAATAGCAGGGAAAGGTCCTCTCCACGAAGGGAAACTAGACGCTACCTCACTGCGTGTCCAGTTTCCCTTCGCGCAGAGGACCGTTTCCAAACCACCGCCGCCGCCATCCCCGTCTGGACACAGTACCGCCCTCCGCCATCTGGACACAGTAGCGGCTCTTGCCTTGGGACAGCGGCGCCCCAGGCAAAAGTCCTGCTTGCCCGTGGCAAGAGCCGCTACTGATAGGGAGGTGGCGCAAAGCACGATATATAATCGGTAGCAATAATGTAAGGAAAAATAAACAAAAATATATTTATTATATACTAGTTACCAGCCCGTAAAAATGGGTGGCTATGCGCACCCGAGCAGAGCAACACTTGAATTACTCTGATGGGCACCATGTAGTGGCCACCTGTGCGTAAAACACTTGAATTCCCCCCCATACAGGTGAGGAGCAGCGTTAGGCTTTTATGATATATAAAAGAGGCGAACAGCTTGGTTTTGCTGTGGATCCCGAACGCGACATGCTGACTACTGTATATCCCACTCTGCTGCTGTGTTACATTAGCTTTGGCCAAAGCTATGGACTTCCCTAAGCTCTCAAAGGAGAAGGGGCCCGAAAAAATATAATACACGTGGGCAGGGGCGAGGACGCCCCTAGGCACAACAGTGATGCCCCCCCCCCCACCGGCATAAGTTTATTATTTTTATAGATTGGTTATAAGCCATCGTTTGATGATAGCCCACTTAACAGATAAATAAAGAAAAGCCTCTGACATTTTTTAATTTTAATTATGTATACATATTTACTAAGCAGGACAGCTTACAGGGGCAGTGTGTGCCTGTCCTACCCGGTTACACTCCATTCAAGATGGCATGTGGTACAGTACAGTGGAAATATTATGCAGTTACTGGTACTTTTTGAGCTGACAGTACCAACACAAGCATCCGAGTGCTGCCCCAAACCAGTGCAGCCCCTAGGCACGTGCCTCAGATGCCTAATGGGAAATTCACCACTGCATGCGGGGCCCTTAGTAAAACAATGTAACTTTGTGTTGAATTAAAATAAAAAATTAAGAAATTGAATGCTAATTTGTAAGCCAAAGGGGGTCTGGCCCCCAGCAGATCAGCCCTCCTATCGGGGCTGGGGCACCTGCCCAATCGCTGGAACCAATGACAGGCCAAACTTGGAGTTTTATCGCCCAGTCCACCCAAAGCTGACATTATAAT